>NC_091855.1:35184629-35487659 GCF_037783145.1 Equus przewalskii
CCGGCCCTGTCTCGCCACGGGGCGTGGCCAGGCGCGAGGACCCCGCAGCTGTCGGCGCCGCCGCCTGAGTCGCCACCAGGTGGCTGCTCTCGGTTCCCGGCTGCTCAGGCAGCTCGGAAGCCACTCTGTTTTGGGGTCCTCGCCGCCCTTCCACGTCTCCCGGAAGACGAGCCGGGCCGCGGCAGGTTGCGGACGGTGTTCCCTCGGCCTGGGCCCTCTCTCGGCCAGTTGCTGAGGGAGGGGCGGCCCAGGACGACGACAAGGCCGCGGTGCGGCGGCTCCCGAGTCCTCAGGTGAGGCGGCGGCGAGGGCCCAGTGCGCAGACGGGTCGGTCTGGGGCGTTAACGGCCTGAGGCGCGGGGGCGTGGACTCTGGTCTCTCTGCCCGGTTGGGGGTGAGGGAGGAGGCAGGAGAGCCCCCTTGGGCCTCAGCCGACGTTGTTTAGTGCCCCCTCTTCCTCTTTCCCTCCACCCTCAGTGTGGTTTGACCACTCTTCTCGCTCTGGAGGCTCAACCAGGTGGTGGGGAGCGAAGTGGGCATCTGCGCTCGCCTACGTGGGATCCACCGACTGACACTCCCCGGACCGTCCCACCGACCGCCAGCCTCCCTCCCTTTGTGTTGACGCCTGGCCTTCCAGCCGGCCCTGCCCCGCCTCCTGCAGACCCACCCCGTCCTAGCACGCCCACCCTCTCTCCACCTCGGTGTGGGCCCCTCCTGGGACGGTGCCAGAGGAATTATCTGGGGGCTCTGTGCCTCTGAAGTCCGTTCGAGATGCTTGTCAATGGGGCAAGTGCCCAGGGCACATCTTAGTATTTGTTTAATTGGCTAATCAACATTAAGCCGCGTGCTTTTATTTTAAAGTCCTATTAACTTTAAAATGGGAGGTGAGGTATAAGGAATTAATGTGTGTTTTGATTGCTTTATTAGGAGAGGTAATTTGCCCCCCAGTCACCAACAGTGTTTACTTGAGAATAATGCCTTACATCTGTAGAGAGTTTTATACGTTACAAAGCATTTTACCTCCATTTTGGTTTGATTGCGCATAAACTCAGCCGAATACACAGGCACATAATAGTCCCATTTTGTGAGGAACAGGTATAGAGGGTAAGTTCTTCTTGGGGTTACTCAGATACTGAGAAACTAGATGGGGAAGGCAGGGGTTAAGGAGGGGGTCTGGCTCGCTAAGATTTGAGGATCTGAGCTGCCATCTAAACTCTGGAATCTTTGTAAGCCTTTTCCCCATTTGTGAGAAACAGTGCTGCTTACCACATAATGTGGTTGTGAAAGTTATATGTAATAAAGATAATGTTTGCACGGCATCTGACGCATAAAAACTAATTCCATTCAGCAGTGTTTATGGGTGCCCACCCTGTGCTAGATGCTGGGAATTCATTGGTGAGCACAACAGACCTGGCCTTAATCCACCCACTCACCTCCCCCCCTTCCCCAATAGGGAGAGAGAGAGAAAAAAAAAGGAACGTAGTAATAAAACCCGAAGGGCTGTGAGGGAAAAGAATAACATGTGATCGGAGAATGATAGGACCTAATTTAGATGGAAAGAAAGAGCACCGTTTTTGGAGCAGGTGACTGACATTCAAGTGAACAGTAAGAATAGGAAAGAGTTAACCATGAAAGTGTTGCAGGCGAAAGGAACAATGTGTACATTCAAGAGATGCTTGTTGACTTTTTTATACAGTACTCCTTCTTCTGTATGTAAGGACTGATTACTTCATCGTTATTCTGAGTCATTGTGGCGCGTCATAAGTACTCAAATACATGTATCAGATGAATGGCTATGCCATCGTATTTTTTTATTCTGAACCTAGCTTAATGTGTACATGGTGGGTCCTATTCAAGATGTACATTAGACAGGTTATGTACGTGCACACCTAAAGTATCCTTAATAGCGCTGCATTTTAACATGAAGATAGATTTTGTATTGCTTCTTCGAGTGTTAGCACCTTCAAACGAACTTCAGGGAATTACGGTTTTTATTTGGTTGTAGTGGAATTTTGCCATATTAATCATTTGCCATTTGGATATATTATTTCACCTTAAAACCATCCTAAAATGTAACAATTATTTTCCTCATTTTCTAGGTAAAGTTTCTCAGTTTCAGTTAAGTAGTTTGTTCAAGGTTACGTAGCTAGTAAGGGGCAGGGTTAGGCTTTCAAGCCAGGACTGACTCCAGAGCCTGGCCTTGACCACTGTGCTCTGCTGTTGTGCCACACTGATCACTTTCCACTTTATGTCCTTTTTACAGGTTCACCAATAGGATTATTCTGCTACCATCATGTCTTGGTTTGCTGATCTTGCTGGAAAGGCAGAAGATCTTTTAAACCGAGTTGATCAAGGGGCTGCAACTGCTCTCAGTAGAAAAGAGAACACAAGCAACATCATATACAGCAAAAATACCGACTATCCTGACCTTCACCAGCAAAATGCAGATTTGTCGTATCAGACTGGACCTGGAGCTACTTATATTTCCTCAGCAGCTGACAACATTAGAAATCAAAAGGCCACCATCTTAGCTGGCACTGCAAATGTGACAGTAGGATCCAGGACGTCAGTGGAGGCCTCCCACCCTGTTGAAAACGCATCAGTCCCTAGGCCTTCGTCCCAGTTTGTTCGAAGGAAAAAATCAGAACCTGATGATGAGCTGCTGTTTGATTTTCTTAATAGTTCACAGAAGGAACCTGCCGGGAGGGTGGAAATCAAAAAAGAAAGGGGCAAGACGCCTGTCCTTCAGAGTTCTCGGACAGCTAGTGTCAGTTCTGTGAACACCAGCGTAACCACCATCAAAACCGTCGAAGAAAATCCTTCTGGGAGCCAAAGCCATGGTAGTTAATCGGTCCTCTGTTTCTTTTAGAGTTAAGCAAATTGGATGTGTTGTTATAGCCTAACACGTTCTGGTAGTGTTTCTCGTGCTCTGTCTTGTTACCTGTCCCCACTGGTGTAAGGGCAGGCTCTGAAATGTGTGGTGTAGACAGGGAGACAGCATGGAACACTATTACTCAGTAGACACTTATAGTGGAGACCTTTGAATGTTGTCTGTGGGTAGCCCAGCCTCTAAGAGAGTGTGTCCAAAGTGATTCTCTAAGATGTTTTAAGATACAAAAAAGACAATTTTGAAATCTGAAAGAAAACATATGATTTTGGAGTTGGGACTATCTCAATTCGTTTCTTTTTGTCATTGGGATTATAAAAATGACAGGAGGCTGTCCTTCGCATATATTCTGGGTTATGAGTTTTTTCTTTTGTTCTGTTTTCCTGCCTTGCCCAGAAATGAAACTGAGAGACTGAACTTTGATCCCAGTTGACGGGTCGAAAGCATTGACCTAGTAGTGAAGTAAAAGCATAGAATTCTGGTTGTCAGTTTAATTTGCTGTGGAATTATCCCCACATGTACATCTTCTCATGTGCAGAAATGAGGTTAACGTGGTAATGTGACTATTTCAAGCACCTACTAACCATTTTAAAGTAGTGATAAACATGATAGGTTCTTGCAGGGATTCGTATAAAGTTGATGATTAATGGAAGGTTGTTACGTTCCTAAATGTTATAGCTTCTCCCCCAGTCTTGACTGTTAGTGAATAAAAGCTGTCTTGGGGCCGGCCTGGTGGTGCAGCGGTTAAGTGCGCATGTTCCACTTCGGTGGCCCGGGGTTTGCCAGTTCAGATCCTGGGTGCGGACGTGGCACCACTTGGCAAGCCATGCTGTGGCAGGCATCCCACATAGAAAGTAGAGGAAGATGGACACAGATGTTAGCTCAGGGCCAGGCTTCCTCAGCAAAAAGAAGAGGATTGGTGGCAGTTAGCTCAGGGCTAATCTTCCTCAAAAAAAAAAAAACTGTCTTGTATCTTCAAGACAAAAAAGTGGTAAAGAGGTAAGGGTTTTGGGCTTTTAAGACAGGAGGATGCAATAGCAGTTGATTAATTATGAATGCACACCCCTAAATTTCTTCTCAACTACCTTTTGATTAATTATAAAAATATTTATATATTTATATATATATTTATAAATATATAAATATATTTATATATTTATAAATATATAAATATATTTATATATTTATCCTGGTGCCAGGATACAGAAGTGAATAGGTCATGGTCTAGTGGGTGAGACAGACATGTAAACATAATTTACATATAGTGTAGTAAATGTCATTGAGGTCTGGTCCGAGTGTTGTGGAAACATAAAGGAGAAAGTAATTGCCTAAGGTATTCAGGTAGGGATTCACAGGGGTCTGTAACTTGAACTGGGTCTTAAAGAGTGAATAGGAGTTTTTCAGGTGAAAAAGAAGAGGGCCTGGAGACAGCAGTCGGTGCAGAGATTCCCATACTCGCTGGGAACAGTGAGTATGCGATGGACGGCAATGAAGAAAATGAAGCCAGCAAGGAAAGTTGGGGCCTGTTTGTGAAGGCCATTGTATGCCGCTGTTTACTTGTTTAAACTCGTTATTCCCATAAGTCATTCTTGAAGGTGTTCTCTGGACAACTTGCATTAGAATCACGTGTGTGATTAATAAAAAATGAATTATTGGGTGCCGCCCCAGACCTCCTGAATCAGATTTTCTGAGGATGGAGCCGGGACATCTGAATCTTTTCATTCTCCAGGTGGTTGCTAGGCCAATAAAAGTTGAAAGTGCCATAGCAATGTCGTGCTAATAGAGGTCTTTTAAGCTGAAGTTGACATGAATTATCTTCCTGCTGTAAAGGATAGATCAAAGAAAGCCTGGTTGACAGGGAGGTAAGTTAGAACCAGGTAGTACGTGGCAGTTATAAAAATTAGGTTTTGTTTCTTTAGGGCAGGGTCCCTCAATCTTCGGACTGTTGACATTTTGGGCCAAATAATTTGTTGTGTGAGGCTGTCCTGTCCGTTCTAGGATGTTCAGCAGCATCCCTGGCCTCTTAACCCATTTGATGCCAGTAGCACACCCAGTTGTGACAGCCAAAAATGTTTTCATGTGTTGCCAAACGTCAGTTGGGGGGCAGAATTGCCCCAGATTGAGAACCAGTGCCCTCTGAGGCCTTGAAATGCCTCGAAAGGGCATCGCTGAGTTGTTGGGGGTGACAGTGTTCAACTGCACTAGTAATGAATGCCAAAGTTGTTTTCTGAAGAGGTTGTACCAATTTATACTTCAGCTGTGGTTAAGAGTTCATTTTGCTCTGCATTCTCACCAGTACTTGATATTTTTAATACAACTTTTTATGTTTTGCTAATCATGCGTGAAAAGGTTTGTCATTATTTTTTACTTCTCTCATTACTAATGAGGTTGAACATCTTTTCAAATGTTTGACTGTTGAGGTTTTATCTTTTGGGAACGGCCTATTTAAGTTTTTGATCAGTTTTTTTCCAGTGGATTGTCTGTCTTTTTCCTTGTTGACTCAGGGATAGTCTTTTTTTTTTTTTTTTTTTTTGGCAGAGGAGATTTCACCCTGAGTTAACATCATGCCAGTCTTCCCCTATCTTTTAGTATATGGGCTGCTAGCACAGCACAACCACTAACAGAGCAGTGTAGGTCCGTGCCGGGGAACCAAACCCAGGCCGCTGAAGTGGAGCATGCTGAACTTGACCACTAGGCCACCGGGGCTGGCCCTCATGGATATTCGTTATATATTCCAGATGGTAATTCTTTCTCATCCGCCTCCAGTTTTATCCCTCTCTCTGGTGTCTAATTGAATAGAGTTCTTAATTTAGATGAGTTTATCAGTCTTTTCCTTATGGTTTGTGTTTTTGTGTCTTAGAAAATTTTTCGCTATCCTAAGATCTTACAGATACTTTCCTATATTATCTTCTAAAGGTTTTATAGTTTTGCCTTTCATGTTTAGATGTTTACCTAAAGTTGTTTTTTATGAATGATGTGAGGTAGGCATCTAATTTCATTTTTTCCCATTTGGAAATGAGTTATCTCAGCATCATTTATTGAAAATATTTCTTTTCCCTATCGATCTGTAATACTACCTCTGTTCTCTATCAAATATCCGTCTTTACGTTGCTCTGTTTCTGGGCACGAAATTCTGTTTCATTGGTTTATTTGTCTATCTTTGTGCCAGTGCCATACTGTCTTAATAATGTCTTTATACCATCTTTATAATGTATCTCGGTATCTCATAGAGCAACTTCTACCACTTCGTCCTTCTTCGAGAGTGTTTTGGTTGTTCTTGGACTTTTATACATCACTTTGCATTTTAGAATTTGCTCGCTAAGTTTCCCAAAAATTCTGTCGGTCTTTTTATTGGAGTCTGTTGCTCCTATATAGACAGTTGGGTGAGAATCAGCATCTTTATAATATTGAGTTTTCTAACCCATTAACATGATATAATTTTAACTTATCTTTAAAATGTCTTTTATTAAGATTTTACTGTTTTCTCCATGAAGGTCTTGCATACTTTTTGTTAGATTTATTCCTGGTAGTGTATATTTTTTGAAACTATTATAAATGGTATCCCTTTAAAATTTTTACTTTGTTTCTTGCTGGTGTATTGTTTTTTGACAGACAGCAACCTGTGTGTCAAGGATAGCTCTTCTTGGGCCGGCCACCGGGCCGAGTGGTCAAGTTCATGCACTCTGCTTTGGCGGCCCAGGGTTTCTCGGGTTTGAATCCTGCATGTGGACATGGCACAGCTCATCAAGCCATGTTGAGGCGGCATCCCACATGCCACAGCTAGAAAGACCCACAACTAAAAATACACAACTATGTACTGGGGGGCTTTGGGGAGAAAAAGGAAAAATAAAATCTTAAAAAAAAAAGATAACTCTTTTTATTTTTCTGTATATTCATTTAGATTTTCAACAACACAATAATATCATATGTGGATAATGACAGTTTGGTTTCTTCTTAACCCTTTTATCTTTTTAAAAAATTTTTTCTTGCTTTACTGCATTGGCTAGGACTGAAAACCAATTTTGTGTCTTGTACATATCACAAAGGGAATGCTTTGAGTCTTTCACTAAGTATGATGTTTGTGTTAGGTTTTTCATGGGTACTTTTTATCAGGCTAAGGAAGTTTCCGTATATATCTAGTTTGAGGTTTTTTTGTTGAATTTTTAGCCCGTTTTTCCTGTATGTATGAGATATCATATGACTTTTCTTCTTTAATAATAGGGTATACAAATCAGTTGATTTTTTTAAAACCTAAAACCAAACTTAACTTTCAGTTTGCTAATGCTCTGTTTAGGACTTTTGCATTTATTTCATAAGTGAGATTGACCTGTAATATAGTTAGGTTTTAGTATTACAGTTATGTTAGCCTTATAAAATGAATTGGAAAGTGTTCCCTCTTTTCCTGTTGTCTTAATTATTTGATGTAAGACTGAGATTGTTTATTCCCTAAATGTTTACTAAAACTCACTGGTAAAACCATCAGGGTCTGGGGTATTCTTACTGGAAGATTTTAACTATTGATTCATTTTGTTTTCCATTTATTTGATTTTGGTGAGTTATAGTCTAAGCATTTGTCTATTTTGTATACTTTTGGGGGCATTATATTTTGCTTAATTTCAGGAAAATAATGAAGGTGTCACAGCTGAAACTTTAACACAATCAGATACTAATCTAATCATTTATACTAACCCTGCAGAAACCAAAGCTTGATCACAGATACTACCTGCCAGATATTATCTGGCTCTGTGCTAAATGCTTGTTTTTTAAAAAAAATAGATGCCTGCTCCGTGGCCAAGTGGTTAAGTTCACACGCTCTGCTTCAGCGGCCCAGGGTTTCGTCGGTTCGAATCCTGGGCGTGTACATGGCACCACTCATTAACCCACATGCCACAACTAGAAGGACCTACAACTAAAAATACACAACTATGTACCGGGGGGCTTTGGGAGAAAAAGGGAAAATAAAATAAAATCTAAAAAAAAATAACATTAATGAAGTATAACTGGCATACAATAAACTACACTTACTTAGAGTATACAGTTTGATGGGTTTCAACATGTACATTTAAAAATTTATTGGCATAAATTATCTTTATGTTCTCTAATATGTTTCTTTTCTGTTTTGTTCCTTTCTGGTCTATTGTTAATTTCTGCTTTCTTTGGGTTTATTTTGCTGTTTTTATAACCCTTAACATGGATGGATAACTGTTAATTCTTCCTTCCTTTCATTTTTAATATAAATATTTAAGACTATAAATGTCCTTCTAAATACTACTTTAGATACAGATATGCCCCTCTTGATGACGTATCTGTCAATGAAGGACCACATATACGATGGTGGTCCCATAAGATTAGTACCTTAGAGCCTGGGTGTATAGTAGGCTATAGCATCTAGGTTTGTGTAAGTACACTCTGAGATTCTCACAATGACAAAATCACCTAACGATGCATTTCTGAGAATATATCCCTGTCATTAAGTGGTGTGTGACTGTATATATCCCACAAGTTTGGATATATACTTTATTTCTTTTTAAAATCTTTGTTTTGGAAATGTCAAACATACCAAAGTAGAGATTGATTGATGACCACTCCCCACCTTGTATTACTTATTATCCAGCCAGAGTAATCGACAGCTCATAGCCATTCTTGTTTCATTTATACCCTGCCATTTGCCACCCCTTCCTTTACCTCTATCCTCCACAGAATTATTTTGAAGCAAATCACAGATCTCATATTATTTCTTTTATAAATACTTCATTTTATTACTCTGAAAAAATACAAGCATTAAAAACAAATATCTGCACCATTATCACCTTAAAAACTTAGTAATTCCTTAGTATCATCTAGGACCTAGTCAGTGCTCAAATTTCCCTGTTTGTCTCATAATTTGTTTTATGTATGTTGAAATGCACAGATCTTGGCTCTACAGACAAATGGCTATACCCAGGTAACCCACAGCTGTATTAGGATAAGGAACATTTCCTTTGGCCCAGAAAGTTCCTCATGTCTCTTCCCAGTTAATCTCCCCACCCCATCTCCCCAAGCACCCTCTGTTCTGATTTTTTTCACCTTAGGTTAGTTTTTGTTTTAAAACTTCATAAAAATGGAATCATATACTATATACACTTTCTTATCTGACTTAATATGTCAGTGAGATTCATCCATGTTATTGGATATATCAATAGGTTGTTCTTTTTTATTGTGTAGTAGTCTGTTATCCACAATTTATCCATTCTTTTTTATGGACATTGAGGTTGCTTTCAGTTTCTGGTTATTGTAAATAAAGTTGCTGTGAACAATTTTGTACAGTACTTGTCTTTTGTGGGAAAGTGTTTTTTTTCTCTTGGTTAAATATCTAGAAATGGAATTATTGGGTCACACGGTAGGTGCGTGTTTAATTTCATAAGAAACTGTGAAACCTTTTTCCACAGTGGTTACACCATTTATACTCCCACTGGCAATCTGTGGGAGTTCCAGTTGCTCCATATCCCTGTCAGCATTCGGTGTTGTCTTTAATTTTAGCCATTCTAGTGGGTGTTTGTCAGTTCTCATTGGGGTTTTAATTTGCATTTCTTTGATCACTAACGATGTTGAGAACTTTTTCATATGATTATTGATCATTTGTTTATCTTCCTTTGTAAAGTGTCAAGTCTTTTGCCCATACAGTTATAGTTTGGGTCTGTTTTATCATTTAGATAGAGTTTGTTTTTTAGCACATACCTAATTTTTTTTAGAGTAAGTAAAAAGTGTGTTTGTATCACATTTAGTAGCAGATTAAAAACAGGATGAATCTGAATTCACGAATCTCTGCCTCTTTAGGTAAGGCATTTTAGACTCTGCTTTGCTATGTAGCAAGTGGCTCTGATCTGTTACTACTCTCCTTGCCCTGAAACCCACAACTGTTCTTTTGTGCCTTTCCATTATTTTTACTGTTGAGACTTCTCCCTTTTTTTCAAAAATAATTCAAGGACAAAAGGGAGACCAAAACTATTTATATCTCAACCCAACCACTTAAATTATCTCTGATTTTCTCCTTCCCAGAACAGTATTCTTTTATCTATTCTTTATCACCATTCATTCATTGTATCCAGATTTTGAGGATCCTTAGAGGTCTATAAAGCTCCATGTATGAGAATGAAATTTCATCAGAGGGAAGTCGATTGAGAATTTGTTTACTTGTTACGGTATTTTAGCTGTAGCAGTCAACTTGAGCCAAAAGACCTTCTACCAAAGTAAGCTACTGATGTGTATGTAGTGAGCGTTCCAATGTAACAAAAATGTATTCCTTTTTTACAGAAACCTCTAATAATACAGATTCTGGCCATGAAGTCCAAGAGGATTCTTCAAAGGAAAATGTATCGTCAGATGCTGCCTGCGCTGATCACAACCCAGCTCCTACTGATGACGGCAAATCACATGAACTGTCTAATCTTCGACTGGAGAATCAACTGCTGAGGAATGAAGTTCAGTCTTTAAATCAGGAAATGGCCTCACTACTTCAAAGATCCAAGGAAACTCAAGAAGGTAGAGCCTTATTTAAATTGTTCAGGATTAGGAATTTAACGTTTCAAAAATAAACTAAAAACTTGGTTAAAGACTTGTAAAATAGTGTTTTCATAGTAATATAGGGCCCAGATTTGGAAAAGGGACCAATCATTCTCCTCCCAACCTGAAACCGAGAACACTGGCTTGTTTGGCCATTCTTAGAACCATGAAATTTAAGAACTGAGAAGGGCAGAACGTGAGTAGTCAGCGGGTTTATTTTATTAATTGATTCTGAGCTTTCGAGAGGAACTGTTCATGAACCATAGGTGGGATTAAACAGAGTGGGAGGCTCTTGTAGGCAAGGTCACAGTATTGCACTGCTCCAGGGGACGTCAAATGAACGTGGAGTTCAGTTTGAATAGTGTCCTCTGGAATTGTGCAGTGAGGTGACCCTAGAATAGAAAACCCACAGCTTCCTCAGAAATGGATAATTAAAAAGTAAATAATCCCATGACTGAGGTAGTGACGGGGCAGTATGTTAGTGCTATTGTAAGTGTGGCTGAGGAGAAAACAAAAGAGAGGAGAAATCTCTGCCTTGGTTCCTGGTGGTGATTCAAAAGAAGTGTGGGGACTGTGGGAAGAGTTTTGCCAAGACATGGATGGAGCCCCTGCAGAGTGCAATAGGATAGTTTAAGACTCGTTGGACTGACTTTAGAAAAGGCTTCACCTTACCCAGACTGATATAGACATAGAAATAGAGCTTTCCCTGAGACCCTGTACAATTTGCATCAACTTAAAAAAAAAGGTTTTTTTGCTGGTAAACTGCAATTACAGATAGTACATGAGGGTATGGAAATCTGCACTGCATTGCTCTTTCTGCACCAATTTCCTAGGTTAAAAGAATAGCATCTTTTTGCCACAGTAATGGAAAGAAACATATTCTTTTCTGTGTTTCTCTTCAGCATTTGTTTTTGTTTGTTTGGCCTTACTGGGGTGGACATTATCTACCCTTGAGTTGGATTTGCTTTCTTTCCTGTGTCTGGCAGAACTCCACCAATCCATTGACCATTTTAGTCTTGTGAACTCCCCACTATCTACTGGCCTTGGCTCCCAGATGCTTTATGCTGTGTCTCCAGAGAAAACATTTGTAGAAGAGCAGCTAGCGTCATGCCCCTTTCCACCCTTTCAACTGTAATATAAGGGTGAATGTCGGCCTTGAAAAATGAGTGGCCCATTTGGAGTAATAAATTTGGAGATATTTGTAAGCTCCTAATTTTGGCAATAAGTAAAACACTAAAGAGACTCAAAGGAGAATCTCTGTGTGCTCAGAGAAAGAAGTGTTTGCTTGAATAGAGAAATTGTATTTTTTTTTAGAATTAAACAAAGCAAGAGCAAGAGTTGAAAAGTGGAATGTTGACCATTCAAAGAGTGATCGAATAAGTCGGGAACTTCGAGCCCAGGTAGATGACCTGACCGAAGCAGTGGCTGCGAAGGATTCCCAGCTGGCCATACTGAAAGTGAGGCTGCAAGAAGCTGACCAGCTCCTGAGCGCTCGCACGGAAGCATTAGAAGCCTTACAGAGTGAAAAATCACGGTAGCCAATTCTATGAATAATGAAAAAAGGAGCTAGAATCATGCTTTCTATATAAGTAATGATAAACGTTGCAATATGTACTGCCTTATTAAAATTTAGCTTTTGGAGATTTACAAGAGGGAAAATTTATCTTTGGTAATCTTGGAAAATGTGTGTTAAGGAAAATGGATTTATTGTTTGAATCTTGAGGTGCATTGTTAGCGAATTCTGAATTTAAAAATATTTGAAGACCATACTGTCATTAGTCTTTCAACATACAGTGATACGTGGTGTGTGCTTACATTTGGATGCCTAAAAATATAGATTACATTCCATTAAAAGAGAAAAAAATTTCTTTAAGAATGTTTTAGTTAAACCATCTTTTTTGTGCTTACAAGCTGATGCTCTAAAAATTATTCTACCTTATCACCTGTACACTTGGAAATGAGTTGTTTCAGGTGATGTGTTTTCTTTTAGAATAATGCAGGATCACAGCGAAGGTAGCAGCCTACAGAATCAAGCGCTGCAGACTCTTCAGGAGAGATTGCATGAAGCTGACGCCGCCCTGAAGAGAGAGCAGGAGAGCTATAAACAGATGCAGGTTAGAATGGGGACCACCGAGGTCTTTCGTTTCTGGGACGGGGAGGAATGGCTTTATGCTGTTTCATAACACATTCACTCATTAGTAACATTCTGTTTCTGTGACGAAAACCACGCATTTGAAAATTTAGCTTGATCCTTGCTAAATTTATTTAATTTTATGTATTGAAATATAATTAAAATAGTTAATATTCATTAGAGATAGAAATCTTTTCATTTAATTTGGTTGTGCAACAAACATTACTGTTATTTGATTAAAAGCTGATTTGGGACATCTTGTTTTTTTTTTTATTTAAGCTTTTTCTGATGCCAGTTTAATCAGATTTATTTATTTCATGAGAAAATTGTGCATAATATTTAGAGTTTTACTCTTAAGTGAATTTTGTCATCTAGTTCAGTGATTCACAACCCTCTGTATGCATTAGAATCACCTATGTAGCTTATTAATGCTTTCTGATGCCAGGTCTCTGCTCCCAGAGAGTCTGATCCCACTGTAGGAGGTAAGGCATAGACGGTGGTGGTGTGGTTTTACAAGATTTGCAGGTATATCTAATGCGCAGTCAGGGTTGAGAATCTCTGGCCAGGCTATCTTTCAAACAGGTGAAAATAGTTCAGCCCGGAAAGTAAGTATCAGCTAATGTGGATTTTTGAAAATTTTATTAATATATTTTATTTAACACTGTATATCTAAAGTACTATCATCTCAAAATATAGTTAATATTAAAAATTATTAATGAGGTATTTTACAGTCTTTTTTGTATACAGATTCTTTAAAATATGGTGTATTTTACACTTAATTCGGTCATTAAATTTTCTTCTGAAATACTTGATATGTATTGAGTTCATAAAATTTACAGGTGAAAGAATAAATTCTCATACCCAGGTTGTTCTAAACGTATTCAGAAGTTTTCCACTTAACAGACAGTTCCTCAAAAAGTTAAACATATGACCCAGCAGTTCTACTCCTAGGCATATACCCAAGAGAAATGAAAATACATGTCCACACAAAAACTTGTATGCGAATGTTCATAGCAGAACTCTTTATAATAGCCCCAAACTGGAAACAATACACAGGTCTATCAGTTTCTGAATGGATAAACAAAATGTGGTATATCCGTACAAGGAGATCTCATTCAGCCATGAAAAGGAGTGAAGTGAGCCAGCCCTGATGGCCTAGTAATTCAAGTTCAGCACACCCTGCTTCAGTGGCCCAGGTTTGGTTCCCACATGCCGAATTGCACCACTTGTCTGTCAGTGGCCATGCTGTGGCAGCAGCTCACGTAGAAGAACCAGAAGGACTTAACAAGTAGAATATACAGCTCTGCACTGGGGCTTTGGAGAGAAAAAAAAAAAGAGGAAGATTGGCAACAGATGTTAACTCAGGGTGAATCTTTCCCAGCAAACAATTTTAGAAAAAAGAATGAAGTACTGATTCATGCTACAACATGGATGACCCTTTAAAACATTATGCCAAGTGAAAGAAGGCAGACACAAAAGGCCACATTTTGTATGATTCCATTTATATGACATGTCCAGAGTAGGCACATCTATAGAGAAAGAAAGTAGATTAATGTTTGCCAGAGATTGGGAGGGAGGGAGGAATGACAGAGGATGAAAGTGTTCTGAAACTAGGTAGTGATAATGGTATGTGACAGTGGTTGCACAACTCTCTGAATACACTAAAAACCACTGAAGTGTACACCTTAAAATGGTAGACTTTATGGTATGTGAATTAGATCTCAGTAATTCTTTTCCTAATTGAATTACTAGGTTTTATGTTTAAATTTAAATTGGTTAAAATGAATAAACTTGAAAGTTCAGTTCTCAGTTGCGTTGGACACATCTCACATGCTCAGGGGGCAGCAGGTGTAGTCCTCCTGCTGCTTTTCTTCAGAACAGGAGTTAACGTTGGATCAGAGGTTTGTGGGCTTCAGATATTGGCATGTAACTCTAAAGGCTTTCTGACTTCTGCCTCACCTTCTGAGTTTTTTGATGATGGGAGCTTTTGAGAATGAAGATAAAATATAAAAAATTCTGAGAACTAGATAGGCTAGAAAGTGACAGGCCATGTGTTTTATAGAATGTGCTTTAAAAATTTCTTAAGCTAAAAAATTACATTGAGTAGTTTATTAGAAAATTTGAAATAAAGGGAAAATGTTAGCTGTGCTATTAGAAAAGATGCAGCTATTTACTTGTTTCCTAATAGACTATCTAGTTTTCTCTAGGCCTGTTATCCATTGATCAGCTGGTATCAGACCAGACCTAGTATCCAAGTGACTGGGTTCACCTGGGGAATTTCTTAAAAAACAGATTTTCAAGCCCAGTCTTGGAAATTCCAATTCGGTAAGCCTGGGAAAGGCCTAGAATGGCTGTATTTTTAACAGACTCCCTAACTGATCGTGATGCATTGCCATGTTTGAGAGCCACAACCCCACAGGATATCTGAATGGATGGTTGCAAAATATATCTCAAAGCAAAATGATGTAAGTATGATATAAAACTTTGTCACAGAGTGAGTTTGCTGCACGTCTTAATAAAATGGAAGTGGAACGTCAGAATTTGGCAGAAGCAGTTACTTTGGCAGAGAGAAAATACTCAGATGAGAAGAAGAGAGTTGATGAGATGCAGCAGCAAGTCAAGATGTATAAGTCCAACTTGGAGTCCTCTAAGCAGGAATTAATTGACTACAAGCAGAAAGCTACTAGAATCCTCCAGGTAAGCGTGAAATGTACACTTCTGAACGTTAAGAGATGCCGTTTAACCGGGAGCCACGGAGACTGTACAGATCTGTGGGATGATTGGTTCCTGTTTGGCTGGGCTGGCTCACTTCAGACGCCTCACTCTACTTGGAAACACTGCGGAGAGGATGCAGTGTCTCTTGTTCCTATCGCTTTTTTTCTTTTTATCTAAAGTTCATTCTGCCACTGCCTAGTTCAAGTCTTCAACCTTCATCACTGTAATAATATTCATGGTTGTCGTTAAACAGTCGTTTCTTCTTTCTTGTTGATCGTCTGTTGAAGTTTTCACAATAGCTGGTCTAGACCTCCTCCAGCTCTCAGCATCGCCTCATCCAGCTTGTTCTCTGTTCCTCAGACCTAAGGCCACCTTACCTTCTACTTTTCTAAAAAGACTGCAGTTAGCAGACATACCTTTAAACTTCTCTCTTTGCCTCTCATAGCAGAGGGAAAAACGTGTCCTTCCATTTTTTTTCTAGAATAATTTTCTACTTGTGCATTGATTCCATATCTTCCCATCTCATTTAAGCCCTTTCTCCCTAAATTTGTGCTCTCCATCTGTATCTTTCTGCTGCCTTCTGGCTCAGGTTATTCAAGAGCACACTGTTACTTAGTGGAAGAAGGAAGACTAGATCTTGGAACTCTTGCCTAAGGGAAAAAACACTCCTTTTGGCTTTTTTAACCACTTTCATCCATTTACCTGTCCTTTCTTTCAATGTCAGACTGCTGTTGTCATTTTAGAACTAATTTCAACTCCTTCATGTAATTTCTCTCCCCATTACATTTTTGAAACTGGCTTCTCAAAAGTCTTTAATGACCTAAATATATTTTTTCTGTCCTTTTCTTAGTTTGCATCCACTTTGATTTTGGTAGAGCATTTGACACTATTAACCCTCCGACTTTCTTGAAACTCTTGCCTTCTGATGCCACTTGCACTGCCTTAGGTCTCCTTGTCCTCTCTTACTGCTGTTTCTGTCTCAGTTGGACCCTGTTACCAGTCCCCAAAGAGGAAGAATCATCTCAAGTTCTATCCTACACAGAATTTTTTGTTATTCTTTCTTACTTTGCATTATCATATACTCACTCTGCTTCTGTCACCTCAGTGTGACTTCAGCATGTCTCCAACCCTAGCTTCCTGACCCCAGTTTCTAAATGTCTGCCATGCTTCTCTGCATGGGGTGTCCCAGTCCCCAAACCAGCTTCTCCTTCATTCTGCTATTTTGATAAATATTATTGCCATCTTCCCAGGCAATAGAGCTTGAAACTACAGTGTCATTTTGACTCCCCCTTTTTCCTTTAGCCCCAACCTCCTATTGCTTATGAATGCCTTTTCCATTCCCTTCATGAAACATTGTATCCATCTCCTCCAAATTCTTCTTTCTGATTATTTTTGTTGCATCACTCTAATTTGTTAAATCATTTAAAAGGTACTATTCGCTAGGCACTGTAATAGCTGCTGAGGATACAAAGCTCAAAAGATGTGTCCTGTTCTGCAAGGAGTGTTCAGTCTAGTGGAAAGACACTGCGGTAATTGATGTGATGAAATTATTGATACAGTAAGCCGTTAAAGTCTGTCTGAGGATGTCAGGGATCACTGGAGATGCTGTATAAAGAGCAAATTGCCAGATGAGTAGGAAGACTTGTGGTAGGGAAGAGATGTCAGATAGAACAACCTGTGCCCAGAGCAAAGGGGACCTGAGGGAACGTGATGTATTTAGTGGACTGCAGCTAGTTCCCTATTGCTGGAGCATAAAGTACTAGAGATAAGAGATGGGAGATAAAACTCAATGGCAGGCGGAAGGCAGATCACAGATGGCCTTGCATGCCGTGCAAAGAAGTTTTATAGGTGATGGTAGGGAGTAAGGGGGTGAATTTGAGCAGCATGAACAGATTTGAGTGCAAGAACTGTGGCAGTGATGAGGTTAGGGGAGAGCTGGGTCTCCATCTTGTTTACCGTTCTGTCCCCAGCACAGTGCCTGGCCCTGAGCAGGTACTCAGTAAGTTGTTGAATACATTGAAGGGATGAAGGCTGGGTTGGTGAGATGTAGATAGTGAAGAGGCAAGTATCAAAAATAACGGTAAGAAATGATGAGGATCTGATCTAATTCATGGCAGTGGGGATGGCGTATAGGGGACAGCTTATAGAAATGTGGGAGGTGGAATATTTGAGACTTGGAGATTTAATTGGAGGAAGTGGGAATGGCAGGTGGAATCCAGGGTGACTCCAGGTTTCTGGTGTGAGTGTATGAATGATATTCCCCTGTACTACAAAAGGGAAAACAGGAAAGATGGCAGACTAGGGTTGATGGAGATTATGACAAGTTCTGGTGAGTTTGCAAAATTGATGTGACATTGAGGTGAAAGTTTCAGAAAGGCACTCAGAAATATAGGCCTGCCAGCCCCAGTGGCCTGGTGGTTAAGTATGGCACTCTCCACTTCAGCAGCCTGGGTTCAGTTCCCAGGCATGGACCTACACCACTCATCTGTCAGTGGCTGTTTTGTGGCAGCGGCTCACATACAAAAAGAGGAAGATTGGCAACAGTTGTTAGCTCAGGACAAATCTTCCTCAGCAAAAATAAATAAATAAATACAGGCCTGAAGCTCAGCAGAGGGGTCTGGGCATTAGCCATGTGGACATATAAAATCATGTTTATTATAGAAAATTTGAAAAATACAGAAAAGTTTGAAAAAGGCATCCATAATTCTACCACATAGAAAGGGAAAATTATTTTTGACGGAGGAGAGTGTCTTTCACATGTTTGTGTTTAACGTGAAAGAGCTGATGGTCCTGTTATTACGGGCCTAGAATTATAGCACTTTTTAAACTAATCTTTCCACATCAAATCTCTTCTTCCAACTCATCCTTTATCCCAGGGGTGGCAAACTTTCTCTGTAAAGGGCCAAATAGTACATAGTGTAGGCTTGTGAGCTATGTGTGGTCTCCATCACGTAATCTTTGTTTTTATTTCTTAGGATCCTTTAAAAATATAAAAACCCTTCTTAGCTTGCAGGCTGTACAGAAACAGGCCACAGGCCAGATCTAGCCCATGGCCCATAGTTTGTGGACGCCTGCATTATACCACTGCTGGATTAACCCTCCGAAAATGCATCTCTGGTCATATTGCTTCCCTGTCTACTTTTTGGTCATTTGTTTTAGCCTGCCAAATAAAATGAAAACGTTGTAGCCTGGCAGCTGAAGCTCCCGCAAAGAGGTCCTCACGCAGTAGCTGCGCTCATCTCACGGAACTTTCTTAGAGCGCTCGTGCTTTTGCGTTTTTGTGTTTTGCCTTCTGTTTTCTCTGTCCCTGGTAAAATCCTAGCCGTTTTTCAGGACCAGCATAACTGCTGTCTCTCAGGTAAAGCCTTGTCTTCCCCAGAGTGGTCTCTCCTCCCAGAACTCCGCAATAATCTGACCGTATCCTTCTCTCAACTTGTCTTTCCTGCCTTCTCCTGGGTTCTTGTAACAGACTTCCCTTTTCGTTTATAAGGCAGAGGGTGCTATCCGAGTGAGGGACCTTGGCTTTTTTACACAGGACACTCAGCACACTGCCAAAACCATTGTCAGTGCTCCATAAATATTTGTTGAGTAGAATGTTACAGGGGATAAAAGGGTAAGAAAGGATGAGAAGAAAATGAGAAAAGCCTTGTTAATAACAAGTTTTCAACAATAGCATGGTCCTAGGGACACTGTTTTCCAAGGACACGGTACAGCAAGGCCTGTTGCATTTGTATCCCAGTGGGTTTAATCTGTGGACTTTGTTTGATGGAGAACAGAATTGGAATATTTCCATAGAGGTTTAGTTGGTACATCGTAGATGATATTCAGTATACAAGGTAATCTCTGGTTTGCTTAAAGATATTTCTTTGTCTACAATAGTCTAAAGAAAAATTGATCAACAGCTTAAAGGAAGGGTCTGGTTTTGAAGGCCTCGATAGCAGTGCTGCTAACAGCATGGAGCTGGAGGAACTTCGGCATGAAAAGGAGCTGCAGCGGGAGGAAATACAGAAGCTGATGGGCCAGATACATCAGCTGAGATCTGAACTACAGGTAAGCTTCATTGTGGTTTGGCCTCACAGACGACCTTGTGCCCCCAGCTGCTATTAGCACTTCAAGAGGTGATGAAGTCTGTATTTGGGGGGGAAGGTAGTATTAGTGAAATAACGTGTGAAACTTCTGCTGGAATATTATTCACCAGATAGAAGTAAATCTAAAGCAGTAGGTTTCTTGTCCACTGATTAACTATCAAGTTGTGGGAATAACAAACGTAGGTGACCAGATTCATGTTCAGCCAGTTCTTACCAAGTGCTGCCATGCCAGCATCTTCTGGGCTCGGAGTTATACCAGGGAACCAGACAGAATCTTCATATTTATGGATCTTACATGCTAGTGGTTAAAAACAAATCAGATTTGGGCTTGTCTGTAAAACTGGGGTATTTTCTGGTATTAGAATGGGCTTAGGGATGGTCTTTTAATTGTGGTTTCACACATAATCTTATAATTTATAGTTTATGTATAATTACTATATTTAATCTAGGAGTAAACTGAGCCATTAATTTAGATGAAATATAGGGTCCTTAACATAAGTATTGTAGGAGGGTCTCTGAGGATGAGAAAAGATCAAATGCAGGATAACAAGCCATCTTTTTTTTAAAAAAAAAAACGTTTTGCAAAGAGAATCCATTCATGCATTAACTCAGCAAATTATTGATTTGTAAGATGTCCGTGAACCACAGAGGCAAGTAGGGAAGTCCCGAGGCTAGCATATCTTGTCTGGATTATAGGCTTGACTATCAGACAGACCTGGATGTAGACTAGATGTGCCCCTGCACAGAGCGCTCCCCCTCATGAGCCTGAGTCTCCTCATCTGGAACAGGCTGGGCAGCAGGTTCTCTTGAGGATAAGGGATATGTGTACAGGGCCTGGCGTTGTTCCTGATACACAGTTGGCCCTCAGTAGTAGGAGCTGCTGTTATTTCTGGATTGTTTTCTTATTGGCCAAATAGAAGAATTGGGGAAGGCTGTTGTCCTCGTAGTCTTTAAAGTAGGATTTTTTTTTTTCTATAAATAATCTTGAATTCAAAGGATTCAATCCGGTGAACTTAGAAATTGAGTAGGTGCTAATCTTATTCATACCTTGTCTTAATCATACATGTCTTTAGGGCGAGATTATGAAAAATATGATTTGTTTTATTTAATATCTCATCCTTACCCCAGCATCATTGACAACAGTGACTACCTTTTCTCAAGAAGTTTATGTAATCTGTAATGCAGATTATAGTATTAGGTCTAGCAAAATGGGAGAATTGTTAATAATGATAATAGCCATCAGGTTCTGAGCACTAAGCTCTCAGCTATATCCCTTTGTTTCTTCCTTACCATTACCCTGTAAGGGAGGTGATAACTCTCATTTTACAGCCTGAAGAAATGTAAGCATGGAGAAGGAAAGTTACTTCCCCTCACCAGTAAAGCGGCAGAGCCGGGATTAGAACCCTAGTCTGTCTGATTCCAGAAGATGCATTCTTAACCATTATGGATATTGCCTGCCTCTCAAGAATTTGTCTGATTTAGTCAAATTTATGACAAAGATTAATCTACCTTTTACTAACCCTGAAAACACGATGGTAGGGGAAAATAGTTGTACTTACTGCTTTTTCCTCTAAATCCACAAAGTTGTGTGAATACAGAATATTACACTGTGATTATCTGGGAGTATCGTTAATCTGTCAGTTCTTTCAGACAGTATGTGAAGTGCCAGAGTTTGTGGAGATGAGTATAAAACAGAATGTACCAAAAGATAAAGAGCAAAGTTAAGATGCTGATTTTAATCTCTATAGTACTATGTGAATAGATTTATCCTTAACCTGTATGTGGAAAATAGAGAAACCTAGAACTGTGTTCTTTGCCACTACTCGATTTTACAGGAAATCCAGAAGGTGGTTTTTGAGTTTGAAGAAGTGACAGTAGTGACCCCCAGAGAAATAAGTTACAGAAGAAACATGGGAAGATGTGAAAGCAGATAATAGTAATAAAGCTAAAAAAAAATAATACACTTACCTCAGGTGATATGAGAGAAAAGTTATATTCTTACTGTGTATTGATTACTTATGCACACACAAAAAACTAGTGATAACCTGCAATATCAGGGAATTAATGCAGGGAATTTCTTTTAGATGTTATATATTTCTGTTCTTTTTGAAGTTGTTAGGTTATCGTCTTGCTTTTTTTTTTTTTTTTTTGCTGAGAGAGATTGGCCCTGAGCTAACATCTGTTACCAATCTTCCTCTTTTTTTTGGCTTGAGGAAGATTCACCCTGAGCTAACATCTGTGCCAGTCTTCCTCTGTTTTATATGTGGGACACCACCACAGCATGGCTGACGATTGGTATAGGTCTGCACCTAGGATCTGAACCTGTGAACCTGGGCCACCAAAGCAGAGCACGCTGAACTTGCCTACTAGGCCACGGGTCTGGCCCCTGAAGTGGTTAGCTTTTGAATAAAGATCTAAGTCTCCCAGTGAGCCACTGTCTCCTCATACTCATGAGACCAAATGATGTATGTGCTGTGGCAGCTGTAGTATCCTGTTCATTTCTCTCGCCCTTTCCATGTTATATAATGGAGTGTCAGTTTGTATGCTCCTTGTAGGCTGAGACCATGTCTCGCGCATCCTGTCCCTCCAGCGCCTGCTGTGCCCAGCTCCTGGCGCATAATGATGACTCAGCAAATGTTGACCTGAACAGTTAAGTATTGCTTTCACATGTAAGGTGCATCTTTTTAAGGATATGGAGGCTCAGCAGGTTAGTGAAGCAGAATCAGCAAGAGAACAGTTACAAGATCTGCAAGACCAAATAGCCCAGCAGAAGGCGTCTAAACAAGAACTAGAGGCAGAGCTGGATCGACAGAAGCAGGTAAGGATTTGAGGTTGATGATTACTGGGGAAGACTCCGTCCCCTAGTGGTCATACGAGGAGACGTCCTGGTAAAGCAGCTTACTGAAATTCTTAACAGCGTGAGCTCACAGTGTTGATGGTAGATGGTCCCTCCTACCTACCTTATTACCCCATCCTCCTCATTGTTTGTTTGGGTTTTTTTGTGTTCTTTTTCTTTCTTTTTTTTTTGAGGAAGATTAGCCCTGAGCTAACATCTGCTGCCAGTCCTCCTCTTTTTGCTGAGGAAGACTGGCCCTGAGTTAACATCCACGCCCGTCTGCCTCTACTTTACATGTAGGACACCTGCCACAGCATGGCTTGCCAAGCAGTGCCATGTCCACACCCGGGATCCAAACTGGCAAACCCCGGCCCACCAAAGTGGAACATGTGCACTTAAATGCTGCGCCACCGGGCTGGCCCCTGTTTGTTTTTTAAGAGATGAAAAGTAGAAGCACAAAAATGAGACTTGCCTAATATCATACAACTAATTATAGAACAGGATAGTGCCCAGGGTTCCTGTTGCAGAGTTCTGTCTGCTGCCCTGTCTGTATTTTATTGTATCTTTTTGTTGGAGTATGTATGTATAGAAAACTTAAAAATGTCAGTTGATTTTCATATTTTATTTGTGCTTTCTAGGAACATCAGTAAATATTCTTTAATAGAAACATATATACCTTAGTACCATTAGACTGCTCTTTCTGTTGAGAAAAGATGCTTATACAGACTGTTCCTACAAATCATGTTTAGAATTATATTTCATTGTTCAATCAGCAGTTGTCTGCTCCTCAAGCCAAATTATTCTACTTTAATATACTTATGTAATAGTTTAAATATTAACACAGTTGAACTTGCTTATGCCACATTTGCATAATTTTGTATCTAATATTTTGTATCTAATATTAATAACATCTCTAATTTACTGAGAAATGACATTGTTATAGGCACCTAGTTTACATTATCTTATTTCATCCTCAAAATTGTTATTCTCTTCGTTTTACAGAGAGAAAACTATTCTTATAATTCTCAGTGCATCACTCCTAACATTTCCAGCTTTGCATATTTATATTCTTTAAAGAGTTTTTTCATTGGGATTTATCATTTCTGAAGCTAGTTCTATTCTCAATGTTTGTTTTTATTATGAAAGTTGCACTTAAATCTATTTCCTGAGTATTAAGAGAAAAATTCACCAAGTAGCAACCTGTGGGGTACATCATAGCTGTTTAGATAATTTAGTCATAAGATTAGCTGTCCTTTCAGAAATTGCATTTTAATTTATTAAAAGGCAAAAATTTGATGTTCTTGATGGTGAGTGAGATAATTTTCATTTTATTGTGGCAGATGGTTTTACTGCATCCACTTCCAGTGCCTTTTTTAAGATGAGGGAGTTAAGTAGAGGAAAGTGGAGCTGAAGGCAGCTGTGGGCTGTTCACTTAGTAATCAGATGTTCTAGATGTAAAGTGCTCAATCTTGGGATTAAATAGTCCTGTAGCGCTCCTTATTAATTTAAGTAATTTCAGCCTTGAATTTTGTGCTAGCCTAGAGCTATAAAATCAGGCAAACCTTGTAAATAGTGATTCTCCAACCCTACTTACCCTCCTGATTTTCTCTCTTCTCGTTTATCTCAATTTGTTGAGTCTGTGAAATGAGCAGGTTGAGCCAAGTGTCTGAAGTAGTCTCTAGCAGTTTGATGTTCCATGTCGTGTTTACTTCTTCGTGCAGCTCCCTTTACGTCTTTTATTAGCATAGTTAAGCATAATGCTTTTGAAGGTACTTAGTTAATTACTCTCTCTTCCCTGGCATGTGCTTTGCTCTTAAATTCTGACCTGACTCTGACTGGTCATATCCATTGTACAACTAGTAGTTCACTAGTGCAGCTGTTAGTGAATCTGGAGGTATTTCTTTTTTTCTCTCTCACTTTTATCGATGATAGAGTAAAACCGGTGCAAGATATTGCCTGATGCAAATAACCATATGGAAAGCTGCTCAGCATCCTTAGCCATTAGGGAAATGCAGATTGAAACCACAATGAGATACCACTGCATACCCGTTAGAACAGCTGCACTTACAGAGCCTGACAGTAGCGAGTGTTGGAACTGGAACTCTCCTGTTGCTATGGGAATGCAAAATGGTACAGGTATTTTGAAAGAAAACTCGGAAAACAGTTTGGCAGCTTTTCTTCCCTTATTAGACATACACTTTTGTGCTCCAGGGGTTCTGTTCCTACATATCTATCCAAGAAAAATGGGAATATGTGATCACATAAAGACTTGTGCTTGGATGTCATGCGGAGGCATTAACTTTTCATCAGACCATCCGAGTCCAATGTCTCAGTCGGTGCACACGCATCACATGTTGCTTGAATGGCGACCGTGTGTCAGGCGCTGTTTCAAGTACTGGGGATGAAATAGGGAGCTCTGATCTAACTTTTGCTCATTTGTGCCTCACTTTGTAGGAATTCCACTACATGGAAGAAGATCTGTATCGAACAAAGAACACACTGCAAAGCAGAATTAAAGATCGAGAAGAAGAAATTCAGAAACTCAGGAATCAGGTAGGAATCAGCGTTCACAACTTGGGAGAAGATAGCATGGTGAAGCTACATTTTTTAAAGGGTACAGTAAGCCTTTTTCCCGTATTTTCACCTGAGTTCTCTTGTTGCAATAGTGAGATAATTTATTTTCAGCCTGATTCACAATTTTCATCTAATGCCGTTTGAGTCTGCATTCACTATATTCAGGGACTTGCTTCTTAGAGAAGTATCTCATAGCCAGAGTCACCCAAAGAGATGTGAATTACCGCAAAATTTGTACCGTCTAACTTCAGTGGTGGTTGTGCTGATCGCCAGTTAGGTAATTTTGGTTTCTCTTTCCTAAGGAAAATCCAATGATAAACCTTCCTATTAACAATTGATAGGTCTTTCATAAGGTCATCAAGACCCTTTTTAACTCTGGAAATGTAAAACAGAAGATAACAAGTGCCTAGCACCTAGATTTATTAGCCTTTATCATTAACTGACAAAGTCATGCATGCTTGCCCTGTAATTGTACATTGTCCTTTCCTCTCTTATACTCAGATGATTGACTTAATAAATAATGGACTTATTGATCATTTAAATAATTTGCATAAAGATTGACTAATTATTTTTTAGTTAGCTAATGACTTAGTTTGAACATGAAACGTCAAATAATTTTAATTTTCTAAGTTTTTAGAATTCATAGTAGTCCATAATTTGTAATGTTTTAAAATATTTCATTTTAATTTTTATAAGAGTTGGGAACAGCTAATTGATTTATGTGTTCCCTTCTCCTTCTCTTACCTACATTTGTGCAATGCTTACAAACGGTAACGTGATTTGCTAAAAGAAAGTCAAGAAAAGAAAGGAGCATAAAGCGCAAATTGGTTTAATCTTAGAGAAAGCTCCTATATTTATTATTTATTGAGTACCTCCTATGTGTAAGATACTGTGCTGTTTTTGTTAATCAGGAATCAACTATAGGAAGATGCGTCTTAAAGATTTTTCATCTAAGTAGAACAGAGGAAAAACTTTGTCTCAGAGAAGGAATTTGCCTTGTACAATTTACGATTTTATTTTTCCTTTCTCTCCCAAAGCCCCCCAGTACACAGTTGTGTATTTTTAGTTGTGAGTCCCTCTAGTTGTGGCATGTGGGATGCTGCTTCAGCATGACTTGCCAGGCAGTGCCGTGTCCATGCCCAGGATTCGAACCGGCGAAACCCTGGGCCAGCGAAGCAGAGCGCATGAACTTAACCACTCGGCCATGGGGCCAGCCTCTGCCTTGTACAATTTAAAAAGAGACTATCATCTTAATACATTAAAAAAAACCCCACACAATCAGAATGAGTTAAGATTTATACTGAGTGAACAGTAAAAATGCTGCATCTGCTTATCCTTTTACCTCTGGGCCTCGTAAATACCATGTGCAACAGGCACTGTTATCCTCACTTATCGATGAGGAAACAGGTTCAGAGAGGTGACAGCTGGGAAATTGATGAGCTGAGGTGAAGACCTCACATTGTGGTCTTTGTGCTGTACCACAACTGTTGAGTTACGGAAGGTTTTGAATCCAGACCGAGAAGTGTGAACTGTGTTCCTGGACCAGTGCTTTGAGATATTTTTGACCATGATGCCACAGTAAGAAATAAAGTTTACATCGTGACTCAATACTCACACACACTTACACGTTCAAAACCAAAACGGCAGTTATACAAAATAATGCTCTCTAATACTATGTGCTGTGTGCTCTATGTCCCGTTCTATTCTATTTTTTTTAAATGCCAGTTGTGACCCACTAAATTGACTTGGTGACCCACTAGTACAGTTTGAAAATCGCTTCTGTAGACAGTGAAAGAATCGTTATAGAGTTTTGAAAAATCAGTTAATGCCAGCGTTTCCCTATGGGAATGGAGTACCGTGGTTTCTATGTTGTATGACTTTGGTTTTATGTAATAATTTAATGAATGCTTTGCCTTTCAGCTTACCAATAAAACTTTAAGCAACAGCAGTCAGTCCGAGTTAGAAAATCGACTGCATCAGCTGACAGAGACTCTGATCCAGAAGCAGACCATGCTGGAGAGTCTCAGCACGGAGAAGAACTCGCTGGTCTTCCAGCTGGAGCGCCTGGAGCAGCAGATGCACTCCGCGGCCGGCAGTGGTAGTAATGGGCCTTCCATTAACATGTCTGGAGTTGACAACGGCGAAGGTAACAGAAACGTTTCATTGCTGTAATTTCCAACCTTGCTAATTCAAACATGGCTTTGAAAAGTTAGAGAAAGACCGTTTCATTTGAAAGGAAGCTTCGTCCAACCGAGTCCCCGCTTTTCTCCAGACGTGTGGCCTGGGCCCTGCGCTGTTGGTGTGATCGTTAGCCAGCCGGACAGTGGACTGATTAAGATCCCTTACTAGTGTGGGACCCGGAGAAGGGAGGCCCGAGGACCGAAAATCCTACAGGAGTCTGTAGGACGCTCGACAAGTTGTCGCTGACAAGTGACTGAGTAGAAAGGCGCTTTCAGGGCCTCAGAGCCAGATTTGCTTCCCGCCCATAATTGTGACTAGAAAGCTTAATACGTAGTCACGGGAGTATCTCCAGTCTATGATTTTAACAGAGAAATCTACAGATTCCCACAATACGTAACCAAACAGTGTTAAAGATTTTAGTATAAGCTTCAACAGGCAAGTTTTTACTTTTAGAAACTTGTAAAGCCTACAAAGTAGTCATTCAGGAAATCTCCCAGCTTTTTGGTTTTAATTTTTTTATTCTTAAATTTTTAAAACATAACGTTATTTTATATATATATATATATATTTTTTCATAATAGCACATGGTTGCTATAAAAAGAAATACCAAAAAAAAAGGAAATTAAAATCACCTGATAGTCTCTTGTCCTCAGATAAAACTTTGGAACATCTTCTTTCAGACTTTTTTCCTATATATGTTTGTAGTATCTGTTTTATTGATTTTCAACTTTTTTCATATAAATTTTTATAATATATTTTACACAATAACTTATATATTGCTTCATAGAAATCTGTCACATGAAAATACCATAATTTGTTGAATCAGTTCCTTATGGTTGGCGATTTAGATTGTGGCTAATTTTGTAACTAATGGCAGTTCTGAGGAAAATATCCTCTGTACGTATTTTCTATTAGGATAAATTCTTAACAATGGACTTGCTGAATCCATAGGTATACGCGTTTAAAGGCTTTTTATTTTTGTTGCCAAAATCAGCAAATAATTATTAAGTGCCTACTTGGTTCCAGTTACTGTTCTAGGCATTGGAGATGCAGTGGTCATCAAAAGAGACCAGAATCTCTGCCCTGTGGATCATGCCTTGTGTTGCCGGGGGTACAGGTGGAGGAGACAGGCGATAAATGAACTATGTGAGATGGCGCTTTGTGCTGCAGAGGATGGTTACGCAGGGAAGGGAGATACACGGTGCCAAGCGTGAGAGCGGATTCTAATTTAAATAGGGCGGTCAAGGAAGACCTCATTGAAAAAGTGGCACTTTGTTAAAGTCCCGAAGGAGGTAGGGTAGTAGACTATGAGGAGAGCCACAGGAAAATGTTCCAGGCAGAGAGAGGAGCAGGCGCAAAGACCCTGAGGCGGGAGTGTTGCTGGTATGTTGCAGAGATAGCAAGGGGCCGGGAGCGGCTGGAGTAGACTGAGTGAGGGGGAGAGTAGGGTAAGCGGGATGAGGAGAGCCTGGAGGAGACCGTCTAGGCCTGTATAGGGACTTTTACTCTGAATGAAGTAGGAAGCCACTGAAGGGTCTTTAATAAGATGCCGCTGGCTGCGCTGTCCAGAGCAGACTGCAGAGAGCTAGGAGTGAAGGCAGGGAGACCAGGGAGGAGCCATTGTGTCAGTCCGTGGGAGAGACAGTGGTGGTTCCAACCAGAGTGGGCACCTTGGGGATTTATTTTAAGGGTGAGCTGACAGAATTTGCTGGCAGATTGGATGTGGAGTTTGGGACAAAGAAAGGAGTCAAGGTTTTTGGCCTGAGCAGATGGAAGGGTGGAGCTGTCGTGTACTGAGAGCGGAAAACTGCAGGACGAGTAGGTTGGCAGTGAGGACAGGAAATCAGGATCCTAGTTGGGGCCTGCTGAGTCTGGATGTCTGTTAGACGCCCAGACGGAAATGACGTAGCCGATTGGACGCGTCTCACTTTGGAGGGGTCTGGGCTGGAGCTAATGGATTTGGGAGTCGTCAGTGTTGTAGAGGGGGTGTCCAGCCTCGCTCTTGCTGGCACAGGAGGAGAGTGCCCGTTAGTATGGACTCAGCAACACTTGGTGTTTGCAAACTTTAAGTTTTGCTCATTTCATAGGAGAATAATTTTCTTAGTTTTTAAATTTTTGTTTTTTTGGATATGGAAGTTTAAACATTTTATAGAATGAGTTTATCTATCTTTCCTTTATGCTTTCATCTTCTTTGGGTGTAGTGCTTAGAGAGTTGGCCTTGAGAATTTCTTCCATATGTAATATAATGAATATTCAACTAAAATTTTGTTAGAAAATTGGTTTTGGTGTCTGTACATTAATTCATTTTTTTCTTGTTTAAACAGGCACGCGTCTGCGAAATGTTCCTGTGCTTTTTAATGACACAGAAACTAATCTGGCAGGAATGTATGGAAAAGTCCGCAAAGCTGCCAGTTCAATTGACCAATTTAGGTAAGCAGTACCAGTAACGATGAGTGATGGACTGTCCACTATTTTTGTAACGTTTTCCAGTGGTTTCAATCATAGTGAGTCCCATTAGGCAGAGCTGATATTTAAAGTGACATTTACCTTATTCCTCTCATGGTATTTCAGTGTCATGAAGTTGCTTTAAAAGGTCTGCAACTGCCTATATTTTATTGAAGATGATTACCTCTGACCATTTCTCTTCTTTGTATAACAGACTCTGTTAAAAAACTCATGGGGCCGGCCCCGTGGCCGAGTGGTTAAGTTCACGCGCTCTGCTTTAGCGGCCCAGGGTTTTGCCGGTTCGGATCCTGGCCGCGCACCTAGTACCACTCACCTGGCCGGGCAGAAGCGGTGTCCCATGTAGCAGAACCAGAAGGACCTATAACTAGAATATACAACTATGTACAGGGTGGTGGAGGGACGCTTTGGGAAGAAGAAGAAGAAGAAAAAAAGATTGGCAACAGATGTTAGCTCAGGTGCCAATCTTTTAAAAAAAAAAAAAGAAAAACCTCATTAGGGGCTGGCCTCATGGCCTAACTTAGTGGTTAAGTTCGGTGCACTCCACTTCAGCGGCCCAGGTTCGGTTCCTGAGTGTAGACCTACACCACTCGTTGGCAGCCACTCTGTGGTGGCATCCCACATACAACCTAGAGGAAGATTGGCACAGATGTTAGCTCAGGGACAATCTTCCTCAGCCAGAAAAAAGAAAAATTAAATTTCATTGAGCAAGCCTCTGTCTCATGTAAATAGATCTATTTGAATATTTTATCTCATTATCATGTGATTAGAATATAAGATGCTACTGTAATAAATGAACAGTACTCATTTTAATGTTTTAAATGTTTAAATTACATACTACCCAAATAGTATGTAATTTATATGTATGTTATGTATATTATAAATAGCCTTGTATATTAGCAGACATCTACTTTATAAAGAAAATGTTTTAATAGTTTATATATAGCCTTGATAAAGTTCATGTCTAAATAACCTACTAAACTCTTCTGCCTTTCAGTGTTGATAATTAAAGTTTTAATGGATTGTTGTATAATAGAACAATCTTTTTTTAAGTTTTTGTGCTAGGATAAAGCAATGGTGTTAAAAATAAGGAGGGCAATTTACTAAGATTCCTGAAGCCACAGGCTTAGAAGCCACAGTCATTCTCTCCAAATTATTAGGCACATCCATCTCAACTATTCATTTATTCAGCATACATAATACTTTTTAGAGAACCTATGTGCAAGGCATTGTGCTAGTGGCAATGACAGAAGCAGAAAGGCATAGAAGAAAGGTGTATTTGCTTGTATGTGTATCCATCTTGATGCGGGAAAAGGTTGCAAGTAGGTGGGAGTAATAAGGTCTGGATGTCTTGATGTTTCCTATGCTGACTTTAAATGTTTACTTGAGTTTCTATAGTTCTGTGCCTTTTAGAAGCATGTATCCATGCAAAAATTTCCAGATTAGCTATTTGCAGATTAATTCCAACCAGAGTCTTCTTTTCCCATTTGTGTGTTCACACCAGCCTTATCTTTTGTAACTTCTTTGGTTCCTAAAAGAAAAATGATTTAGACAGGGACCCAGTTTGTCTTCTACAGTTGTAGCTCCAGAATCAAGAGAAGTAGCTTGTGCTAAAGTTTAACAGCCAAACCCCAAATAATGACAAAAGTATTTGTTTACTACTGTCACATTTCTGTATAGTTATTTCAGGTAATCATTTAACGATCTTCTATAGAATAATCTTTCTTTTATGGCGGCCATGTAAATAGTTTAAATGAGTGAAATTTTAAAAAGCATCAGAAACTGTTGCCACAGGAAGATCTGTTTTGAGTGTAACTCTCTTCTCCTCTCCACCCCCACCACTATTTGCACAGCATCCGTCTGGGAATTTTTCTCCGAAGATACCCCATAGCACGCGTTTTTGTAATTATATATATGGTAAGTAAATTTGTTTGAAAAAACAATGCTGCACTTGATTTTTAACTCGTTTTTTTTTCGCTGCTCATCTTTTTGCCTAAAAGTTTAGCAATCAGCTTTGAAAGAAAAGAACTCATTGTTAGTAATTATGACTTTTTTCCCTTAGAGTATGCACATAAAATGACAATTCATTCTGTCTAAGAAATTGCTGAAAGGTTTTCCTACGATAACGTTAACTGTAGGCAGTTTAATAGTTACCTCCATTCTGAGGCCCCCTAATGATAGTGATAGAAGACAATTGATTTCGTTTTTATCTCGATGTAAAGTTGCTTCAATTTTTTCCATGTGTTTTGCTTTATTTTCCAAAGGGATCTCAAAGTTGATTTATTTTCTTTCGGATTTCTTAGCTCTCATAAAATGACGACCATAGTTTGGCATGTCATTTCGTGTGTCCTGTGAGCCTAAAAAGCTCACGGTCCATGATGAGTGAGGATGTGTACAAGTAGTTGAGTTGAATTAAAACAGGCAGTTTTCTTGAAAAGAAATAAAAGCATACCTGGAAATTTCTCTGTGATCCACTAGAGGGAAGAGTTAGTCCTTTAAATAAAAAGTTTTTAAGAAGAGAGGGATGGGGAGAACAAAAGAAAGAAAACTGAATGGCCTGGGAAAGGGTCCAGTACACCCACATCGGGTTGCTTTCCTGCGCTGCAGAGTGTGAGGAGCACATGCGCCGTCGGTCGGCGTGAGATGGGGCGCGGTGCACTGCAGAGGCGCAAGGCCCTGAGTGACGGCCCTCACTCTGGTTCAGCGCTCTCATGAGGGCGTTAGTGGAACTTTATCACCGCAGGCCCTGTGCTGGACCCTAGATCAGCCTCTGAAACCTGGCACATTATTCCTGGCAAGAACATCTCCCTGTCACCTCTTCACCAAATCATGGCTCAACCCTCTTTCTAAACACCAGCCAGAACTCGGCTCTAGAAAGCCTTTCCGACCAGCTTCATGTTTATCTAGCAATTTTAATCATGCCATTTACTCTGCAGTGTCGTTACCGGACTGATTATTTATGTGTCCATGCCATGTGCGTAATGTGAATGTGTTGAGGACTTCACGCCTCTCCGCTGAGAATTCTGTAGGGGCAGCTCCGTATTCCCCTCCCTTGTGCTCAGCTCCTTTGACTGTTCGTACATCTGGTTCATCCTTATTTGTCCAGTCAGTGTTCAGAGCCCCTACAGGGTTGCAGACCCAGCGCTAGCCTCAGGTGTACAGAGACGAATAAGACGTGGTGCTGGCCCTCAGGGCACTCACAGTGGGCCTTGCTGGAGCTGGATTTATTGCTAATGCATACATTGCTTTTCTTTCCTTAGGCTTTGCTTCACCTCTGGGTCATGATCGTTCTGTTGACCTATTCGCCAGAAATGCACCATGACCAACCAGATGGCCAGTGAACTGACCCAGTGTTTCATGATTGGTTGTCTTTGTCCAGACTTGGGATCTGTAAGAGGGCCGCCTGCCTAAAATTCCTGAGGAGAGTGCACAAGATTATTTTATCACTATAAGCTTTTAACCTTTTAAGTTATTATGCAAGTGCTCTGCTACATAAATCTTCCTCTGATTTCCGTCAGATGGTGAGAGTTTCTGAAACAGACAGTAATTTAGCAACATCAGCTCTGCTTTTCCTGAGGTCAGTGGTTCAGTGTGTGCACACAGTGATGCTGGGGTTGCTCACCTCTGTACAGACCGTCCTGTATTTTAGGTGACACTCATTATGGGTTATAATCAGGGAAACTAATTGTATTTAGTGATATAAATAAAATGTTTTCTTTTTGATAATTCCGTCTGCTTTTATATTCTCATATAGTTAAGTTTGTAAATATAGGTGTACTTTTTACATGTTAAAGGCCTGATTGGTATAAATCTTTTTATAAATACATAAATAAAATTTACTATGCATTTTTCTTTTTTTAAAATAATAGTTTTTCATCCCTCTTAAACAAGACCTTTCCAGATGTGTTTTAGTGAGTAGAGCCAGAATGGTTTTTTTTTAAGATTTTATTTTTCCTTTTTCTCCCAAAGCCCCCCTGGTACATAGTTGTGTGTTTTTAGTTGTGGGTCCTTCTAGTTGTGGCATGTAGGATGCTGCATCAGCATGGCTTGATGAGCAGTGCCATGTTCGCAGCCAGGTTTTGAACCAGCGAAACCCTAGGCCACCAAAGCAGAGCACGTGAACCCAACCACTCAGCCAGGGAGCTGGCCCCTAGAGCCAGAATTCAGTCAGGAGCTGACGTCACTTTAATTGCTTCTCAGTGGTCTGCTCCGGCTCCCAGTGTGTGCTCTTCTCTTCCTCTCTCTCCCCACCCTCACTGTGCTATCTTCCTTCTGTCCTTTTTTTTTTGGTGAGGAAGATTGGCCTTGAGCTAACATCTGTTGCCAATCTTCCTCTTTTTGCTTGAGGAAGATTGTTGCTGAGCTAACATCTATGCCAGTCTTGTATGTAGGATGCTGCCACAGCGTGGCTTGATGAGCAGTCTGTAGGTCCATGCCTGAGATCTGAACCTGCGAACCCTGGGCCACTGAAGCAGAGTGCGCAAACTTAACCACTATGCCACCGGGCTAGCCCCTCCTTCAATTCTTATTCACTCATTCATTGTCTTCCTCCACCTTTTTTCCTTTTCTCCATGCTATACCTTGGGTTAGCTCAGGACATCCATAGCCCCTGCTTGTAGCATTTAGGAATTGAATCTGGTGTAGCACCATTTGCATTTTTAACTTTTTTTTCTGTGAGGAAGATTGTCCCTGAGCTAACATCTGTACCAGTCTTCCTCTACTCTGTATGTGGGATGCCTCCATAGCATGGCTGACAAGTGGAGTAGGTCTGCATCCAGGATCTGAACCCACGAACCCCGGAGCGGAGCGTGCAGAACTTCAACCGCTGGGCCATGGGGCCGATGCCCAATTTGCATTTTTAAAGCACTCCAATGCAGAGACGTTTTAGAGTTATTCTTTGAAAAGAGATGTTTTCTTTGTCTTATGTCCAGTATGATGTCTCTTTCAGCTTTCCTTTTCCTCCACACTTCTGAATCCTTTCTCTGTCCCCTGGGTACTCGGTTCTCTCTCGACTGTCATTGATAATGGATCTTGGGCTGTGCAAGTGTGCAGTCCTTGCCATCAGGAATGTCTTTGAAGCAGTCTGCTGGTGCCTAACTGAAAACCCAACTGGAGTTTCTGTTCTTAATGATGTTTCTACTGTGACTGTCATTGACCTATAAATTCTTCGAAAGTTTTGGTACAGTAGATGTATATGTTTCTTACTTTTCACCAGAAAATGAAGTTTTAAAGGTCCTCCTAGATATGTTTGTGCTTTTTTTCACCTGAGCATGAATGAAAAAGGCAGGCAGTTCCACACCATCTAAAAGTGGGTGTGGGATATTGGAGGGTCGGTAGAGACACGTCGTTAAATCTGTAGGATTTATGGCACAGCTCTCATTCGGGTATGATGGCTCTCAGAGTCCGAGCTGTGAAGTCAGGTCTGATCTCAAACAGAATAGTTTAGTCTTCTTAATATCTTTTGAAGGTTTTTTTTTTTCCTTTCTTCTAATTTGGAAACATTTCTGGAAAATGATTGAAACCAGGTTACATACTTAAAATGGAAAACAGCACATGCTTCATCCTCACGTCTTGCCAGACTTCCCGTCTCTGCGTGTCCTCCTGGCTTTTGTTGGGATGGCCCTAAATCTTTTGTTCAGTCTTTACACATTCTTGGCGTTGGAAATAGTTTGACAAAGTGTTTCCGAGATTATTTTTCTGCAGTTAGTGAAGTCTTTTGAGTTTCAGTTTCAGTATTCTTGACCACTGACAAACTGGGGATTTTTGAAAAGAGTTACCATTCACTTATCCTCAAATAACACAAAAGCTTCTTGACCTAATTAAAAGAATCGCTTGAGAGCCGAGTTTTTTTCCTTCTCAATCCGATGTATCCGTGTAAAGACAGACGTAAATATACACACATTATCAGAGGTCTTGTACTGCTTTGTATTTATAGCTGTCAATTGGAAAGTAAGATTATTATAAGAAAATTTCCATTTCTCTAGACTTTGTGCTTGCCAAAAACTGCCATTTCTATTGCTACAGAACAAAAACTTGAAAAGCATAGGTTTTGTTAAGATGTAGTGGAACTGGGCTTACCCTGTTAGTTCTGTAGACGAGGGATCGGAACGTCTGGGTGTGGGCAGTCCAGCCTTTGCTTAAGGAGCTTACGTCTGACTCACTCTGGAGGGGAAAAAACCCAACTACAGTCACGCGTCGCTTAATGACAGGCCCGTGTTCTGAGAAATGAGTGGTTAGGTTATTTCGTCACTGCAAACATCATGGAGTGCACGCACAGAAACCTAGATGGCACAGCCCACTACACACCAAGGCTCTATGGTACTCGGGACCACCGTTGTATGTGCGGTCTGTCGTTGAAAATGTCGTCATGCGGCACGTGACTACTCAGATAGGCCTCATTGGACCCCGGCTCCCTATTGCAAGAGGCCCGCTGTATTGGAAAAGGCCAGTATGGGCATCGTAGTCTGGGTGGAAGCAGAAGGAAAGAACTGGTAAAGCCGAAGAGGATGGTCAGGGACTGACGGCCTGAAGCTCTTCAGGCTGTGATCACTCAGAAGAAAGAAAGGACTGAGAGAAATGTCAGTGGTTGTTCTGAACGCATTGAGGCTAGTGTTCCTATTAACTCTTTCCTGAGTGAGAAGAATGTGGATTAAAGGATTCTGAACTTCCACCTTCCTATGAGTGGTCTGCTTTCCAGACACGGATGCAAACAAACACTTTCCAACAAGTGAAACTTTCTCTTCTGTATGAACACTTGTCAAGTGTGTTGCATACAGAAGCCACATTTATAGATGTCCCCAAGAAAAATAGTGGTGGTAAAATAATTTGACTTTTAGCCCTAAGAAGACTACAAAGTAATCCACATCGTGAGTGCCATGGGTGCTGGCCCTTCTGGGAACTGGGCCTGGAGTGGGAACAAGGAGGGCCCTGCTGTTGTGGCGCTCACATTTCAGTGGGGAAGGCAGACAGCAAATGCGTCGCATGCCACTTAGTGTTAAACGCTGTGGCTAAAAAGGAGGTGAAGGTAGAGATGGGGAGGGGAGGGAAGTCCTCTGCAGGGGTGACAGCCGTGCGGAGCCTGTATCACGTGGTGGGCAGTGCAGACGCGAGGGGCAGTGGGTTACGTAAGTGTGCACCTCCCAAAGGGAACGTGCTTGGTGTGTTCAAGCAACAGATCAGCAAGGGGGCCAGCGTGGCTGGGACAGAAGGAGGGAAAGGGCGAGGGGAGCCTGGAGGCCAAGGGAAGGGCTTTGCAGAATCCCTTTGTGTTTCTCCTTGGTAGCCCCCTCTGCCCCTGAACCACTGCCTTCTTTAAACAGAGAAAACCTTTACACTTCTGTGTCTAAGAAATCTACAGACTACAGTTGCTTCACATGCAGATGCTCAAGAGCATCTGTTTCATTTTGTTGCGGTAAGGCCTGGGGTGAGGACAGGCTGAACCCGAGGAGGAGATTTTCCTAGGTAGTTACAAAGACACCAAGTCAATGGATCTGCACATTCTCCCCTAACTTCTCCATCTCCACGTTCGCAGTTAACTCTTCCTTTTTGTTCAAGTCAAGGGCGAACAGAAAAATGGAATGAAATCCAAGAATGGAGCCCTTCGTGACTGAAGGCAAACACCTCCAGGCCTTTGACCAACCCACCCGGCCTGGCCCACCGCCTGCACTGCCACCATCAGGCTGTCAGATCTCATCAGTGCAGGTGTCTCTGGATGCTCCTGATCCCCAGAGGGCAGACAGGGCTGTTTTCACCCACTGTTGTAGTGGATGGACCACTGCCTGGCACGCGATTGGCCTTCGATTGAGCTTCGCTGAGCTTTGCAGACAATCAGGCAGAGCCCTGAGCTCGCGCACGGTTCCCCTAGAGCTCCTGGGGCTTCGCTCAGTGCTTCTCCCATCCACGCAGCGCCTCTGGTTCCCAAAACCAGAGCGAAGGAGGGAGACGGGCCAGGCACGCTGGGAGTGGTGAGGACTTAGACTGGCAGCTCGCCGGGGTTTCCCCAAAGAGGGAAAAGCCATAAGACTTTAAAATACAAAGCAAAAGGTGACCCGAGGATATCGCTGGTCCTGGATGTACTCGGTGAAGACCTTTAGTCGTCAGGAAGAGCTCGGTTATGTTTAACGGCCTCGCCCGAGACAGGCGGGGCTGCCTCACCCTGGGGAAGTCTTCTGAAAGTGGTAAGATACTTAGATGCAATTTTTGTTTGTTTGTTTGTTTTTTATTAAGGTTATAAAAGTTAACATCCTTGTGAAATTACAGTTGTACATTATTATTAGTCATGTTGTAGGTACACCACTTCACCCCTCGTGCCCTCCCCCCACCCCGCTTTCCCCTGGCAACCACCAATCAGTTCTCTTTGTCCATACGTTAACTACCACCTATGAGTGGAGTCATGCCGAGTTCGTTTTTCTCTGTCTGGCTTATTTCACTCAACATAATACTCTCAAGGTCTATCCATGTTGTTGTGAATGGGACAACCTTGTCCTTTTTTATGGCTGAGTAGTATTCCATTGTATAAATATACCACAACTTCTTTATCCAATCATCAGTTGCTGGGCACTTAGGTTGGTTCCATGACTTGGCTATTGTGCATAATGCTGCAATGAAGATAGGGGTGCATAGAGCTTCTGAAATTGCTGATTTCAGGTTCTTAGGATATATACCCAGTAGTGGGATGGCTGGGTCATAAGGTATTTCTATTCTTAACTTTTTGAGGAATCTCCATACTGTTTTCCATAGTGGCTGCACCAGTTTGCATTCCCACCAACAGTGTATGAGGGTTCTCTTTTCTCCACAGCCTCTCCAACATTTGTCACTCTTGGTTTTGGATATTTTTGCCATTCTAACAGGTGTAAGGTGATATCTTAGTGTAGTTTTGATTTGCATTTCCCTGATGATTAGTGATGATGAGCACCTTTTCATGTGTCTATTGGCCATCCGTGTGTTAGATGCAATTTTTGAAAGTTCTGCAAAGCAGCGCCTGGATATAGCTACGTTCTTTCCTAACATCAGATGTTCAGCTTCCTCTCTATCCCCTGGGCCTCTCCTCTCTAGCCACGCAGCCTCTTGCCCTGCAGTGCTAGTTACGCTGAGTTTAAATAAAGTAGTAAGGCTTGGGCGTGTCAACTTAACTACAAGCGATTTGCTTTAACTCACAAACATGATTTAAGTCAATGGAATCCAAGAATTAATTTAAATCTTACATGTAATCGCAGCTAGAACACGCATTCTAACAGGGGCTGATATCACCCCCCGTTAGAGGGGGGGTGAAAATTGGTTCTTATGAGGGCAAAAATATCTTACTGTTTTTGTGTATAAAACCCAGATGCACACACCATACACAACAGTGTATCTGTGGCATTAAGATTTGATGGAGGTTGGTAAGGATGAAAGAAGTTTGAGAAACACTGGGCTAGGAGGATAAGGCAGTGACCCAGTTCCTGCCCTCGGGGAGCCTCCATTCTAACAAAGGAAACTGGGTTCTGAAGTCATGCGTGCTCTGGCCCTCACCATGAGCTTCCAGCCGCTCCCCCATCTTATTCTACACCCCAATCTCTCGTTGTACTAGCCTATTACTTTCCAATTATTGATGCCCATTCCCACGAGAGGTTGTCAGCCTTGGCCGTATGACCTGACTTGCTTTGACTGGTGAAATGTCAGTGGAAGGGACACGTTCCATTCCTCAGCAGAAGCTTTAAGCGTCGTCTTGTGGTTTTGCCCCTTAACTTGTTCCTCCGCCATGAGCCCAGCATGTTCCAGGTGGGGGCTGCCCCCTCAGCCTAGGTCCTGGAAAGAAGACGACAAGGGACTGAGCCAAAACATGGAGCATGTCCGCCATGTACTTGTAGTTTGAATGAGAAGTAAATCCTTGCTTTTGCAGGCCCTGAGATGTGGGGGTTGGTTGTTACCGCAGTATAACCGCAATGACTAACGTACACACAATGCACCGTACTTGCTCTCCACCCCCAGACCTCCCCTCTGCTTAGAACACTTCCCTTCTTGGTTCCTGTTCCCTCCTGGTGTCAGCTTAGATGCCACTGTCTTCATGAAGTCGGAACTCCTCCCTCCCCCTCCTTCCAAAAAGGAAAAAAAAGTACTGTGCTAGATGTCTACAGTAGGCAGAACAACGGCCCCCAAAGATGTCCATATCCTCATCCCTGGAACCTATGAATATGTCTGATAAGAGGGACACTGCAGATATGGTTAAAGTAAGGACTGTAACATAGGGAGAGTATCCTGAATTGCCCAGCTGCGCCCAGTTTAATCACAAGGGTTCTTAAAAGATGGAAGAAGAAAGCAGAAGAGTCAGGGAAGGAGATGTGATGACAGAGGCAGAAGTCAGAATGGTTGAATTGCTGGCTTTGAAGATGGAGGAAGGGGCCACGAGCCACCGAATGCAGGCGGCCTCGGAAAGCTGAGAAAGGCGAGGAGGCAGATTCTCCCCTGGAGCCTTCACAAAGGAACGCAGCCCTGCAAGACCTTGATGTGAGCCTCATGAGACCCATTTCAGACTTCTGACCTCCAGAACTGTAAGAAGAAATTTGTGTTGTTTTAAGCCACCAAGTTTGCGGTAATTTGTTACAGCAGCAAGACTACTCATGCAGTGTCCCTCCCTGGCGATGAGCACCCAGAGCATGCAGGGTTTCCCTAATCATATTACTCACGCTGAACTGAATTGCCTCTTCACTTTCCATCACCCCAACTAGACTCTAAGCTCGATAGATCTATCCTGTCTCAATCGTCTCTTCAGAGCCTAGAAGAGTGAAAGACACTTAAGTTCTCAATGCAAATTTCTGGAATGAAAACAATTTTCAAAACTAAGATGAATGAAGAACAGTGATATGTGACAACAAAGAAGTATGAACTTAATATTGGACAGGCTGGCCTGGTGGCATAGTGGTTAAGTTTGCACGTTCCACTTTGGCAGCCTAGGGTTTGCAGGTTCGGATCCCAGGTGCAGACCTTGCATCACTTGTCAAGCCATGCTGTGGCAGCATCTCATATAAAATAGAGGAAGATTGGCACAGATATTAGCTCAGGGAGAATTCCTCAAGCAAAAAGAGGAAGGTTGGCAACAGATGTTAGCTCAGGGCCAATCTTCCTCACACACACAAAAAAGGAATGCTACTGCTTTCTGGCTTGTTGAACTAGCTGGGGTGCTGGGCAAGTCACTAAACATCTTTGACCTCAATTTCCTCATCTTTAAGAATGGAGAAGCTAGAAAGAATCACAAAGAATTCCCCATAGGTAAAAAGAGAATGTTCTAAGTTGAAAGTATACTCAAATGCTGTTTTTTTATTGGGTGGTATGTTTATTTTAAAGTTGGATGGGACTGAGAAAGTGGCAAACGGCCCTCCTGACAACCAGTCAACCGTGTTCCTGGCAGAACATAAATAATGCTCAGAACAAGACACTGACAAGGCCACTCTTGTGAGCACAAAAATTACTAGACACCTCCTCTTCTGACAAGCATTGGTCCTTTCTGAGCAATGGCTGCTGTTTCACCAAAAACAACTCAAGCCCCATTTTAACTCTCCTTCTAGGTGACTGTCATTGAGATGCTCAGTCACGAAATTGCCCCTGCTTCTTGGCAGCATCTAACCCAGAACTAGCCCCCAATTCTTTGATGCCCCTCACAATCATCCAACTCACACCCAAACCCTATAGGAAGCCCCTCTGCTCTCCCCTCCTGAGGTGCGCCCCGGGACACGTTCTCCCGGGCTGCAGCAAGCTTGGTTAACCTAACTCTTGGCAGTGGTTCTGTTTGTTTATTTTGACCGCAGGTGTGGTCTGGGCAGCTGGCTCTGAGAGAAGCCCCTCATACTCAGTTCTATAATTTTACAGACAAGCAAGCAAGTTCAGAGACGCATCAAGGTCCCCTCCTTAGCTGTAAAAATGAGAGCAAACATTTCTTTTGTTTGTTTGTTTTCATATAGGCGTGGGTTGGAACTAGTTGGTTACTGAGCATGTCAGCTTACCGAATCTGTCTGGCACAGAGTCTTCTATTTCCCATCTTGGCTAGAACCTTCCAGTAGCTTTTAGTCACTGAAGAAGACCTGCCACATTTTTTCAAATAACACCTAGTCCTGGGGCCAAGCCAGATGTGTTCTGATGAGAGTTCCTGGTTCTTTACCAGCGTGAGGGGAAGCAGGTGCACGTTCCCCGCTCCATCTGATTTAGTTCTTGGAGCTCTAGGAGCAGCCTCCCCATCACCACCCAGGCAGGAAATCGCCTTTCTGCAGAAGGCAAACAAGAGAGTTTGCTTTACTTTTAGCCATAAAATTGGACTTAAAAAACATTTAAGATCACCTGAGGTTTTTTTTTTTCCTGATTCTTAGAGTAATATTCCTTAATTGTGAAAAATACGGAAAAGTATAAAGAAGAAAATATGCATCCACAGATTCACCACTCCAAACTAATAGGTCTTCACGTTTTGGGCTGTTTCCTTCCAGTCTTTTTTCCCCCTTGTGTGTGTGTACCTGTGTAGGAAGGTCCAGAAGTGGAGGAAGACCAGCGTATAGCTGAAGTCAGACTGCATATACGACTTTCAATTTTAATTGTATTTTAAAATTACATGAATACATGCTCATTGTAAAAATTCCAAGCAATACCTTAAACAGAGCAAAAAATTCTGGTGCCCTTCCAGCACCTCCCCATCCTCCTCCTTCTCAGTGATGAGTACTGTTAATTTAGGAAGAAACGGGATAAATACGTGCAGTGCTGTGGTGCTCAATCGTAAATACCCCATAAAAACGTGTCTAGTGATGGGTAGGGGTGGGTGTGGCAGTTGTTGATTGAATTCTTCCCATCCCTTTTGGGACAGACAGACCCTAAGCTGACCCCCAATGATTTCCTGCCTCCTGGAGTCCATGCCTTTGTGTAATTCCCTCCTCATGGATGCAGGTAGGACCCATGGCTGGCTTCTAACCGATAGAACATGACAAATGTGATGGGATATCCCTCTCTTGATTTGATTACTTTATATGGCAAAGGTGATAGGGTGTCAGCCTCATGACTACATTATGTTATATAAGATTCCCTCTTAGCAGCCTGGATTCTCCTTGTTGATGATGAAATGAGAGGCCGTGTTGAGGATGCCCGTGTGTCAAAGGACTGTGGGTAGCATCTCAGGCTTGATGACAGCCTCCAGCTGACAGCCAGCAAAAACCCAGGGCCCACAGTCCTACAATTGCAAGAAAATGAATTCTGCCAACAAGCTAAGTGAGATTGGAAGTAAATTCTTCCCCAGTCGAGCCACCAGATGAGACCACAGCCCTGGCCAGCATCTTAATTGCAGTCTGTAAGACCCAGAACAGAGGACCCAGCTAAACTGTGCTCAGCGTCCTGACTCATAGAAATTGTGAGATAGTAAATGTGTGTTGTTTTAAGCCACTAGACTTGTCATTTTTTTATATGATGCTAGGAAGATAACACACTTTTTCTATGCATTTCCATACTGTGGTAGTCAGGCCCCCTTGGGTGCCAGCAACAGATATCAGCTCCAATGGGTATAAGCAAAAAGGAAATCCACAGGTTCACCTAACTGCAGGCGTGTTGAAATCCAGGCGCTCAAACACTGTAAACTGGTACCTTTATCCTCCCTTCTTAGCCCTCTTTCTGTGTCAGCTGGATTCACATGCAGCTCCTCCCCAAACAAGGATGACCATGCTCCTTCAGTTCACATCCCATTGGCTTGGCAACCTCGGTGGAAAAGTGTGCAGCCTTTTCCCCACACGTCCAGCAAAAGCCCTGGGGTCGATGTCCATTGGCTCTGGTTGGACTAACCGAAGATGTATGCCCACCAATCCCTGGGGGCAGATGGATGTGGTTTGTATGCTCACATCCAAACCTCATGAACCGAAAGAGGGAGGAGTGGGGCCAAAAGAAAACAAGGGTGCTGCTCGTTAACAAAAAGGTGAATGGAAGTGGAATGATAAAAACAACAGCTGTCCACTCCAGGTACATGCGTATTTGCATATCCAAATGTATATGAAACTTTTATCCTGCTTTGGTGATGTCACAGTATCCAACAATATTGTAATAAATGCCTCCCGTACATTTTTACCAATGTTTGTGAAAATAAACATGAAAAATTTTTAACTCACAGAAAAGTTGAAAAGATAGCACAATGGATAGCCATATGCCCTTCACCAAGATTCCCTCATCGTTAAGAGTTTCCCCATCCAGTCTCTCTCTTTTTTTTCTGAATGACTTAAATTGCAGACCTCATGACACTTCATCCTAAGGATATTTCAGCTGGGGTCTAAGGAGAAAGGCAGGCAGTCCTCCTGTACAACGACAATATCATGAACACGTCTAAGAAACTTAACATTCTGCAAGGATGTTACCTAATATACAGTCCATATTGGCATTTTTTTCTAATAGTCCAAAAATGTTCTTTGTAAGCTATTTCCAAATTTTTTCTGATCCAGAATCCAGTTCAAGATTCAATCTAAGATTGCATTGAATTATCCTATCTCTTCCGTCTATAACAGACTCCTCTCCTTTTTTGGGTCCTTCATACATTGTTAGTTTGAAGAGTGTGGGCCAGTTACCTTGTGGAAGGACTCAGAATACGGATTTGTCTGTTTCCTCGTGACCAGATCCAGGTTTACTCTTTTTGGGAAGCGTACGATATAGTTGATGTTGGCTCACTGCATCAGCTCAGGAGGCACACAAGGTCAGTGATGCTAAGTCTGATCACTTTATTAAAACGGTTCCTGCCAGATCTCTCCATCATAAAGGCGTATTTTTACTTTTTTTGTTAATAAATGTTTTGTGGGGTGAAACCTTGAGACCACGCAAATGTCCTATTCCCCAACACTCAGCGGTTTTAGAATGGATTGGGGATCCTTGCCTGAATTATTATATTGGTAGTTGCAAAATGGTAATTTTCTAAATCTATCATTACTTCTACCATTGGCAGCTGGCATTTTTCTTTCCCTCCACTCCTCATTTTTGTTTTTTGGGGGAAGTTTATCCCTGAGCTAACATCTGCCACCAATCCTCCTCTTTTTGCTGAGGACGATTGGCCCTGAGCTGACATCTGTGCCCATCTTCCTCTACTTTGTATGTGGGATGCTGCCACAGCATGGCTTGATACGTGGTGCTAGGTCCATGCTTGGGATCCAAACCAGCAGACCCAAGGCCGCCAAATTGGAGGGCATGATCTTAACTGCTACGCCACCGAGTAGGGCCCATCCATTCCTCTTTTTTAATTCTATCACCGTGTGCTAATGCTTATAGATTCTTTTTGTTTTTAATTCAATATGTTAAAACCCACTCTCATCTTTTTTCTTATTGATATTTAAATTGTCCCACATCTGGCCAGTGGGAGCCCCTTCAAGTCTCTCCCGGGTCCTTCTCACCTGTCCCCGTTCATTTTGGAGCACACCTTTGCTTTCTGGCATATCAAGATGTTCCAGTCTAATCTGGACCTTTCCCTGCCCTGGACCTCGAATCAACTATTTCTGCAAAAAGCACCCTTGTTCCTTTTAGTGGAGAATTATATTTAGAAACCAAGATCTTGACATCAAGACCTTTCATACAATTTTTAAAGTCGCTTACCACCATTTTAAATTGCTTCATAATATTCCCATTAAGTAATTGGATTACTATGCATCTATTCTGTTAACACGCGGTATTTTAGAGAGGAAGACTCTTTCACCATTCAAAATAACACTGTGATGGAGAGCTGGGTGCATAAACATTTTTTTGTTTTTGAATTGAGAGTGAGCACCTTAGGATACGTTCTGGAGCAGAATCACTGGGTTAAAGGGTAGACATGCTTTTCGGATTCTCTTTGCCAATCACCGAAGCGCCCTCCAGAAAGATAGGGCCAGTTTACCCACCCAGCACAAGAGAATCAGAGTCTTCGTGCACTCTCACCGGCAGTAAGAATTAGAATTTAAAAAAAAACAGAGAGAGCTGTTCCACAAGTCCAGTAGAGAGTATGGCGTCTCATTGGCTTCATTTCATTTCTTTGACTACTGGTCAGATCGAGCGAAATCAGGTAGAATATTTTTCGTGTTTGTTGTTTGAATGTGTCTTATAAAATCAGATCATTTTAATAGGAAGACTCAGCAAAAGAGGAACTAAGTGAATATTTTCAACGTTCTTGTCGCATTGTAAAAGGCAGGGAAGACAATCATGAATCGTTGGGGCCAGTTTTTCTAATCAAAGTGGCTTTGAAGAAAAGCCACACGTTACTGAGGTGTGGTTCTAGGGGAAGAAGTCTTGGGGAAATGATGATAGCTACCAGGTGCCATACCCTATGCTAAGGAATTATATACATAGTCCTTATATATATTTATGTAATGTCATCCTTATAACTGCCCAATTAGGCACCAGGGTCGCACAGCCACTGGGTAATGTTGCTGGGAATGGAAGCAGGCCGGTGAACCCCTGGGCCAGTCTCTTACCCCCGCAACTCCATTGCCTTCCTGGCCGAGACACTGCGAGTGTGAGGCCTGGCTGTGTGGCTGTGTGTACGTTACAATCTCGCTAGGCTTCAGATGCTTCAGCTTTTTGTTTTCTTAGTAAAGGAATGTGAGATCCAGCCCCAAAGGCCTAGTGGTTAAAGTTCGGTGCACTCACAGCTCCAGCAGCCCGGGTTTGCTTCCTGGTCGTGGAACCACACCACCCGTCTGTCAGTAGCCATGCTGTGGTGGTGGCTCACTCAGAAGAACTAGAAGGACCTACAGCTAGGATATACAGCCATGCACTGGGGCTCTGGGGAGAAAAGGAAAGAGGAAGATGGGCAACAGGTGTTCCTCAGGGTAAATCTTTCCCTGCAAAAAATAAATAAACAGATAAATAAGTGAACGTGGGACTAAGATGAAATAATGCTTGAGAATGCTTTGGAGAAAGAAAAAAAACACTACTCAAGGTTAGAGTAAAAAATAATATGATTAAGACCTTTCCTCCAGCAATGAGCAGTGGAAATGCATGGCCTGCAACTCAGATGGACCTGGCTCTGTCAATTGCTTGGCAAGTCGCTGGGCCTCTCTGAGCCTCTGTTTCCTCATCTGTAAAATGGGAACGCAGCTCCCACGGTAACTGCAAGGATTAGATGAGATGATGTGTGCAACCACGTCTGGTTCTGCCTGGCATACAGCAGGCACTGGATAAATGCTGGCGTCCTTCCCCAGTGTCTCCTTCTGTTCACGGTCAACCCCAGGGGCTTGGAAGGAAGACTTGGAGCAGCTTTGCCAGGCCACCTGATGAGAAGAGGGCATCTTTACAGAGCTCTCTTTCCTTGCTCATCCTATGGGGGTTGCTACTTCCCGCCAAGCCTTAATTAAATCGTGGAGCAGCGAGCTCAGATAATTAACGGTGGGGCTTGTCAGGCGTGACTTTGGTTAATGTCTATGACTGTGGATGATCCTAGTCATGGACAATTAGTATTTATCGTCTAATTAGGATGCTCACTTGGCAGAAGCGGGTGAGCAGCTTGCCTGTCTGGGGCGGCAGATGGAGGGCTGGGCCTCGCCTGGGCATAGCAGGCCAGATGCGGGCCAGACGGGGGCACGAGTCGGCGGACGGCTTGTGGCTGAGCTGCCCTCTGTGAGCGGAGGCCCCATGACAGCTTGAACCCTAGCAGCTCTGCCTTCAGCTGGCAGCCTTCAGCTCAGGGGGCCAACATGCAGAGCCTGGATGGGGCATGTTTGAACTTTGAGTTATAAGAAAATGGAAAAATGAATTACTTAAATTTTTACCTTCTATTTATTTAAGTCGTGAATAGGTAATACATTCACATGGTTCCACCATCAAAATGTGTGAAAAGACAAACTTGGGAAATCTTCCTCCCACCCCTGACCTCCATCTGCCCGGTTCCCAACCATCCCCACCCAGGGGAGCAGGTGACTGTGATGCTGGATTTCTGTGGATCCTTTTCCAATGTCACATGTGCACATACAAGAAAATCCAAATACGTACTTTCTCTCCCACTTTTTGAAAAACACAAATGTTAGCATATAAACATACTTTTGTTATTTTATTTTTTTTTTGAGGAAGATTAGCCCTGAGCTAACATCCGCTGCCAATCCTTCTCTTTTTGCTGAGGAAGACAGGCCCTGAGCTAACATCAGTGCCCATCTTCCTCTACTTTATATGTGGGACATGGGCCACAGCATGGCTTACCTGTCCGCACCATGTCCATGTCCGCAGCCAGGATCCAAACCGGCAAACCCCAGGCCGCTGAAGCAGAACGTGCGAACTTAAACGCTATGCCACCGGGCCAGCCCCATAAATATACTTTTTTGATAAGAATTTATTTATTTATTTATTTATTTTACAATAAAGGTTTTCTTTAGGGCAGTGAAATGACCCTGTATGATACTATAATGGTGGGTACCTGTCATTACATAATTTGTTCGAACCACAGACTGTGCAACGCCAAGAGTGAACCCTAACGTAGACCACGGGCTTCGGGCGATGATGACTTGTCAGTGTAGCTTCTTCCATCAGAACAAATGCACCGCTCTGTGGGGTGTTGATAGAGAGGGAGGCTGTGCCTGTGGGGCAGGGGGGATGTGGGAAATCTCTGTCCCTTCGGCTTAATTTTGCTGTGAACTTAAAACTGCTCTGAAAAATAAAGACTATTAAAAACAATTTTTTTAACTTCCTCATTTTTTTAACAGCTGCATGGAATTCCGCCGGACAGATGTGTCTCCATTCTTTAACCAATCACCTGCCAGTGGACATGAGGTCATTTCTGGTCTTCTGCTGTTACAGACAGTGCTCTGAAGGATAACACTGAATGAACAACGAATACCACAGGTCTTTGGTGTGGGTGTGTGTCCCTGTAGAGTTGTATTAGTTGGGAAATAGGCCAAATGCTGTAACAAAGAGACCTCAGATGGCAGGACAGGATGCTCCACCATCCCTTGGGCCACTGTCCTGCGCTCTGTTTGCAGGAAGGAGAAAGAGAGAAAGCCCAGGGCAGCAAGTAATTTAAACAGCTGAGGGCGGAAGTTGAGTGGGTAGCTTCCATCCCCTTTCCACTGGTGAAAACATAGCGCCATGGCCATAGCTGGCTGCTGGGAAATGCGTCAGCTGGAAGCATGTCCAGAAGAATAGGGCACAGAACTGAGAAGACAGCCAGCAACCGGCCCCAAGGGAAATCCCCAGACCTAGACATGCTGGACCAAAGGTTAGAGACAGGAAAATAATGAATTCTTGGTAAAATGTATTTCATAGGCAAGCACCTCTTGAAGCATCAGCTCAAAAGAAAGTCTTGAGGTTTGGGAATCACTGACCAGATGATCCCTTCCAGCTCTTAAAAAGAAATCTAAAAGAAAACCACCAGAAAAATAGCAAGTGTTGGCAAGGAGGTAGAGAAATTGAAACCCTTATGCACTGTTGATGGGGTCGTAAAATGGTGCAACCACTATGGAAAACAGTGTGGAGTTTCCTCAAAAAGTTAAAATAGAATTGCCATATGATCCAGCAATCCCACTTCTGGGTATATATCCAGAAGAACTGACAGCAGGGACTCAAACACGTCTTGTTCATATGGTCATAGCAGGATTATCCACAATAGCTAAGAGGTGTAAGCGACTCAGATGTCCATTAACAGATGAATGGATAAACCAAATGGTCTATACATACAAGGGAATACTATTCAGCCCTAAAAAGGAAGGAAATTCTGACACACGCTACAACATGGATGAATATTGAGGACATTACGCTGAGTGAAATAAGCCAGTCACAGAAAGACAAATACTGTATGATTCTGCTTATATGAAGTATCTAAAGTAATCAAATCCGTAGAAACAGAAAGTAGAATCATGGTTACCAGAGGATGGGGAGAGGAGGAATAGGGAGTTGTTGTTCAGTTGGGACAGTGTTAGATTTGCAAGATGAAAAATTCTGGAGATCCACTTCACAGCAATGTAAATATACTTAACTCTACTGAACTGTGCACGTAAAAATGGTTAATATGGTAAATTTCGTGTGTTTTTTACCACAATAAGAAATGCATTAAAAGAAGAGAGAAATCTCTAGGATATGTTTAAACTGTTCGTGCTCTCTGAGTCACCTGCTCCGCTTCTTAGCAAGTGGGTGAACACCTGTACAATTATCCAAGCACCAACAGTTCAAGGTAGACTTATTTATATTAGCACAAAATTGAAAACCATCCCGAAGTCCAGAAATAGAGGCATGGGTAAGGACTTGTGACATCCTCAGTCGAGGGGAAATACTTCAGACGTTCCAAAAATGCACAAGAAGGGGGTGCTTATAGAAAATTTACAACATGAAGAGAGCTAAGTTTTAATTAATAAGAAGCGAGGAGTCAAAATGTTAGGTACCATGCTACGCAAAACCAAAGATGTTCGTGCACTCACTCACACACACACACACACCCCAAGGGAATGATAGCACAGTGCTAACAGCATGGTCTTCAGGCACAGGATAACAGAAGATTATTTTTCTTCCTTTTTCTCTTGGTTTTTCTCAACTTCTAAAAATTAGTGTACAATTTTCTTATCATGAAAAACTTCTCATTTTTAGAAAAACAAACTGTGGTATATGCAGACAATGAAATATCATTCGGCACCCAATAGAAATGACCTATTATGCCTTGAAACAACACGGAGGACCCTTAAATGCATGTGCTAAGTGAAAGAAGCCAGTCCGAAAACACTGTATGACTCCAACTGTATACATTCCGAAAAAGGCAAAATTGTAGAGATGATAAAAAGATTAGTGGTGCCAGGGGGTGGAAGGTGGGAGGGTGATGAAGAGTGGAGCACAGGGGCTGTTTAGGGCAGTGAAACTACTCTGCAGGATACTGTAGTGATGGATACACGTCGTTCTACACTTGTCAGAACCCATAGAATGTGCACCACCAACAGCGAAGGCTGTGGGGAGTTATTGTTTAATGGGCAACAGAGTTTCAGTTTGGGAGATGGGTGGTGGTGATATTTGTACAACAGCATGAATGTACTTTTTTTTTTTTTTGAGGAAGATTAGCCCTGAGCTAACATCCCCTGCCAATCCTCCTCTTTTTCTGAGGAAGACTGGCCCTGAGCTAACATCCATGCCCATCTTCCTCTACTTTATACGTGGGACGCCTACCACAGCATGGCTTGCCAAGCGGTGCCATGTCCACACCCGGGATCTGAACCGGTGAACGCCGGGCCGCTGAAGGGGAAAGTGCGAACTTAATGGCTGTGCCACCAGGCTGGCCCCTAGCGTGAATGTACTTAATGCCACTGAACTGCACACTTAAAAATGGTTAAAATGATAAATTTTATGTTGTGTATATTTTACCACAATTTTAAAAAGAGTGAACTATGTCAACTGTGACCTTTAGATAATAACAATGTAACAACACTGGTTTATCAGTTGCAATAAGTGTGCTACACTAATGAAAGATGTTAAGGGAGAAAACTGTGGGGAGGGTGGAGGAGATGTGTGGGAATTCTCTGTACTTTCCACTCATTTTTTCTGTAAACTTAAAATTGCTCTAAAAAAATAAAGTCTATTAGTTTTTTTAAAATCCTCACTTTGCTTTTGATTAAAAACAAAGCCTAAGTTTTATCAACAACCATCTTGAGACAAGCAAGCCATGGGCTGTGCGTCTCCCCAAAGCATCCAGGCAAACTCAAGTGCTCGGAGAGGGGTCAGCTACGAACCATTGCTGGGGGCAGAGAGGTGACAAGTCTGGGTCAGGACTTGAGAGCAGCCTGACGGGACACTACGCGCTCTCCAAGGATGCTCACGAGACAGGGAACACTTGTGAGTTCTCAGGTGGCGTCTGAGCAGGCACAGTGGAGAGGCACTGGGATGGACGGATGGACAGACAGGCGGGGGATGACACAGGACTGATACAACGAAAGCCAGCCCCTCAGGGACCTCAGTCACCTAGTCTGTCAAATGGGACAATAGTTTTCATTTGCTCCCCACCCCTGCATGATGGGAGAGGGCTGACTGCACAGCTGTGTGCGGGATGCTCCACAGACGAGAAAGCAGAGGCCGCGGAGAGGACCAACGACTTCCGATCACAGCCCCTCCGCCTCATGTGACCGGGCTTCAGGAACGCTGACGCACTTTGAGGACCGGCCGGAATAACTTCCAAAGGGCGTAAGGTAACCTTGAACCTTTTTCCAGAACCTTTTTCCTTGAACCTGTACCCAAGGGCCCTGAGATTAAGGCTGCTTTTTCCAGCTTTGTATTTATTGTTTTTAAATAATTTACAATCGTTTTAAGTAATTGCATTTGTTTTAAATAATTCACAATCATTTTAAAATAATTGTGTTTATTGTTTTAAATAATTTACTGGGAAACTGATCAATGTTTTATGTAGAACATTTAGACTATCCAGATAGACAGAAAGAAGAAAATTAAGATCAGCTGTGTTCACACCGCCCGGCAACACTGCTATAGACATTTTGAAGGACCCCTTCTGGCCCTGTTTTCTGTGGCCCTTTCTCATTCATTAAACAAACTCTTATTACCCCCTACTGGGTGTCAGGCACTGTCCTAGGCTCTGGGAACACAATGATAAATAAGACTTGATTTCTGACCTCAAGGACTTGAAATGGAGACGCACGCACACTCTCTGTCACTCACACACACTTACACACTCTCACAGTTTGGTTTGGTTTTGACTGGTACTCAACATAATGATCACCCTGAACATAATGTCTCGGGAACTTTCTTCCCATTTAATGTGTTACGAACTCTTTCCCATGTGATTAAACATTGTTTCACGGAACCATCTAAATGGCTACATGGTGTTCCATGCCGTGACTGTGCCTTCATTTATTTGACCAATCTATTGTCGAACGTTTAGTCTTCAGAGAAAATCTTTGTTGCTGGATCTTTGCGCATGTCCATGGTGATTTCCTTAGGCTAACGAGCTAGAAGTGGAATTTCTGGGCCAAAAGTTTTATTTGTAATTCTCTCCCAGAACGAATAAGCTGGCTTCCTCTCCCATTGGTAGGACAAGAGTTTTCATGTCCTTGCTTCTGCTGTGTTTTTTTGTTTGTTTGCTTTTTGATATCATTTCAAATTTACAAAAAGATTGCAAGAATAGTACAAAGAACCCCCCCTTTACTGAGATTTACCAAGAACTAACATTACCCGGTTCCTCCTCCTCCCCACCCCCTCTCCCTCCTCCCCATGGATCCTCCTGGAGCCCTGTCCCCAGATCAGCCTCTTGGCCAGGGTTTTGAAACAGCACAGTGTCTGATCTGAGCGACGACACCTCATCCGTCCTTCCACACTCAGGAGGACGAACGTGATTCCTGTTTGGGTTTGACGTTTCCTGCGGGATCTGACTCTCTGCCAACCCAGGTTCTGTTTTCCGAGAGGCCACCTGCTGAGTGTCAGCGGCCCCCAAGGTCGCTATTGATCAATGGTTCCTGGCATCTGAGGCGGCTCCGTGTCCATGTCCGGGAGAAGGGAATGTGCGCAATGGAAAGGCCCCCAGGGCGCGCTGCAGGGGCTGGACCCCGGCCAACCTGGGCTTCACCTGCCTAACCTGGCCAAGCCCCTTGATGCAGCTGAGCCTGTTTCCTCTTCTGGAAAGAAGGCAAAAACTGAGTCTCATAGACTCTGAGACACTCACGGGGGGACAGCTGCCAATGCCACCGTGACACCCTGTTATCTTATCGCTTATAATTGTTATTTTGTACGTAGATTTTATTAAATCGGTTATCACTCTTTTGTGCAGTCATAAAAAGGAAATTAGAAGGAAAAGAAACTTCAATATTCATGGTCTGATTCTTCTGAATCACATATTTTTTTCCTTCTTTCATATCTTAATTTTTTCTAATGAGGGAAAATTTAAACACATAAAAGCTAGCGAAAGTTGGATAACGAATCCTCAGGTAACTGTCATCACCTCGGTCTCACCCACATCCGCCTCCCACACAGCCGCCCGGATTAGTATAGAAGCGACTTCGTGCATCACATAACTTCCTCCGTAAACATGCCAGTTTGTGTCTGCAAAAGATAAGGTCTCCTTGTTTTTTGACGTCATCCTAATGTCATGTCACACCTAAAAAGTAACTGTGATTTCTTAATACCCTGAACATATTCAGTCAATGTTCAACGTCCTTATTTTTCTGTAGTTGGTTTCTTCAACTCAGGAGCCAATGAGGCTGATGTCTTCCACTTTGGTTGATACGTCTGTTATCCTTTCCTCATTTTTTCACCCTTGCAATTTATTTGTGAAAGAAACTGGGTCATTTGTCCTGTAGAGATTTTGCATTTTGGATTTTTCTGGTGGCAATTTTATAGTCTCACTTAGCGTTCCTCTGTCCCCTGTATTTCTTGCAAACTGGTAGGTGGAGTTGTTCTGACAGTCGAAAGAGAGCATGTAGCCAAGGTACCTCTCTCAGGCAATGTGAATTTCCCTCAAAGAGGGTTTGGAAAGTTAGAAATGACCGGAGAGACTGGGACAATAGGGTTGGGGTCAACAGCCCCAACTCTGTTCCTGACCGGCTGGGTAGGTGGTTCGGGTGGGACACATGCCTCGCTGGGCCTCAGCAGAGGAGCTGGACTTGTGGTCTCACTGCTCGTCCCCCAGGGCACTGACTTTCTAGAATCAGTGAGGGAACAAGGCCTCTAGAGGGGCATCTCTGGTCGGCGGTGATGCGCTTGGCTCTGGCTTCTCCAATCCCAGAGCTGAAGGCAGCTGGTTCGCCTGGTGCAAGGAGACCCCAGCTCCCTGTGCAGCCACTGTTAGAGCCTTGAACAGGGCACCCAGGAGTGGAGGCTGGGAGGCCAGCCCGGTGTGCAGGTTTCCCAGTGGCGTTGAGATCCACGCGCCTCCTGGTCACATCTCCTGGGACAGGAGATGCCCCCCGTGCATGCCCCCCGTGCATGCGGGCTCCATTCTTAAGTGGCCCCAGAGATGGCAGCAGTGGGTCTCCTCATGCACAAGTCACAGCTCCTAGAAATAGTGGTAAAGGTTTCTTCTCTCCTCTTTTCTCCTTCCTTCTCTTCCTTTCTTCTCTCTCCCAACTCCTCTGTTCTCAATTCAGTCATTTTTCAGTGCACTAGGGGGAGCTGCTATTTAACAAAACTTGCAGGGACCCTTCAGCCAGGGGAAGAGCCGCCCTCAGTCTTCCAGCTTGTAGAGACGAAGCGGGTTACAGTAGAGTTGCCTAAAGCAGCCCCCCAACCCCCAATGGAATTGGCTTTATCACCCACAAGACTCAGGTGAGGCGGTGGGAGGTCTGGGATCAAGTCCTGCTCCACCAGCACGGCGGCGGAAGAGCTTTCCCTCCTCTGGCCTCCAGTGGTGAGGCACATGGTCCTGCATCCTGATCCTGCCACTTACCTGCTGTGTAAACTTGACCAAGTTGCCTGACCTCTCTGAGCTCACCTCCTGAGTGAAATAAGGCAGATAGTCCAGAGTCCCAGGATTCAATAAGATCATGCTCTTAGCACAGAGCCCAGTGCATGGTGAACACTCCATAGTGTTGTTATTTATAAGATAAGGTTGCCCGGGGTAACTGCTTTCCCTCTCAGGTCTCAGAGTTATAAGAAGGAATCTTGATCACATAAGTTGGTAAACATGGATACATCTAAACAAATGTTCACTGTAGGAAACGACTTGTGAATGTGTTAGTTACGTGGCAGAAAGGACTTTGCAGATACAATTAAGCTAAAAGATCTTGAGGTGGGGCGATTATCTGGGGCTATCAGGATGGGCCCAATGTAATCACGAGGGACCTTAGGAGAAAAAGAGGAAGGCCAGAGAGCCAGAGAGAGAAAAGACGACGTGAAAACGCAAGTCAGAATGATACGGCCACGAGCCAAGGAATTTGGGCAGCTGCTTGAAGCTGGAAAAGGCGAGAAAACAGATGTTTCTTCTGCAGGAACCAGCCCTGCTGACCCCTTGATTTTAGCCCCACGAGGCTCTTTAGGACTTCCGGCCTCCTGAACTGTAGGATGATAGATTGCTGTTGATTTGGGCTGCTAAGTTTGTGGCAGCTTGTTACAGCAGCCACAGGAAACTCATACAGACCTAAGGACAGACAGCAAGCACGAGGACGATGAAAAACATAGGCGAGATTTTCTTCTCTGATGACGAGGGAGTTGCCCTGAATTTCCTACATCCAGCTTCCTTTTTTCTGAAGGAGAAACTTCTACTTTGTATAAGACGTTATTTTTCAGGTCTTTGTTAATTCATAAGCTGAATACTTGATACAGTTATAGAGATCAGCTCATTTTAAAAAGTGTATAAATTCCTTGTGATTCTTTGTCCCTTGACAATTTGAAAGAATTCATCCATAAACGTATGTGAGATGGAAGGCTTTTTGTTTTGTAATAACTTTGCTGGTTTCTTTCTTGGCCGTTGACTCGCTCAGGTTTCCTGTTTCTCGAGTGGAAAGTGGGGCTTGGAGTCCTGAATTTGGGCACAGGTTTCGCCACTTACTGGCTGTGTCTGTTCATTCGTTCATTCATTCATCCCATAACTGCCGGTCAACACCACTAGAGCCAAGCACTGTGCTGAGCACTGGAGATCCGTGGTGGACAAGATGGACAGGGTCCCCACCCTCAATACCCTCACCTTCTCCAAGAGGAGAGACACCACAAACAGGCCAAGAAACAGGAAAAGGAAACACAAGTGGTTGTTTGTAAGAAAGAGACAAATGAGAGGCTGAGACTATGAGTAGGGGGAGAGGCTCTCTGGGCGGGCAGTTGAGGACGGCCTCTGGGGCAGACGTGGTGCCCAGATGCCCTCAGATCCCTCAGCCGGCTCAGTGGCCCATTCCCCACCCCCCACCCCGCTCTGCGTCTTAGGGCTCACACCTGCTGTCCTCCGAAAACTGCCGTCGGGCCATGGGAGCAGAAGTGCCTGGGGTTTGGGTCCCTCCCTGGGGGCACTCATGGCCACCGACTGACTGGTGCAGGAGTGTGAAAACCCAGACCCTTGCCTGGAGTGAAGGAAAACTCCAAGCCGTAATCTACTCTCCAGGACTCCCCGGGGGTCAGGCTGAGATCACACACTTGCTTGGCATCTGCTCTTCCCCTGTCCTGCTTCCCGAGTCCCTTCAGTCTCCCCTCCCCACTCCTCGCCAGGGTTTGCTTTCAGTGAATCTGACCTAAGACAACCCCCAAAGCCAAGACCTAAAGTGTGAGAAGTAGCCAGTCATGGAAGAGCCTGAGAGAGTCAGGGTGAGGTGCTGGTTTGGGAAAGAGACAACAGCATGTACAAAGGCCCTGAGGTAGGGAAAGCCTAGCTAAATTTGAGGCTTGAAAGTGCATATTTTGTTTGGGGAATGCTGAGTGGGTCCCTTGGGTGGGAGGGAAGTCAGGGCAGGGCTGAAGGGTGAGGACTTTGAATGATGCACCAATGTCCTTAGATTTTATCCTGTGGGCATTGGGAGCCATGGAAGGATTCTGAGCAAAGAAGAGGCAGGATGAGGGCTGTGTGCTGCACTGTGAACCTGGGAGCTGAGTTCTAGAGTAAATCTGACAGCAAGGCAGCCCTGGCACCTCCCTGGTCCTGGTCACTTCACCCTGTAGGCTCCTAGGAAGGGTCCCACAGATGTGGTGGGTGAGGGGAGCCACTGGGATTTTCAGCAGGGGAGAGAATTAGCCAGATCTGCTCTTTAGAAAGGCTCCTCAGGCAGTAACGCAACAGAAACATAGAGGACATCAAGATTGGGGACGGAGAGATCATAGGGGCAGGGCGGGGGTGGCAATGATCCTGGCATGAAGTTATGTGGGCTTGAACTTGGTGCCCATGGGGTAGGGAGGAAATTGCCAAGAGAGATTAAGAGATAAAATGGAAAAGACTCAGGAGGCTGAGTAGTATAATGGAAAAAAATTCAATTACAAGAGTAATACGTGAAGATGTAGTTATAAGAAATGATGCCCATGCACAGGAAACAAAGACTTGGGAAGAAGACATTCTTGGATTTGAACTCAGGTGAGCAAGTTCCCCTCCCTGAGCGGCAGGTGCAGCATCTGTGAGCTGAAGGTGCCTATGCCCATGGTATTGCTGGGAGGAATAGATGCGAAACGCAGAATTCATCACGTTTTCCCCTCTCTCATCTCTTCAGGATGAAAGGGCTGACCCAGAAAGACATTCCCCAAGCTGTCTTTCAGCTCTGTTGTTCTGTAGTTTTTATCCTCCTACAAACCAGGAGCTGAGAGCACCAAGCCCTGTGTTTGAAGAAGAGTGCTTTCCAGGTAAGCGGGGCAGGATTGCAGTCAGAGGCGTTAAGTGGTTTCCAAATGGCTGCAGCATGATTAAATTCACCACTTAACCCAATTGCTTTCTATTGCGTTGATCAGATGCTATTGCAGGGAGATAAAGGGGCTTAATGGGAAAAGCTTGGCTGGGCTGTGTGACGAATGAATTAACTTCCCTCCCACTGTGCAGCCTCTTGCCTGCTGGCACCCAGCCCCCACTGCCTGTTCCCTGGGTGGAGGTCACCATGAGGATGGCAGCATGGTGTCCTCATTGTGTGAAGTCCTGGCTCTGGCACTTCCCCTTTAGTATTTTCTCCCCACAGCTGACAATGGTTGGGCTAGTCTCTGGGAAAAGAGACAGCATGGTGGGGTAAGAAGAATATCACTCAAAGCTTGGGGTCTGGGGCCAGCTCCCCCACTTACTAGTGTGGGACATCCAGCAAGTTACTTATTCATACCCAGAGCTCCAGGTCCTAAGCACTTACGTGAGCCGAGAGCCTTGCTGGGTGCTTTCCCACACTCTCTCTTTACACTTCCCCTTCCTCAAGGCTGGCAGCAGCTCCAAGACGGTAGATGTCTTGTTGATTTCTGTGTCCCCAGCTCCAAGCCCAGGGCCTGGTGCACAGCAGACCCTCAGAAAACGATCTGTGTAAAATGATGGCTGCATGGAAGGATGAACAGTTGGGAAAATGGTTGGATGGATAGATGGATGAATGAAGGAATGGAGGATAAACAGATGAGTGAAAGGATGGATGGACTAACAGATGGAAAGAACAAAGGATGAATAGAGAATGAAAGGACGCGTGGATAATGGATAGAGGGATGAATGATGATTGGTTGAAAGGATAGGTGGGTGGAAGGAAGAATGAAAGGATGGATAGATGGACAGAAGGAAGGATAAATGGAGGGAAAGATGAATGATGGTTGGAAGGATGGATGGATAGAAGGAAGAATAAGAAGATGGATGAATGGATCGGTAGATGATGGAAGGATGGATGATGCTTGGATGGATGGATGGATGGATGGATGGATGAAGGGAAGGATATGTGGACTGAAAGACAGATGGACCTTGCGGATGTTCCTCATAGGGAGATACTGGTCTGAGAGGTCAGCCCAAGTTTCTTTGTCCAAATCCATCCAGTATGACCCGGGAGTCCTAAACTTATGTCTCTCTCATCCCCGCCTGTAAAATAATGGGTTAGATTAGCTGATTTCTGAGGTCTTCGTTTCATTTCCTGCCCCGTGGCACATTAATTCTTAAGAATAGAGGGGAAATGACAATAATCAACATTTCATACAGTTTTACAGTTGGAAAGAACATTCACTCACAAACACTATTTCATATGAGCCTCAAACAACCCGTGAGAGCCCAGAGCAGCCATGTTATTATCCTCCCCATTTCACAGATGGGGGCACTGAGGCTCGGAATGGTAGCACATGGTGCTTAGAATGCTTGCTCTGGAGTCAGGCTGCCTTGGTTTACACCACGGTGTGATGAGTGACCACTGATGGGTCGCTAACCTCTGTGCTTCTGCTTCCTCATCCAAAAAAAGGGGGGGCATGGCAATACTCGCCATATGGGGATACGTGAGGAATAATAAGGTCATTCACTCCATTCATGTTTAGAAGAAGACTACCGCATGCGGTGCCCTCCTCTAGGCACCGAAGATGCGGCAGGGAACAAAAACTCCAAACCCCTCCCCTCATGGAGCTAAGATTCTAAAGGGGGGAGACAACAGTATAGAAACGGACAAACCAGCAAGTGAGTTATAAAGTGTGGCGGCTGTGTAAGTGTCATGGAGAACAGTGACACTGAGAAGGAGGAACAGAGTGCTGCCAGTGGGGCTGGAAATGCAATTTTAAGGGTGAGCAGGGAAGGCCTCACTAAGAAGGTGACATTTGAGTCCAGATCTAGGTAGGTGAAGGAAAGAGCCAGGAGGGTGTCTGGGAGCCTTGCAGTCCAGGCAGAAGGAACCAGGAGTGCAAATTCCGTGGTCTGGAGTGGATCTGACATGTTTGGGGAGCAGCACGGAGACAGCAGGGGAAGACTAGTGGGGAAGAGGTCAGAGAAGTAGTGGGCGGGGCACAGATCACACTGGGCCTTGAGGGCCATTGCAAGGACCTCAGCTTTGACCCTGAGTGAAATAAGAAGCAGTTGGAAGGTTTTGCTCAGAGAAGTGACGTGATCTGAGTTAAGTTTTAAAAGGATCACTTTGCGTTGAGAATAAAGAGGAGGGTACTAAAGACAATGGCGGGGTGAATGGTTAGAAGGCACATGCTAGGGGTGCTTGAGTCAGAGGGGAAGCTGGGGAGATGGTGAGAAGTGGCTGGATTCTGAATACGCTTTGAAGGCAAAGCCAAGGGACACTGACATGCTGGATGAGGGTGAGAGAGCGAGAGAAAGAAGTCAAGGTTGACTCTAAGATCTCTGGCCTGAGTGCCTGGAAGGATGGGGTGGTCATTCCTCAGATGGGGAAGGTTGTGAGAGGATCACATTTTGGGGGGAGGGTAAGGAGTTTGCATAAAACTGATGAGATCATCTAGGGAGATGTACTAGATAGAGAAGGGGTCCAAGGTCTAAGGCTGGGGAGAGGAGGAGCAGCAGACAGTGGAGTAAGAGGAAAACCAGGAGCGGAAAGTTCTCTGGAAGCCAAGAGAAGAACGTGTTTCAAAGAAAGGGGGCATCTCAAATGTTGTGAAAGTCAGGTAAGATGATGACTGAGAACTGACCACTGGATTTAGCAACGTGGAGGTCATTGGTGACCGTGTCCAACACAGTTTTGGTGGAGCAGTGAAAGCCTGATTGGAGGGGGTACAGGAAAGCATGAGTGGAGAGGAAATGGAGACAGATGTAGTGGACAACTCTTGAGGAGCTTTGCTATGAAGGGAAGGAGGAGGTGTAGGATTGAGGGAGTTTTTGTTTTGTTTTTAGGATGGGAGAGATGACACATTTGTATATTGAAGGAAGTAATGCAATCTATCATCCAACCATCCATCTATTCACCTACCCATCCATCCATTCACCGACCCACCTGCCCACTCATTCGTCCATCCATCCATTCAATCATCCATCCATTCACCCACCCACCCATCCACTCATCCATCCAACCATCCAACCATCTACCCATGCATCCACCCACCCACTCACCCACCCACCAGCGCTTTCTGAGTGTCTCTGTGTGCCAGCCTTGAGCTGGGAGTTGAGACTGATAAGCCATCTACCTTCAGTTGCTCACAAGCTGTGAATGGCACACAGACAAGTCAGTATCAGTAATGCTGGAGTGTGACAAGTGCTGTGACCGGGAATGTACGAAGGATTATGGGAGCCAAAAATATGGAATGTGTGGAGAATTTAGGAGGGCTTCAGTGTGCAGGTTGATCTTTGAGCCAGGTCTTAAAGGCAAAATAGGAGTTTGTCCTGTAGACAAGGGAGGTGTGGCATGGTAGAGAGCGAGGACGAAGATGCATGGAAGGGGGGAGGGCTTGGACTGGAGCCAGGCTTAACGGGCTTTGCTTCCTTCTTTGCAGACATGAGGAAGCCCCTGAAGGATCTTGGGCAAGAGAGTGACGTGATCAATCATAGCTTTTAGAAGAGGGGCGGCCTGGAGGATGGGCTCTGCTGTGGAGAGGAGGGCATGCTCCATGTGCAGGAGGTGGTTGAAGCCACGAGAGTGAATGAGACCACCCAGGAGGGGACAGGGTGTGAAGCGAAGAGGGAGCCTGAGGGGACAGCAGCCTGGAGAGGGTGAGGAAGAGGAGTGGTAAAGGAGGGGGGCTTCTCTGTGACCCCCAACCCTGGTGCAGCTGGCCTCAGCCTGATGTCCATGCCCTCCCTCTCCCTTCCTCTCAGTGGGCTGCCTCAATCTCCCCAATTGCTGGAACCTGGAAGGCACCTCGCCCAGCCCCACCCCCTCCTCAGCATCCAGCTTCGGCCTGGACGCCCCCGGAGACCAGAAGGGGGAGCCCACTAGTTGGGAAGGCCCTCGTTGCCCTGGGGAAGGGGTCGGTCTCCTTTCTCCTCCTGTTCTGCTGCCCGGCCCAGCCTGGCCCTTACCGACCACGTAGTCTCAATGCCCATTGGCCCCTTGAGGACCCCTCGGCCCCAGAGTTGGAATTCTCCATTTGAAAAAAGAAATGACATTATCGGTTTTGCAAATTGAAAAAATAACACACGCTTGTTTTATTTTTTAAATCAGATGATCCAGAAAGACAGAAAGAAAGTTAAAATTACCTACGACCCCATTTCCCGGAGAAAGACATGGTTAATATTTTGCTGTGTATTCCAGTGTGTTTTCATCGATGGGCACACGTGTTCGCCTACACACACTTTTTGTGAAATAAAAACTGGAACACACCATACACACTGTTCTGAGAGCTGCTTGTTGTTTCTCGCTTACGTTATGAGAGTGTTTCTCTGTCGGCACACATAGATCTCAGGCTTGGTTATTTATTAGCTGAGGAATATTCTGTGGTGAGAAAGGGCCTTAATTTAATCACACCCCTCTGACAAACATTTAGGTTCCACCGCTCCAAAAAACTTTTCCTATTATGAATAATGCTCTGTGTACATCCTTGCTCATAAATCTTTGAACAATAAAATTGGACTGTTTAAACATAGGGGTTAATATGGCCCCTGGCTCACGTCATGAAGGAAATTGATTTTTATTTTCAAAGTCAGTGGTGATTAAATGAACAATGGTTGCCAGGCAACCTGTGAGCGGGGATTGGGAGTGGAGGCTGAGCAAACAGCAGGCTTCACCCCCCAGCCCAGGAACCCGGAGCCTCTCAGGCCCTGTGTCTAGGCAATGAGAGCCTTCCTACTCCGGACCCCCAGCCCCGGCCACGACCCGCACCCAGCCGAGCCGCCTGGCTTCCTCCAGCCCAGCCTCCTGCCCTGAGAAATGGAAGCCAAGGACACAGCTGTTCCAGGCACCCTTCCCAAAGCGACTCCGGTCGGTCAGCCGACTGAGAAGGTCCCACGTGCCAGGTTGGATGGGGAGGGGCTGCAGAGATGCACGTGGTGGCCCATGTCCTGGTCGGAGGTGACTCTCACACTCTCTTAAGGGAGAGGCTTAGGAATTTGGGGGTGTTATTCCCGTCGAGTCTGTAGTGGACACCAATGGTTTTCAACGTATTTATTTTTTCTTTTTCTGCCTCAGGTTACCTGATGGGTAGGATCCTCTCCCAGCGTAATAGGGCGTGAAAAGGGCAAGACTGTGGGGCGTGGGGGTGGGGGGATGATCAGAATCTCTGAGGGGGCAACTGGAGTTTGATAAACGTCCCTCCCCATGCCCCAGAGCCTGGGAATCTGGTAGAGCTTCCTACGGGACAGGGCATGGCTTCCACCAGGAGGAGCCACTGAAGGATTTTGAGCAGGGGAGGAACAGAGAACAATCTATAATGTAGCACCTCTCCCGCCCCGAAGTGGGAGGGTTGCTGGGGGACACTGAGGGAGGCGTCAAGGACCCCCTGCAGCCCCGGGGGGCAGTGAGGAGAGGGAAGGAAGCGGGTCAACAGAACCGAGTTCCGATCCTGCCTCAGTTCCTCCTCCCTCCTCTGTAGGAATCAGACTCCCGCCCTTCCTCTCACGGATGTAAGCTTACCAACATCGGTACGAGGCCGCCTTCGGGGTCAGGTGTGTGCTGCGACTTTGACACAGGTTTTCTCACTCAACGCAACAGTCAGGCACTAGGGTTATCCCCACTTTACAGATGTGGAAACTGAGGATCAGCACGTCGGTTGTCTTGGCCAACGAAAACCAGTACTCCGTGATTGGAGCCCGTCTGGTCCATGGTCCGTGCTCCCTCCTACACCACTTTCTTGAAATGAGATTTTTAAAACAGCCCTGGTTCCTGCTCATTTCCTGTTAGGAGCAGCTTTGTGTTAGAAAGAGTAGCTTTGGCCCGTGTCCCACCACAAGGGACCCCAATCCTGCCCCTCTGGTCTAACACCTGTCGTCGCTCCTGACACCCGTGTCAGAGAGGAAAACCAAAGAACCCACCGCAGTTACGGTAATACCCCAAGACGGCCATCACCATGCCTTCCGCACTCAGCAGGGAGAGAGAGGCAGTGAGCTCATTGCCATGGTGTTGAGCTAGGGCTGAGGCTGTTCTCCTCTGGGTCCGCTGGCCCCGTAGCTCTGCGGGAGGGTTGGGGCAGCAACCCACCAGGTGGAAGAGATGGTGCTACTTCCCTTCTGGACGAGACTGACGCATGCAGAGTGGGGCAGGGCAAGCCTTCCTCTCCAGGATGGCAGCGGGGCTGGGAGGGTGCCCTCGTCACAGCCACCAGGTGGCCCTGTTCTGTGCCCCTTAAGATGGCCCCCACTAAGCCTCGACTCCCGGTATTCACACCCCTGTGTAGTCCTCCCTACAATGAACGGGGCTGACCTATGTGAACAGCAGGATATAGCAAAAGTGGCAGGCGATGACTTCTGAGGCCAGGTCATAACGGGATCATTCTCTCTGGGGGAAGTCAGCTGCCATGTCACGAGGACACTCCAGCAGCCCCAGGGAGAAGCCCACGGAGCGAGGAACTGAGGCCTCCTGCCAACAGCCAGCACCAATTTTTCATTCGTGTGAGTGAGCCGGCATGGATGCAGATGCTCCAGCCTCCGTCAAGCCTTCAGATGAGCCTGCTGCTCAGGTTGGTGTTTGCTGCCATCTCACAGAAGACCCTGAGCCAGAGCCACCCAGCAAAGCCTCTGCAGGATTCCTACCCCTCAGAAACTGTGGGATGGTAAACTTTATTGTTGTTGTAAGCCATTGCATTTTGAGGTAATACGTTACACAGTAATAGATAACTAATATTAACAGAATACACCCAGGGAAACTGGTGCAGACTCAGGGCTGTGAGTGCCTGGGTGATTCTGGAAAAATCTTTAAAACCAAGTTTTCACATCAGGACTCAAGAATGGCATCCCAGAGACGTCAGCCTTGGGGTGTGTATTAGCGAGAATTCTTTCCCACAGAAGACAGAAACTTAACCCATGAACTTAAGCAAATTAAAAAAAAGTGAGGAAGGTCTTATCCCATAATTAGACCACGTGACTAGGAAGGCTAGGGAGGCGTCAGCTGTGGGCCTGGTGGGATTTGGGTTTACATAGTTCCAGGCTCCCAGAAGTGCAAGGGCATGAGTCAGGGCGGTGAGCTGGGAAGAGGGGCTGAGGGCCCGTGGGACCCGGGTCTCCAGCATCCTCAGACTCCGAAGAGGAAAGAATCTTGGTATCAGAGACACATCTGCAGGGTCAGGAGAACAGCGGGCTCCAACACACCTGTGGGCTTGTCCTCCACCTGTCCCTTATGTCTCAGTGTCCTCATGCTTCCCATCCTCCACCCTCCACTGGCCTCGCTCCACCCCTTCCCCCGTAGCATCAGTATCTCTCGAATGCTCGTCCAGCACTGGACATCTGGACATCTCCACCTGGCCCTTACCCTCGCCAGCTCTGCCCTCCTTTACCCCAAGCCTTCTAGATTGCAGCAAGGTGCAGTGCCATCCATTTGACCACCTGAGTCTGAACCCTGGCTTCACCCCCACCCCTCCCTCACCCTCCATCCCCAGCTGCCACTACCCACTCACAAGGCCCTAGATCCATCCACAACTTTCCATTCTAAGCTTCCACCCTGCTCCGTGCCATCCCCCTACTTCCTCCCCACCCCATCGCAGTAGCCATCTCCCAACTGGTCTCTCTCCCTGTCTTCCCACCCCCGCCTCTCCCCCACCCCCGCCACCCACCAGTCTGCCACCTCCTCCTCCTACTTCCATCCCTGGGCTGGGGCTGTGCGCTCCATCTGAAATTGCATTTCCCACTCTCACCTGCCAGCTGAACTCTCCTTTATTCTTCAGATTTCTGTTCAGGTGTCACCTCCTCCAAGAAGTCCTCTTGAACACTCCAGAGCTAATCACTCCGTCCTCGATGCTGTTGCTGAACCTTCCACGCACCCGTTTGTAGAGTGGTTATAAACATGGTCCTGAATCAAAAATGGGCTCCCAGACCTGCCACTCACCACAGGTAGGATCTTGGCAAAGCAGCACCTCACTGTCCACATCTGTAAAATGCAGACGATTCCTACCTCAGCACTAGTGGGAGGGTCAAATGAGACTGAGTCTGTGGACGCCGTGAATTCCATCCTGACTCGGGATCCATCTCATAGACGGGCCCCTGCAGACCAGGCTGTATGGGGAGCGAGGCCGGCACTGAGCAGAGGAGCTTGGGGAGGGAACTGACATACGTGGAGCACCTGCCTGTGCCAGGCGCTGGGCTAGACTCTGTATCTCTATGACTTAACCTAATCTTTGCAACAAGAGCTGAGCATCCTCAGCCACCTTTTCACACATTTAGAAAGTGAAGCTCAGGAAGTTCATGGCTTGCCTAGTGTCACACCGGGGATGGAGGCGGGATCTAAACCCCTTGTCTGTTGAACTCCAAAGGCTTCCAGCTCTGGCACTGAGTCTATGCAGACCCAGCTGGGAGGTCCTGGGCTCAGGAGAGTTCTCCAGTCCTCAGGAGGGGAGCAAAGCAAGGGTTAGTCAGCCTGGCCCATGGTGGACTATCCCCGCCTTTGTGTTGGGTGATAGACTTCTAGTAATACAACCCAAGAAGACCATGGCTTTGCGGTTTCCTCTTCCCAGTTGTGGAATCAGTTCAATCTCGCTTACCTCCGGGTCAAAACAGGACACCTTCCCCCACCCTGAGCCCACCCTGCACATCATACCTTGAAATTAACTTGCAATTGCTGTGAGCTCTGATTCACCCCCAACCTCCAACTGGCGCCAGCATAAGGATTGCATGAGCCAACAGCTCATGGCTCATGGTGTTGGATGAAGGGTGTGGAGTGGGGTGAGGGTGCTGTTCCCTTTCTGGGGGTAATTTCCTTTTGTTGCTCAGCTCAGCTCAGCAGCCACCCGCCTCCACCCTCCCTGGCTAATTAGTCGCCTGATTTCCATCAGCCTGATTAAGTCCATTTGAGCCACCACCCCACCCTGAGCAGCAGGAAGTTGATTCCAGTTAAGAGAGGAAGCGGCTGACTTAGGGAAGTGGAGGGGGTACAGGGCAAGGGGGGGAGGGATGAACGGAACTGTTGGCGGGGGGAAGCAGAGAGAAATCAATGGGCTCCCTGGAATTTTCATCCCTTGGAAGCCACGCAGCACAAGTTTTATCACTCGATAAACATTTAGTGAGCACCTACTGTGTACCACCTCTGTTCTCGACACGGCAGCGAACAAGACAGCCGAGGTCCCCGCCTGTCCTCCTGGGGCTCTAGATAAACACGTTCTAGATAAACAAGGAGAAAACACTGCTATGATGGAAAATAACATCTGACCTCCCTCCTGTTAGAGTCTCGCGGAGTTTTGGAGCCAGCTCTCGTGCCCCCTCTGCTCGTCTCTTGCAGACAAAAGCCCCATGCTTCCCTCATCCCCTCCTCACATGGCACACCCTTTATTATCGCATGTCACCTGCTTAGCATAGCACTGGCCCAGCTCTCGACTGTTTGGTATTATTCTTTCACAGCAAAGGAAACTGAGTCACTCAGTGAGAGGGCGATGGAGGTGGGGTTAGAGACCAGGTCTCCAGACCCCGGGTCCCATGCTCTTCACACTGAACGTGGCGACGTGGTGAGGCTGACAGCCAAGGTGAAGCTCTGTGTTTGGTGGACCCATCAAGAGCCACATGGGTATTTATCCAAAGAACTTGAAATCAACAATCAAAGAGACTCATGCACCCCCATGTTCATTGTAGCATTGCTCACAATAGCCAAGATGTAGATGCAGTGCAAGTGCCCATCGACTGACGATTGGATAAAGAAGATGTGGTCCATACATACAATGGAATACTACTCAGCCACAAAAAAGACAAAATCGTCCCATTCACAACAACGTGGATGGACCTGGAGGGTGTGATGTTAAGTGAAATAAGTCAGACAAACGCCATATGATTTCACTCGTATGTAGAAGATAAACTAACACATGGACAAAGAGAACAAATTAGTGGTTACCAGAGGGGAAGGGAGGGGGTGGGAGTTGGGGGGGTGGGCAGAAGGGTACAGGGGCACATTTGTATGGTGACTGATAAAAACAAGACTATTGGTGGTGAGCACAAAGCAGTCTATACAGAAACTGATAAATAATAATGTACACCTGAAATTACACAATGTTATAAATCAATATGACCTCAGTAAAAAAAGAAAAAGAGCCACATGGGCACCTGGTGGCTCATGCACTCTGGACACACAGGCCACTGCCACAGAAGGTGTCCTCTTTGTATGGTTCACACCAGAGAGCTGAGCATTCGCAGGATGGCTGAGAGTCAGGGCGGAGGGCCCTGGAACGTCACATTTGGACAGGGCTGGGTGGGAACAGATGAATTCAGGTGTCTGCAGGTACAATGTCCTTGTCGTGAAGTCACAGATCATGCAGGCCGGTGTTCCTGAAACTGCTATCACTGGATCCTCTAACGTGAAAACCCCCGGATGCAAAACAGCTGCAGGAGGAGGAGTCCTGTTTGCAGGAGGAGGACGGGGAGCCCTGCCACCCTCTGCCATCCCCAGCCCATGACTTCTGTGGGACCAGGGGCTCTGCAGAGTACAGAACCACCAATCGCATCTGCCCTCTTCTTTGTATAAATGGGTAAACTGAGGCCAGGTGGGGGGCTAGGGACAGGACCTTTAAGGAGCTCGCCTGAGATTGGCCAGCTGGAATAGAATGGAAGTGGCCGCCCCTCTGGTCGCACTGCCTTGCTTCCAAGCACAGGGAAATGAGTAGCGGCCTCTATCAGGGACAAGAGTTACCTGGACTGAGAGGAAATGCCTGGTTCCAGGCCCATCTGCCCCCTTGGTTGTTGGTTTGTGCATCAGTCAGGATGAGCTGGGTCATGCTGCAGTAACAAGTAAGACCCCTTCAATCTCAAAATGACACATTTGTTTCTCACTCACAGAAAGACATCCATTGCCAGTCCAGCAACTCCAGGGTCACCGTCACCTGCAGGGCAACTCAGCAATCAAACTGCTTCAAGCTTCTGACACTTCTTTCCCAACACATGGCATTGGGGTTGGCGAGGGGAGGAAGGGAACAGGGGGTACCTGGCTCTGAACTGCTTCCACCCAGAAGTGAGATGCGTCACTTCTGCTCATATTTCCTTGGCCAAAGAAAGCCGCACAGTCACACTTAATTCAAGAGGTGGGGCTGGCATCAATGGGGGTTGACAGTGTATGTCCAGAAATTGTTGGGGAGTCCTAAAAATGCCAACCACACGCCAGCTGCAGCAGCCTAGTGGTTAAGTTCAGCACGCTCCACTTCAGCAGCCCAGGTCTGGTTCCCTGGCGCGGACTTACACCGCTCTGTTAGTGGCCACGCTGTGCTGGAGGCCCACGTACTAAAAAATAGAGGAAGATTGGCATGGATGTCATCTCAGGGCAAATCTTTCTCAGAAAAAAAAAGCCAACCAAAGTTTCCAGATCAGCAAAGTCATATCCACCATTCCTGCTCTCGTTCATGGATTCAAGCCACTAACTTTTATCATGTGAGGTGCCAACAAAACAGTGATGTAGGATGGGAGCTCAGATCTCCTGACTCTGAAGCTGGGCTTCACCCTCCTCCTACTCACGCTCCCCACCGGCCTGGCTCACACAGTGGTCTTAGCTTCGCTTCCCCCTAAAGCAGAGCCTGAGACAAGGATTTGGGTTCAGGGAGTTTACTTGGGAGGTGAGCCCAGGAGGTGACAGTGAGGGTGTGAGGGAGTGAGACAGGACAGAAGAGAATGCCAGCCATGTGGGCATCAGGGAGCCGGTCACTGGTGTGGGCACTGGGGCTCGATCTGGCCAGGGACCCTCTGAGGAACCATGTCAAATGCACCTCAGAACAGTCCTGAGTGTTGGGGGCTGGGACGTGTACTGGCAACCACTATTCCCCACTGACGGAGGGAAGGTTGCTCCTGGAGAAGTCAACCCTCCCCTTCCCGATGCTGACGGAGAAGCCAGGCCTGTCACGACACCATATGGAAACCCAATCCAAACAGCCCTGCGTTGGCCGACAATTGGGACGAGTGCGTCTCAGCCAGCTGCCGAGCCGTTTTCTTCTAACCTCCTTTCCGGATCTGGAAGGAGGTGACTCCTCCGCATGAAAACAACGGAAGGAAAACAGCAGCATCGTGGCGCCAACTGAATCAAGTGCGGGAACAGGACGGCGGGCAGCCACAGGTGCCTGGGAGGGTAGCTTCTTGTTGGCTCAGGCGCAGCCTGTCCAGAAGTCAGGGACATGCGAATGGGACACACAAGGATGCAGAAACAGGCCTCTGAGGTCTCCTCCTATGCTCAGCGTGTCCAGGACTCCTGGGAGACAGAGGACACCACCCTTGTGTTTGAGCCTCAGGCCTCTCTGAGAATCTTCCAGAGCAAGAAGTGGCATGGTGCAGGTGGAAGAGTCCTAGCCTTCGAAGCAGATGCCCTGGGTTCAAGTCTCGACACCACCGCTAATTTCACATCCACCCAGGCTGATGTAAAGATCAGAGTATTGTGTGCGAAGCGCCCACGGACCTCCCCCCGCCAACGCTAGACTCAGTCCTGGCATACAGACTCCCCACCATACCTGTAATCAGAGAGAAGTTCCAGGTTTTGCCTCTCAGAGCATCGGACCCCAGACTTGGAGCAGGCCCCTCTGAGCCCCTCTGAGTCCCAAGCTCCTCTGATCCCACGTTTCTGGAACAAACTCAAAGGCAGTTCTCCCTGTGGGGACCCCCACAGGAGACCTCTCCCCTCGTGCTATGACTCCAGGAGCAGGTGAGGGGGCAGGAGAAAGCAGGCTGGCAGGCAACCACATGACCCCGCCTGGTTCCGGGAAAAGCACGGAAGACTCATAGGGTATCGGAAGGAGCCAGGGTGACGGTCAGGGCCAGAGGGCACGAGGGGTTGCGTGCTAAGTGAGGACTCTGTCCTTGGGGTGGTCTTGGTTTCCCATCAAGGTGATCTCCAGGGCGCCTTCGGAGTCTGTGGTCTTACAGTGGAAAAGTCTGGGAGGAAGCAAGGGCTGGAGAGTCAGGACGGCTTCCTGGGGGAGCTGACGCCCAGGTTGGACAGGTGAGGAAGAGAAGGGCTCCCGTCCCGGGGCTCTCGTGAAACTGACAAATGGATATAGCCCGCCTGTATTTCACAGTGAGGACCCTCCGCCTCTGTCCCCAAACTTCCACTACCCCTGGATGAGAAGGGGCCTTTCGTGGCACCCCGTCCTGCTCAAACCCCATGATATTCTCGTCTGACTTGGCACCTGCCCTCCCGTGATCACGGATGAGGGAGAGGTGTTCTGGATGGCGGGAGGAGGCCAGAGGGGGACAGGAGTCATGTCCACCTGCAGTGTTTCGCAGAGACCTCCTCCTGTTCTGGAGCCATTGGGGGTCCCACACACCTCGCTTCTGAGCATTTAGTCCAGCCAGGCCTGTCTTCAAGCTGGCCTGCGGGCTCTGGGCCTGGCCAGTGCTTATTTTCCCAGGGCCTTATATAAGAAGCACCAGGATGTGAAAGATTGATGCTAGAATCAGGGACCAGAAGCAGAAGACGTGGCCTGCCCTGGGCAAGGAGCTTAACTCTCAGATCTGGTTGTCTTTGGATCACCCAGAAATCTGATGATGACCTATCTGCCAAGTGCCATTTTCAGTAGGCAAAATCCTCATCCTTTCTCTGCCTCAGTTTCCTCATCCTGTACAGGGAACAATAAACAATACCTTCCTCAAGCCTGTTGTGGACCAAAGGAATGAATACGTGTGAAGTGCTTAGAACAGTGCCTGGCACAAAACACATTCTCTGTGAATGTTGGTGGTCTTTTGGTGGTTGTTACGATGATGATTATTATTAACTCATTCATTCAAGTCAGAGCCTTAGAGGTATATGGTTAGTGTTGAATGAATGAATGAAATAAATGCAAGTGGGTAAAAGGTTGGAAGCAGATGACATCAAAGATTGAGATGGACACTTGATTTGCCCCTGATCTCGTCTAATTAGTTATTATGATGTGGTACCCATGGAGACTGCTGGAGAGAGAGGCCCAGAACAGACGGTCTTCCTCTAAACTGAGAACACCTGGGGCTTCTGCACTTTGCAGCCGCAAAGGCGGCAGGTTCCTCACCCATCCTGTTCACCTCTCTCCTTACCAGACTGTGAATGCTTCCAGGGCCAGCTCATGACTTACAGACCCTCAGAAACCAGTGACTACATGGTTGCTGGGACACAGCTGTGCTCATGCATATTTGCTGAATGAATGAACGAACGAATGAACAAATGAATGTTGTCTGAGTGGCTCAGAAAATGGCAGGACTGAGTCTTCAATAAAGGACCTCAGGGCCTTCCCCTGGGAGGGGCTGGGAAAGGGTGGGGTTAATTATTACCTCTTGAATTAGCTTAGATCAGATGTTAGGATGATTGACACGATCACCAAAATAGGATTAGGCCCTGCTCAAGTTCAATTGCAAAGCGGTGAAGAGCTTGGGCTTGGGGTCCATCCAATCTGGGAGGAAGGATTGGCTCAGCCACTCCCTGGCTTCGTAACGCGGGTAAGTTATTTAGTTTCTCTGGAACTCAGTTTCAGCGTCTATAAACTGGGCCTGATGCTATTTGCTTCTCAGGGATGTTGTGTAGATGAAATGGTCCAATGTTTGGAAAGCCATTCGCCCTCTGGGGAGGGAGCCACCCCATCTTCACGGTAGATGCCATGAAGCAGGAATAGCAGGAGCCCTCTCCTCTTTCAAGGATCCGGAACCACTAATGGCATAAGTGATGAGAGTTCTTTGTAAACTGGAGAGTGCTGTGCACATATGCAGGATCATGAGGACGGCTTGAGTAGCAGAGAGAACTTGAACCTGGATCCCTGCCAGGGCAATCCTCCCAGCCAAGGGGGACAGAACTCAGAAAGAGAAAGACCCCAGGAACCCAGTAGGGAACTTCACCCACAAGGCCGTGGACTTGGGAGTCAGACCGCCTGGGTTCAAGGCCTGCGTCTGCCTCTCTCTACTTCCCGTGACCTTGGCCAGGTACTTAATGTCACGTGGCCTCAATGTCCTTGTTGGTGAAGTGGTGTGACAGTAAATATTTCACGGGGTTGTTGTGGGGATTAAAGGGGATTACAGCCTGTGAAGTGCTCAGGCCAGTTCCGGGTACACAGTAAGCACTCAGTAAACGCGGCTGTCCCCATGGCTGCGCCTCACCCTCCCACCCACTCTCAAGGGGCAGCAAGTCCTCCTTCCTCAGCGTGTCCCGTCTTTGTTTTGCACAGGACGAGGAGAAAATAAACCAGGACAGCCAGGGGAGGGGAGGCAGGGTGATGGAGCTACGGGGTAGGCCATTACCCCATGGGGCAGGGCCCCCGTTTCCCATCATTACCCCTCTTTCCCAGGTGGGGTCACTGAGGCCCAGCTGGCACCAGGTTCCACACCCAGATCTGTCCATGCACAAAGCTGGTGCTCATTCAGCTCATTCAAGATCCCTCTCCAGCTCTGACTCCAAACACTGTGTGGGTCCCCGGGACTGCGGGAGAGCACGTGGACAGAAAACCAGGGGGTGCTTGCCGAAGCCTGGCACCCCCATTCCCACCCCCACCCCTGATTCCTACCATCCCCCATCCCTTCCACCCTCTAACTATGACCTCTTGCCCCAGGGCAGTCTCCTGGGCTGGGTCGCCCTGTCCGCCTCTCCAGGATGTTGGGGCAGGAATCACCAGCTCGGCCTGTGTCCTCCTCTGCCACAGATAATAGCGTCATTAGGTAATTGCATTGGTCTCTTATCTCATCTCACTCTTTATTACTTCCCTGGGGAGATGCGGTAACCATGGCCCCTCTCTGCAAATTAAGCCAGTCTCCTGGCTGCAAGTGCAAGCAAGGGACCACTCTCAGGGGAGGAGGGTGGTGTGGAGGGAGATTACATCTTCAGGTGGCAGGGACACCCTGTCCCTCAGCTCAGGACATGCTGACAGGCCGTGGATGACTCCTGGAAGCACAGCCAGTACCCTGCAGAAAAAGCACTGGGTCCAGAGGAGGAAGCAGGGACCCCGCCACGGGCTCTGCCCTAAGCTTCTTGTGTGACCTCAGGCCAAGCACTTAACCTCTCTGGGTCCTGAGTTCTTCATGGGTCAGATGAGGACGATAACTCTTTTCCCCTTGACAATCAAGCCAGCTTGGGACTGGGAGGCGTCTACGGCTTCATGAATTCTGCATGTTTCTGCATTTTTGTGGCAGCTCTTTTTAAAGGAATAGCTTTATTGACGTACATTTGTACATATTTAAAATGCCCAGTTTGGTAAGTTTGGACATAGGTAAGGCCCCTTGAAGCCACCACCACAATCAAGATAGCGAACATATCCATCACCTCCCAATATTTTCCTCTTGGCCTTTTGTGATCCCTCCTTCCCCTCCCCACCTCCACACCCCCAGGCAACAACTGATCTGCTTTCTGTCACTATAGATTCATTTGCATGTCCTAGAATTTTATATAAATAGAATTATACAACATGTACTCTTTTTGTCTGGCTTCTATTTTGAGATTCATCCATCTTGTTGTGGATATCAATAGTTCATTTCTTTTTATTGCTAAGTTGTAGCCCATTATATGCTACAACTTTTTAATCCATTTATCTCTTGATAGATATTTGGGTTGTTTCCAGTTCTGGGCTATTATAAATAAAGCTTCTGTGAATATCCACGTACAAGTGTTGAATGCTTTCATTTCTCTTGGGTAAATATCTAGGAGAGGGATGGCTGGGTCATATGGTGGGCATATGTTTAATTTTGAAAGAAATGACAAATTGTTTCCCAAAGTAACTGTACCATTTCACAAGCCCACCAGCAGTGTACAAGTTCAAGTTCCTCCACATCCTCACAACGCTTGGTACAATCAGCCTTTAATTGTAGACGTTCTAACAGGCATGTGGCGTATCTCGTTGCACAGTGAGCTCTGCTCAGAGAAGTGCCTGAGTTCAGGGCTGTCCAGAGCCAGGGTGTCCTTCTTAGGAGGTGAGGCAGGGCTTGGAGACCCCCCGAGTTCTCTGAGTGCATCTTTCATTCTTCCCTTCTGCCATCAGAGAGGCTGTGGGGCACACAAGTTGACTTCTCATGGACCTTCCCAGCCGTGTGATTCTGGGACAAATGCACTTGAGACTCAGCTCTCACCTTTGGCAAAAATTCTCTGGCCTCTCAGTATCATGGTCCTGTGTCCACTTTGGCATTTATTTTTTATCGACGTCCAATGCCTCAGGAATAAGACTCTCACTGAGATTCCAGGATGAGTGGTTGAGTGGTCCGGGGAGGTCCACCATCTAACCACCAGCTCGAACCCCCTGTTCTGGATCTGGGAGCCAAGAGGACTGGGGGCGAGGGGGCTGTGGCTTCTTTAGAGCACCCTCATTGGGTATGACAGCAGCTGAAGGCCTCTGGGGCCCTCTAAGCTGAGAAGTTCCCTGGTTCTGATGCCAGGTCAGTAGGCTTTTTGTCTCTAAAACCACCTGTCCAGGCACAGATCTTCTCTGGAAGAGCTGGAATGCACGGAATAAAATTCATTGTTTGTATTTGGGACCAAATGCTTCTTAGCATGTGACTTCCACCAGAGGAAACTGAGATATTGTTAAATTTACCTCAATATAAGAGCAGACAGAGCACGTGAACTTAACCACTCGGCCACGGAGCTGGCCCCAGAATGGGTGTCTTGAACGTCCTCCTCAGATAGCGGTGGGTATCATAGGCAGGGCCCTCACATTATTCTTAGCAATCAGAAGTGAGGCCACCCACAGGAAGCTGTTTTTTGAGTTTCAGGGGAAAATGTCCTAGATTTTCTTATTTATTTTAAAGATATTGGGAGACAGAGCCAGTGACTCAGGAGCCACCATTTTGGCAAAGAAAGGGATCCCTCATATAATCAAACCCCAATTCCCAACCCCTAATCGCTTTAACAATCTTTAAAGGAAAAATTGAGGTCCAGATAGGTGAATTGACCTACCCTGTCAATTGAGGTAGAGCTGGGACAATGTCTCTGAAATGATGCACAAAAGTGGGAGTGCACTAGGTCCCACGAAAAAGGAAGATCCTTAATCAGAAAAATATCATTATGAGGGACTTGATGGAGTAGACACATGACTCTCCTACCCTCCAACTTCTCAGAGGTGAAAAATATCTAACTACTGGGATTAAGATAAAACTCCATGAAAAAAACCTAACTACATCGATTGAAAAATAAAGACAGGGTTCTAATTATTCTGCAATGATTTAAAAAATTCAAAAGTTTAAACAAGCTTGAAAAAAAATCTAAGGTCTTAAAACCATGACTTCTGGGACCTGTTGAACAAGAGTCACTAACCAGTATCCTGGGTTCCCCGGAGGGAGGTGATGGTTCAGTACCACGGACAGCGGCCCATGAAGCGGCAGGTCGTCTTGCTACGTCTGCGCCTCTGAGCATGGCGCTGCCTTCCATCCACAGCGCCCAGGAAACCGGACGTTTGTGGAGCATCATTTGAACTCACCTACCTCTACGTGAAGAAGCAGGGCGAGAACTATTCACAAGGTGACTCATGCAGCTATGGGGTCCAGGAAGCACCCGGGTCCCCCAAACATCTCCCCAACCCGTCTACCACCTTGTGAGAAATTCCACTGCCATCCTCATATTTGGGTTAAGCTATTTTCACCTCCGTGAAAAAACATAGGTCATGTTCCTGTGAGTGTAGGATTGGAGCTGATTTGAAGCAATGTCCTTCTCCTCAAAGGGCTTGAAATCTAGTTGAACAGATAGAATATTTGCATACAGCTTAATGCCCAGGCTAATATAGTATGTGATAATGGTCAAATCATGGTGCCGATTGTAAGAGCTAAGCGATCTCCATGGATAGTGAGATCCAGGTGGGTGGGTGGGCCCGGCCCAAAAGACTTCCTGAGGAGGAAGGCATTGAGTGGAGTTGATCTGAGCCTCAAAGTTTGGGGAAGACAAGCAAGCAAGAAGACACAACGTTCTCGGCAAGGGGACACATGAAACAGGTACAGAGGCAGGAGTGTGCATGACACAGACATATGACACAGGGGAGGTGGGCAAGTGTCCGGACGGTAATCAGACTGGTGTGGCTGAAGCAGAGTCAGTAGGGGGCGGGGGAAGAATCATCAGAGACCAGGCCAAAAACATGCGGGGACCATCCTGAGTGTGTGAAGTCCTCACTCTCCCAGAAGGTAAAACCGTAGGAGACTCTCATATGCATTTCTTAGTTCGTTTTCCCCCTAATACCTTGTCACCTCCTCGTGCTTGGTGCCCTGTCACCCCGCTTGCATGGAACCCCCATATGGCAGAGTGAATGCCTGAGACAGCCCAACACATGGCACCTCCTATTAGGGCTGAAGGTGACGGGGCAGAGCTTTGACCCCAGAGATGAAGCACTGATCTTGGAGTCAGACGGAGCAGGAAGAGAAGTCTTCTTGGGATGCTGGGTGAAGCCGAGGACACCAGGTCTGCCCCTGGACTGACTTAGGTCTCCATTGGGAGGAAGGTCCGTGATCAAACCCCACAGGGTCCAGGATTCTCTGCCAGCTCCTGCGGGGTGAGGAGGCCTGAGGATAAACGGGTAACCCAGACTGCTCCGTCTCTAAGCTGGGGGCCGAGGGTAGTGTGAGAGAACAGCCTTTCTTTTTTTATTTTTTAAAGATTTTATTTTTCCTTTTTCTCCCCAAAGCCCCCCAGTACATAGCTGTGTATTTTTAGTTGTAGGTCCTTTTCATTGTGGCATGTGGGACGCTGCCTCAACATGGCTTGATGAGCAGTGCCATGTGCGTGCCCAGGATCCGAACCGGCGAAACCCTGGGCCGCTGAAGCGGAGCACACGAACTTAACCACTCAGCACGGGGCCAGCCTGAGAACAGCCTGTTCTTTAGGGGAGATGGCTGCTCAGCTAATTGGCTCTGAACAATCACTTGGTGGGAGATAAGAGGCTCACGTCCGCCTCCCAGGCCCCGGCCATGCAGGAGCTCCCCACGCACCCCTCCAGGCAGAGCTCCTAAAGACCCCTCTACTTGTGCCCCTGACCCCCAGCTGGGCCGGCTGGGGAGGGCAGGGCCTGAGGACGGGGGGGATCAGCTCACCCCCTGCCCTCTGTGGAGAGGAGAATCGGCAGCCCTCAGGTCTCCAGCCCCACCCCCACGAGATCACTTTCCCAGGGCTCAACCTTGCAGGGCACTAGATGCAGCTGTGGGAAGCTCCATTGCCCTGAACACGAGAGACACTCAGTCACCCGGAGGAAAAGCACACCCCAAAGTTACTATAACAACAGGTAGGTGCTGGCGTTGGCTCGGTGCTCACGCTGGGCTGGGCCCTGTGTGAAAACAGCTGGCCCACTGTACACTGTCACCCTGTGAGCCCTCACAGGGGCCCTGGGAGGGAGGCACTACCAGCAACATTCCCACCTTACAGAAGAGAAAACCAAGGCTCTCCAGAAGTTGAGCTGCCCAGCCCTGCAAATGCAGAAGCTTGAAGGATGTGGCTCATTTAGTCAATCAACTACAAAATGGAGCCACACAAAGCAAGTGCTCCATCAGAGGACAGAGCCTGAGGGAGAGAGGGGAGGGGGAGGGGTATGATAGCTACCTGAGACACGAGAGGGACAGTCACATGTGCTGAGCACCCAGGAACTGTCCTGGGGCTTCCCCTCCTGTTCTCAGCACCCCTGAGCCAGCCCAGACATAGTGGGCACGGATAAATGGTGACCGAATTCTCTCAGTTAAATTCATGGAAATCACACACGGAATTATTTGGGCCATTTTGTAGAATAGGAGGCAGAGGCTCAGAAAGGTTAAGTGACTTTCACAAAGTCACACAGCAGTACTAGGCAGAGCCTGGATTGAAACCCAGGTCTCCTTGACTCCAAAGTACAGCTCTTTCCACCATCCTAAGCCGCTTCTGCCAGCTGGTGAGGGGCTCTGGGGACAAGGTTCACCCTGAGGTCACCTGAAGACTCTTCCCTGGGAGGCCCTAGAAGTCATCCTCTTTGGGGCCTGTGGAGTTGAGAGGTTGGGGTCTGGCAGCGGCTCCTCTCTCCCTCAGAGTCCCGGCTACCTGGCCCCATGCTAGAAGCCCCACTGCGTGGCTTTGACCCCGTTCTTAGGGCAGGAGTGCCGCCCCCTCCCTCCCTGCCGCGTGCCTCGGCCGAGCGGTCAGACCAGCGCCTCACCTCTCCGCCCCGAACCTCACCGTCACCACTGTCTCTCCCCAAGCCCGCTAGTCTCCAGTGTCCTGGTCCACCTGGCACGACTGGGGTTTGCACCTTGCTAACCAATTCTTCCACGGCACAATCTCTCTGGAGCCTCGACAGACCAACCTCCCAGGGGATGCTCCCCTTGGAGGCGGAAGTTTCTGACTGAGAAGCTTCTCCCTACAGGACATCCTGCTCGGGAGTGAGGCGCCACTGGGGTCCTCTGTGGGGACACAGCCACAGGAAGGGGGAGAGGAACCGAGGCACGGGGCAGACCTCCTTCACCTCCATTTGGCCCAGGCCTGGTCCTTCTTTCCAAGCTGCTGTGCCTCGTGCCCTGAGCCTGCTACCCTCGGTGCCCGCGGCACCTCCCCCCACACCCCCACCATCCTCCTGGGCATGGACCCCCCGAAGCCCTCGTCCACCCATTGAGGCCTGTAAACTACTTTATTAGATTAAAACAAACATCTGCCAAAGAAGAAAAGCAAAACCCTAATTGGAGGCCCCCGGAGATGTTTGCGGAGACAGATGGGGGAGGAGCTAATGAACTGGCCTTCTCGGGTGTCTGTGCCAACCTTGCCGATAAAACGACATTGCCCGGCAACGGGGCTTTGCCACCTGGAGGCCTGATAAGGCGCTTGGAGGAGCTGTGTGTTTGGAAAATATGATTTTGTAAGCAGGGCGAAGGGTGTGTTGACTCTGCTGTCCAACACCCTGGGCTTCCCCGTCAGATAAACAGCTGCCACTTTCCCTGAGGAACAGGCACAGAGCTGCTCCTGGAGACCCCCCCAGCAGGGACTCCCCACGTGGAGATGTTCTGAGCCCCAGGCTTGGGAGCAGCCAGTCACTCCCTGGGACTCGGTGTTCACCGAAGGGGACATTTCTGGTCACCTGGGACGGGTGGTGGCAATGGCGTTCTCTTCTCCTCTCTGTGACTCCTGGTTCAGAAGCATCTCTGCGGGCCCCCTGGGGTGCAGTGGGGTGTTAGGGCTGCTGGGAGCCAGCGAGGGCTGATGGGCACATCCGTACCACGCCTTTGAGCATCCCAATGCCTTCCACCTTCGGCTGTCCGTCTTCTCCCAACGACTCCCCTTTCCCTCGAAGTCGAAGCCAAAGTCTTCACCAAGGCCCATGAGGCCCTGCATGACCTGGCCCAATACTGTCTCATTCCTGAATACTCTCTGCCTTACTCACCCTCTGCCAGCCAGCTTTGCCTTTTTGATCTGCCTCAAACCTGCCATTATACCCCTGCCCCAGGGCTTTTGCACTGGCTGTTCATTCTGCCTGGAACGTTCTTCTCCCAGATGTCCGCATGGCTCTCTCCCTCAACCCCTTCAAGTCCTTGCACAAGTCACCATCTCAATGAGCCCCCTTGGACCACCTGCTTATGAGGGCATACCCTCCCACCCTACTGTTTCCGAGCCCCTTACCCTGCCCTGCTCGTTCTTCTTTCCACAGCATCAGCACCTTCGAGCCTACTATACAGCGTGCTTATTTACTCTGCTTTATGGTTATTGCCTGTCACTCAGCCTTGAGCACAAACCCACCGAGGCAGGGGTCTTGCTTCTTTAGTTCATTAGCATATTCCAAGCTCCAAGAACAGAGCCTGGAACACAGTCAGTGCCCAGCAAATGCTTGTTGAATGAAGGAATGCCTCCCCTTCTCAGCCCCCTAACAGCTCTGGCAGAAGTGGTGAGAAAGAGGCCGGGTCCAGGGAGGCCAGAATGTGACCGTCCCCAGAATGCGTCTCTACAAGGTAATCGAGCCCCCCGGGAAAGGCCTGGGGCAGCCGTCCCCCCGCTCTCCAGCACAAGCGACCTCCAGAGGAAGGCAGCCTTGTCCAGGAAGGAAGACCCAAGGCGGGGCGCCAGGAGAGCTGGGCTCCCATCACAGCCCTGCTGCTGATTGGCTGTGTGACTTGGGACAAGCCACTGTTCATTTCTGAGTCTCAATTTCCTCTTTTATCAGATGATATTAACATTTACCCTCTTTATCTAAAAGCCACAAACTTCCACGTTAGGACTTTCCACGCTACAGCCTGAGGTCAAATCCTGCCTCTGCCACTCACTAGGCTGTGTGGTGTTAGGCAGTGCAGGCGACCTCTCTGAACCTCCACCTCCTAATCAGTCTATTAATGAGGACAACGCTAGCACACTGTCACAGGCATGTGAAGAGTGAAGTCGTCAAGATGCGCAAACATGTGGCTATGAGGGTTCGGAGTTCATTTACACTCTGAGCACAACTGACTGCCACGTGTCCCCTCAGCCATGTTTCAGGCAGGGACATGGAAGCATGGAGTGGGAAAGTGGTCAGCCAGGGTTACTCGGTGAGCCGATGGCAGCTCCCGAGCAGACTCTATGTCCGGCTGACCCTGGGGCCTGGGCTGTCCCCACCCCCTGGTTGGGCGCGCAGCTTGGCTGATGCAAGGCTGCTCTTTTCCCGACCCAGTGGGTTCCGGCCTCGGCCCACCCTCACCGTTTGGGCCAGAAGCCCTGAAGTGGCCTAGCATTGACAAGACACTTCCTGAGTAGGACATGGCTCTAAAGAGCCACCCCCCAAATCAGCGCGAAGGACCATCGAGCCCCAGCGTGAGGGATGGAGGGAATCCATGAAGGCCCGAGGAGGGCGAGGCCCGGAAGGCACTGAGCTCCACGTGGCTCAGGACAGAGGACCATCAAGGAACCGGGACGCTGTCGGACCACCCACACCCCAGACACAGAGCTGGGGGCGGCCAGCGTCTGGGCTTGGGATCCGTGGGCCAAGGTTGTGAGCGCCAGCGGTTTATCAGGAGTCCCTGGTGGAGGAGAGAGGAGGGAAGACAGGGTGGAGGGTGGAAGGGTGAGGAGGGGAAAGGAAGGCTGTAAGTGCGCGCCGGGCAAGCCGGATGCCACTGCGAGAAACGGAGCTTAATTCCTCAGGGAACCGCTGGGAAATGGTACCAAAACCCCTCCTCAGCACTATCCCCCCAGGGGTGAGGAAGTTGGAGCATTTCTAAATGACCCTCTGAGACTCACTGGCCCAGGGCGACTCTCCGAATTTTCGGCACCCGGCAGGTGAGAGCAGAGCCAGTTTCTAGGTTTCTGTAAAAAACCATCGGCCCCCGAGGGGTAGATCCTGGCAGTGGGAGGTTGGCCAGGACCCTGAAAGGTCCAAGAGACACAGTGGGGGCTTGGACTGCGTCTGATCCAGGTAGACTCAGCCGGCTCCTGGGGAGCAGCCAGGGGCTCTGGCAGCCCGGGGCCTGCAGCTCCCCTGGGCGTAGACGGGCCGCCTCTGGGGTCTCACCTGGTGTCAGCATGCTGGGGGCTGCCCTCTGTGAAAGCGACCCCAGAGTCCGGGGAGACCAGCTCTGGTGGGGCCTCTGGCGCCTCTCCCTAGCGGGCACCCCAGCGGGACTCCTGTTCTCCAGGCCTAGTTCCTGGACCGCTCCCAAGTGCGCTAGCGGGCGGACAGCTTTTGCCCCATAGAGAGCAGGACACTGTCCTGTCCCCTGCTCTCCTCCCTTCAGCAAGGAGGCAGCCACCTTACTATAGCCAACATCCCCACACGGCAGGGGGCAGAGAGAATGCTTTCTTTTTATTGGGGTAAAATTTACGTAACATAAAATTTACCGTTTTTAGGTTCACAGTTCAGTGGCATTAAGCACATTCACAGTGTTGTGCAACCATCACCACCATCCATCCCCAAAACTTTCCATCTTCCCCGACAGAAGCACTGTTCCCATTAAGCAACAACTCCCCATCCCCCCCTCCCACCTGCTCCTGACAACCACCGTTCTATTTTCCGTCGCTGTGAATTTGGCTAAGGAGTGACTTTTTTTAAAAAAGCATTTCAATGTAGTTCTCACTGTTCAGCTCTGCCTCCTCTCCTCTCCCCCTCCCACCCCAGGTTGGCCCATGGACTCTGGAGTCAGGGGGCGAGTATTTCGGCTGCCAGTCCCATCCTCGCATTCATTTCTTCATTCACTGGAGCTGTGGAACGGTTGGGTCAAGGGTCAGGAGAGCTAGTTCTGGCTCTTACAACTTGCTGTGTGACCTTGGGTAAGTCCCTTCTCATCTCTGAACCTCAGGAATGGGACTAGAAGCTTGGCAACACCAAGAGTCACTGAGTTTCCTATAGATCTGGAAACTGATCATTCTGTGGCATTAGTTCAGACAACCGCCTATTAACCAGGAGGTTTCTACCCCCGTGAAGCAACCCCGAGTGTCAGCATCCTTTATAAAGACTGCGTGGTTTGAATGAAGGTGAACAGTGTCGTCTGGGATATGGAAATAGTGCCTGGCATTGAGTCCCTTTCCTTTGACACTGTGACAAGGGGTCCAAAACCACACCCACCGTCAGCACCCTCCCCACCTGCTGTTGCTTTTGTTGTCAGAACTGCTGACAGTTCTGGCCTTTTCCTTGTTTCAGTTGGAGTTCAGCTGCAGAAAACAGGCTATTAAATGGCTTACAGAATCGGTGGGGGGGCTGAAGAAGTTGACGATAGAGTGTGCTTCCAGAAACAGCTCGCAAAGCCACACCTCAGAACTGAGCTGCCCCGGGAGCTGCTGCCCCTGCCAGACTTGGGTAACTGCCTGCCACGTCAGGGAGCTGCCACCACGGCTGCTGTCTCCAGGGCCACCCACCTCTGCCACATCCACACTGGCAACATGATGGCTCTGCACCCTCTCTCTCTCCATGCATGACTCCAAATTCAGTTCCTGAGCAAGTACCACTCATTGGTGGAACCTAAAATAACATCCAGGTCCTTAGCTGCAAGAGGGTCTGGGAAATGTAGTTTTTAGCTTTCCTACTTCTGCCCAAGAAGAGGGTTAGAGTGGACGATGAGCAATCTAATCCACAGTGCCCTTACGAGGCAAAGAGCTTCTGACTTTGCTTTGCCTCTCACCTCTGTCTCTCAGTGAGCTGTATGCTCCCACCACCCACTCAGCTCAATGACATACAAAATCAAGGCAATGTATCTACTTAGCTATAATCAAAACCCATTTTGTGCATGGGTCAAAATTTGGCAGCAGATCCAGGAAATTGCCCTGGGGAACGAGTGAGCAGTGAGCAGATTGACAACTACTGGTCCCTTGGAGCTCTAACATGATTCTAAGACGGACTGCTAAGCCCACCTTCAGAGCAGACCACACTCCTCGCTGATTCCCTCTTACTGCATAATTGATGGAGAATTAACCACTTCTTGGCTTTCTGTCCCAGGCTTTCCTGTTACAGCAGGAGTGATTCACAGTAAGAACATTTGTCCAGAGGAAAAAAAACGAGGACCATCAGGGTGCACCTGAGGAGAGGTGCTTGCTATAACCAGAGGCAGCTCCAGAATGTCAAGACAAGAGGAGCTCAGGGGTAGCGACCTGATTAGAAATAGGAGGCTAGAGAAGCTGCATATGCAGAGTAAGGGCATGGCTTTTATGGAGATTGAGTATAGACGTACAGCAACAAAAAGGGCCTTTCTTCATGCTTCATCCACCTAAGGTTGGACAAACATCAATTGTCTTTCTCAAAGGTGAGAACCCCCCAAAAGTCTGAAGGTAGTAGTTTTAGTGGGGGTTGGTGATAGGGAGCAGGTAGAGGGTAGTCCCCTCTAAGCTGGTAGAGGGCTTAGGGCCTCAGAAAGGGAGTATGCAATGACATGAGACAGATGGCTGGCCCCCAGACTCCACCATTTCCTAGCTGTGTGACCTTGGGAGAGTTACTCCATCTCTCTGAGCTTTGGCTTCTGCCTATGAGAAACAGAGATGTTGATAACTTAGTCACAGTTTTCTTGTAAAGATAAAATGAAATAACATGTATAAAGCCCTGTAGTAGATGTCAGTGTCCCACCTATGTCCCCTTGGGCTACTTTAGAGGTTACCTGTAGACAGTTCCCATACATACCAACAGCTTCCTGTGTTTCTCTGCCTAAGGGTGTTCTCTGGCAGTGGGAATTTGCTTGGCCCTTTCACAGAGCAGACCAGAAGTGCTGGGCAATCAAGGGCTCCAAGAGAGACCTTCGATGAGGGAAAGGAATCGACAGTAAGCACCCCAGCCTCCTCATCCCAGAGGTGTGTTTACATGGTTTCTCAACAAGTCCCGGCCAGACTGAGTCTCCACCACCCTCAGTGGTGACTTGCTCACCAACACTCTCTTCACTGGCTTTTCTCTTTTCCTTCTCACTTCCTTACTCCCTTACTGTGCTTCCTGGAATCACTTCCAAATGAACTCTTTGCACTCCCAAATCCTTGTCTTAGGGGCTCCTTTTAGGGGAACCCAAACAAAGACAGGCATCAAATCCAGTGCCTGGCTCCCTGAAAGGTCCTCGTCAACAGCACCATAGAGACTTCCTCACCAGATCCACAACACAGAAATTATTGGAGTGACTGTTTTCTCAACTCTCCCAAGGATGGTGCAGAACTCGTACCTTTCTAGATGCATGCAAGAGACATTAACTCATTACAGATGGCAGATGCCTTAGGACATTTGGGCTTAAATCTCTTGTAGAAATCCATCTGTAAACAAGTATAATAACGGCGCCTACCTCATAGGGCTGTAATGTAAAACTCTGAGAACAGAGCCTGGTTCTTAGGAAGTCTTCCACAAGGTTCTTTGTTTTGTCATCCTCCCCAGGGGTGTGTAGTAGAGAATGCTCATTGTTCTCCAGGGTCCCCTCTTCCTTTAGTAGTCAGAACCACCCCCAATGGCTGGCTGTACAGCCTCCCTTACAGCTAGGTGTGTCCGTGTGCCTGGGTTCCAGCCAATGGTTGTGGGAAGAAGTGATGCGTGCAGGTTCTGCATCAAATCCTTACAAAGAAGCTGCCTGGCCTCCCTCTATCCTTTGGCCCCTTTGCGATGATTGAGAAGTGGTGGTAACCAGAGTAGCTGCCTTGGTATCAAAGATGGAAATCTCATGCTGAGCTAGCAAAGCCACCCCATAAGTCTGGATGGTTCACTTCCAGACTGTTGAGTGAGAGAGAAATAAGATCCCATCGTATTCCACTGTACTTTAGGGTCTTCTGTGACAGCAGCTTACCTAACCGGTCCAGCCCAAAGCTCAAAGACAGGATCAAGGGACGCGAGGTGTTTTTGGATGTTCACTTTAATATCCTGGGTCTCAATTTCCAAATCTGCAAAGTAGGATCAAAAATCGCACTCTAACTGAGGCCTAGGGTGCTGTAAGAGCCCAACAATGAGACATTTTTGAAGAGCTATAAAACGTGGTGCAAACGCTAGTGACAGGCACTGGCACTTTTAATGCTTAGTTTGGGAGATAATTTTGCTGGTTGGTTAGGCTCAGTTTCATGACAAACAGGGTCAAGCTCCCGGAAGACTGGTGCTCCTGGGAGGGTGGCCAGGGCTCTGAAACTTCCCAGGAGAAAAGCCCACTGAGCTTGGAAAGTGGTTCAACTTCTTCATGGCAGTTGGACAATGCAGGTCAAGTACCTTAAAAATGTCCATTTTCTTGGACCAAGGCTTTCACCCACTATTAAATGAAATCCTTGCAAATGCTACAGAGGTTTGTGTAGAAGATTGTTCTTTATAACAGGAAAAACAAAAACAAAAAACAGGAAAACTATCTGTATGTGAGTCAAACAAATGCGGTACACAATAAATTGTGGTGGACCACTATCCTCATGATACAGGAAATTCTTTATGATATGACACAGGCGAGGAAGACATTGCAAACCTGGGCAGCACGTTCAGGATGAGCGCACATCATAAGGGCTTTTTTCTTCCAGTGCTCAGCTGAAGTCTTTCACTGGGAACTGCCCTTTACGAAGGGACCCCCCTCAACAAAGACTGTGGAAAATTATCGATGCTTATTGCTGGGCGGTGTGAGTACTTTTCCTGTATTTCTTTGCATTTCCAAGTTCTTGAGATGGACTATTTGTCACTGCCCGGCTGTATTCTCCAGGTCCTTTTCATTCTATCTCCTCGCTATCCCTTGAGCATGCCGGGCACACTCCTCCCTCTGGGTATCTGCACTTGTGGGTCCTTCTACCTGGAGTCCTCTTCCCCTGGACACACGCAGGCCCCCTCCCTCACCAAATCCAGGTCTTTGCTGTAATGTCCCCTCCTTCGTGAGGCCTCCTCAGATCCACCCTATTTAAAATATGGCCCCAGCCTTCCCCCAGCACACCCGTCCCCCTTCCCTGCTTCACTTTTATCCACAGCACTTGTCCCCACCTGACATACTGTGCATCTTACTTCCCCATTTCTTCACTGTCTGTCTTTCTGTCTTTACCCTTTAGAATGTGACCTCCACACGGACCAAACTCTGGTCTTTTTTGGTCACTGCTGTCTCTTCAGCACCTAGAACAAGTGAATGCTGTTCCAAGGTGTTCTAAGCACATAGTAGGTGCTTAACAAATAGTTGTTGAATGAATTAATTAATGCATGAACAAGACCATTTCCGTCTCCTCTGAGCTCCTGCCAGTTTCTCCTCTAGGGGTGGGAGTGGGCACAGGTGTGGGGGCAGGAAGAAGGAAATAGCAGCAGCAGATGGGAGGGGAGAGTCCCAGGAAGAGGGAGGGGATCTGGATGATGCCAGCCTATGCAAACTGTAGCCCAGATACCGGGTTCGCTATGACACTGGGGTCAGGTGCCAAAGGGTTTCCAATGTGACCCCCAGGTTGAGAACAGCAGTGTGGCCAGAGCATGAGGGACCCAGGGCAGAGGGACACAAACCAGGAGATCAACCTTACACACAGAACACCCAGGTTCTGAGAACACTCAAGAAAGGTGAGAGCTGTTCCCAAATACACAATGGGTTACCAGCGACAACAAAGTGGTCCTGAGGGTTGAACCAGGGCTAATGAGTCAGACTCCTATTGGTTTGCTATCAAGAACTGGCCCCCACTCCTCCCTCAGCCCCCATGAGAACTGTCCAGCCATGGCCGGGGCCCAGGATTCATTCGTCCATGGGCTGAACTTCCACGGAGTACGTTCAACAGTTGTCTATTAAGCGCGTTTACTCTGCGCCACGTGCCAGGCTCAGCACGGCGAAAGCAATGGCGACCAACATTATTCAAATAAATAAACACATATACAATTACGAATTGGGAAGGCAGAAAACTGGGTTGCCAAAAAGAGAGGCTTCTCTCAGACAGGGGGTCTGGGGATCTCTCCAGGGCCTCTTGTTTGAGGGAGCCCTAAACGGCTGAGCGTGCCTCCAGCCTGTAAGATCACGGGAGGCGCGTTCCGGACAGCGGAACCGCAGGAGCTTGGGGAGGCTCGCTAAGACTGTCAGGACCTCAGCGCGTATTAGAGGCACACGAGGCCCAGAGACAGGAAGTGACTTGCCCAGCGATACACAGCAAGTCAGTGGAGCAGTCGAAGGGTGAAAGATCAGCCGAGTTCCCTGTGCCAAATGCTCGCTTCGTGGCCTGACCCACGAACTGTGAGTGGCGGGGGCTAGAGGCAAGCCGGGTGAGGCTAGGGGTGGAGCGAGCTGCCGCCGGACCCCCAGAAGGGTGGGGAAAGGGGGCAGGGACGGGCACGATGACGTCATTTCCGGGGTCGGGGGTATATAAGCAGGGCGCGCGGGCGCTGCCGCTGCAGCTGCAGTACTCAAACCCAGTGCAGAGAGCCTGGTGGGCAGACCGACAGACGGACGCACCCAGAGACGCTGCGCCCCGTCCCCGCGCCAGCGCCGCCGTAGCCCGCCCCGCGCCGCCAGTCCAGCCACCCCTCGTCCGGGTGCCTGCCGTGCCCGGCCCCAGACTGCCAGCTGCTCGGCGCCCGGCTTCGCCATGCGCTCCGCCGTTGTCCTGGCGCTTCTGCTCTGCGCTGGGCAAGGTGAGCGAGCGCGGGGTCTCGGGGGGAGAGGGTCCTGGGCGCCCCTGCCTGCCCTGAGGTCCAGGCACCGCGCAGCGCCCCGCGCCCTCCGGCGCCCCGAGGTTTCAGCACCGCGGACAGCGCCCCGCCTCCCGCCTGACCCTGCAAAGCGGCCTCGGCCCGGAGCCCGCAGACCCGACTCTCGGGGCGCGACTCCCGACCCCGCGCCCCCACCACGTGTCTGGGCTCCGCGGCTCTGGCTGCATCAGGGCCAGCGCCGGCTCCGCGCCCTGGCTGGCCAAGGTCATTGGGGGAGATGGGAGGACTGCTCCTGGCTCCCTCTCTCGCCTCTCGCCCTCTTTCATCCTCCCGCTGTCCCCTTCTTTCTGCCCTTGACTTCTTCTGCCCGGGTCATCTCTCACAATCCTCCTCCATGTCTTTCCCCCCACCTCACCCTCTTTTCCCTCACCTCTGGGGTCTCCCTCCCTCTCTCTGCATCCTCTCCCTACCCCAGTCCCAACCAGCCGTTGGCCTTGTTTTCACAGGACTTGCCTTCAGCTCCCACACCCCCTCCCAGAGCAGGAGCTTTCCCAAAGGAAAAGGTTAAGGCTCTCAGTGTAGCCTCTGGGAGCCACCCTCCTGGGGGAAGCAGCCAGGGCAGGGAAACAAAATCAGCCCCAGCCTTCCATTTGGGTGGCGGCAGTCTCGAGGGCGACATTGGGGTGAAAGGGTCCCCGATGACCCCGGCTGGGAAGGACTGGGCTCTCTGCTCGGAGCGGAGGCGTGACCCCAACTGTCTCTTTTTCTTCCCAGTCATTGCCCTCCCTGTGAACAGCCCTATGGATACAGGGGATACTGAGGTAAGAAGGGGTTCGGGGATGCCCCGGGGTAGGGGGTGCAAGGCCCCAGTGGACACCTCACAGCCAGTTCTTGGGCAGCTGCAGGATTGAGTCTGGCATAAAGCCAAGAACCAGCACTGCGGCTGCTGAGCCTGGGGACAGTTTGCAAAAGAAGACATCAAAAACTGCTTGATTTCCCTGCCACCCTGCTGTGGGGACTTCCCCAGCTTCCTCTGAGCTGGCTGTGCACCCTGACAAACCCAAGTCTACTTACTGGGCCGAGGTGCCAGGGCCACTGTCTTGAATACTCCGAATCTGTCGGGCCCACCGTGGGCTGCTGGGGGCGACTCCTCCGTGGCTGTGGTTGTCCACAGACCTGCGAGAAGGGTCTTCACCTGCCTGGCCCTGGCTTCCCGCTTTGCTCCTCCCGTCCCCCCAAGGCTCTGCCAACAACACCCCTCACCCCACAGGCGCTCCCACCCCGGCTGTCCCAAAGTGCCGCAATGGAAACATTCTTGATCATGGCTTCTGTACCCAGGGTCCCAGCCAGTTGGGACTGATGGTGGATGTCACCCAGGAAAGGGCCTTAGGAGACACTGGTGGGGAGTTCTGGAGCCAGCAAGACACACTCCGTGTTGAGGGGTATACTTGGAATTCATTTAGACTGTTTTTCCAGTCTCTGGTGCTTACAGATAGCTGCACTTGTGCATCGAAGAACTTTCTACTCCCACCTTTCCAGGAGCTGTTTTCTTCCATTCCAGAGTGGCTATGGTTAAAACCCAAAGCATAAAAGTGATTTCAATCTCAATTTGAATTAATTATATTTCCTATTCTTTAGTTACAGACAGACCTGTTTTTAAACCTCTACCACTCGTTGTAGCTGTGTGGTCTTGGGGAAATTCTTAACTTCTCCAAGCTCCCCTTTTTCCATCTGTAATAATATTTCCCTTGAGGGGAGTTGTGAGGAGTAGGAATCATAGAGGTGAGGTGCCTGGCACATAGTAGGTCCTCAGTAGATGGGCACTGTTATTCCTGGAGCTTCCCTTCTTGATCGCTCCATTATTCTTAGGAGCCATACCACAGTCCTCTCTCCCAGCATCTGTCCTCAGGGCCCCATGGTTCTGATATTCCCACTGCAGCACCCAGGGGTGCAGGGAGATCCAGGGAACAGGCTGCAGGGCCCCCTGCCAGATCTCTTAGGGGAGACACTTTGGTCACCATATTGTACCCAGCAGCCTGGGGTCAGAGGCACCAGAGCAGCTGGTTGAGACCTGAATGTTCCATCCTAGGATGCTGTGACTACTGTAGCGCCTGTTTGCCAGTTTGCCATCCTGGATCCTTGGATGGGTTGCCTTGGCATCCCATAGACACAGCTTCCACCCCCTCACTCCCCACCAGTATTGCCTGATGCATGTCTGACACCTCCTGCTCCTCTGCCTGGCTTTAGGCAGCTGAAGTGGGTTGGGAGTTGTGAATCCTTCCCTGGGTGTGCGTGGCACTTCGTGCTTTATACAGTGTTTTCCCATCTGTGTCCTATCACCCTAGGAGGGGAGTGGAAGGTCTTCTCACTCCCATTTTACAAATGAAGAAACTGAGGCTCAGAGAGGTCAAGTCACATGCCCAAGATCACACAGCTAGGATACCACACTACAGTTGGCATCATCTTCAAATATCATCTAAAAATCAGTTGCATGATTTTCCACAGCACCTTGCTGGGCATTGGACAAGATTTTCAGAGGTATGGCTGCTGTTGGCCTGGGATGGGCAGCCATATGTAGCTGATGTGTGCCCACATCCAGCCAGGGGATGCATCCCATGGCTGAATATGGAGCCAGACCGTGAGGCTGTCACTCCTTGCATGTGACAACACTGTGGATGTTGGGAGACAGTGACCCAAGTTCTGTTTCCAGACAGGGTAGAGCCAGGGAAAGTCTTTGTTCTCCTCTGGGTGGTCCAGAAAGGCTTCCTGGAGGTAGCTGACCTTTGGGGCACCTGCAAGACTAAAGCGCTTTTGCAAAATATACCTTAATGCCCAGGGAAGCTTTCCCATCTTCAGAGAAATACTTGAGGATGAGGAGGTGTCAGGGACTCACTCCCACCATGACCCACCTTAGTGAGGCACCTGCTGGCCACGTGCGTGGAGTGGCTGGCACACGGTAAGCACCATAGAAGGGGTTTCTATTATCACTGCTCTTCTTGTCTGGCTAAGAAAGCAAAGCTGTGCCCCGGATCCAGGCATCCTCGGACTCCCGAAGACAGAAGCAAAGGCCCATCTGTCCTCATTAGAAATTCGCCGTGGCATCTCCAGGGGCTGAGCTCGGTGCCCACACCACCCCCAACCCGCCCCCACTCTCTTCCCAGGTGATGAAGTGCATCGTTGAGGTCATCTCTGACACGCTCTCCAAGCCCAGCCCTGTGCCTGTCAGCCAGGAGTGTTTCGAGACCCTGCGAGGAGGTAGGGGCCAGGCCGGGGGTGAGGGGCTGCTGCCTGCTGGGCTGGGAGGCTAGGACACGGTGTGGCTTTCAATGGAATTCAGTGATTTAATTCAGCGGTCAGTGACCGAGTGCCTGCCTTGGCCAGGCCTGTACTGGGGTCTGAGTGGTATAGGGAGCTGAAGGTCATAGCCCCGTATCCCTGGAGCTTACAGACTAGCAAAGAGGACAGGCATGAACACAACTAACTGGACCTCTGGGCAGAACAAAACCAGGGCTGGAACAGCAAGCCACCAGAATGTGAGCTCCCCGTGGTCGAGGATTTTGTGTGCTACATCCAGTGCCGAGAACAGCTCCTGGCACCTGGCAGATACCCTATAGATACGTGATGGATAAAGGAACGTGGTGGGTGGGCGTGAGGAGGACAAAGCTTTTCCAAGCAGGCAGTCAAGTTGTGACCAACTGTTGGATGGATCCAACATTAGCCTTGGGGCGGGGCTGTAAGAAAAGTTGGGAATCAATAGGTAGAAAAAGGAAGAGAGGGTCCTCCAGGTGGACCGAACAGCATGAACAGAGGCCTGGAGAGGGGGGAACGTGTTGTGATTGGAGAGGCCCGCATACCTCACCTCGGGGGCTCCCTCCCTTGGCTGAGGTCTGGGCGCTGGGACGGTGGCGGACCTTTCTGAGTTGCAGAACACTGATGAACACCTCAGATAGGAGGTCATTTCAAAAGTGTTATCTCAAGATCCAATCTTGCTGCTGCCACCCAGGTTTGGAGTTTCCAGAATAAATTCCTTGTGCTCAGCTGAAAACATTGACGGCAATCTCTTTCTCAGCTGTTCTCTGTAAACCACCCATAACGACGCTCCCTCATTGCAGATGAACGGATCCTGTCAATCCTGCGACATCAGAATCTGCTGAAAGAGCTCCAAGACCTCGCACTCCAAGGTATCTTCCGGCCACTGCGCATGGATTTGGGTAAATTCCAGTAACTGGAAGTCAGAAAATCAGGATGGATGGTGGAGCAAGGTCCCGTTTCTCTCTGATACTCAGTTATTTCCTTTCAATTATAGAGTAGAACGGTGAGTCCAATCTGTCATTGGTATGGTTAAAGAGATCAAGGCCCAGAGAGGCTGAGTGAATTGTCCAAGGTCACACAGTGAGTGAGGGACATGTCAAGACCAGATGCAGCTCACCTAATACCCCACGGTCTCTGGGGTCAGCCGCTTCCGTGGGGGCACTTTGACGACTAGACGGCAGAGAGGACCTCTTTGCCTGGGTGTACTCCCTTGCCCACACCCAGAGGGTCAGGCTCCTCTGGCCACCCCAGAAATTCCCATCATGGGGAAAAACATCATCGCCAGCTGCAGAGTTGGCCTGGCCAAGGGGCCATCATCAGGAACCAGGCACGGATGGCGACAGAGGAGGCAGCGGCAGCCTGGGGCTGAAGAAGGGAGAGGGGTTTCTGGATCATGGCCGCAGGTGCCAAGCCTGGGCTCAGACGCAGGCAAGGGCTGGGCCCTCTCCCAAGGGCCTGGACTCATGGGGCCCAAGGGGAGCAGGGGTTGCCGGAACCAAGAGCCCCCGTGCACCCCAAGGTGCCCTCTCTTTGGCCAGAACTGTCACCCTAGTGGTTGCTTGGGGCACTGCATGGAGGCGACAAGCAGTCACTGTCACCTCCAGCTGCAGGGTCCCCTAGCCACCAGCCAGGTCCTGAGGGGTCCCCACTCTCTGCTCCTGCCTCCGGGACGCTCTGCTCCACGCGAGCCTTTACTGCTATGTGAGGACGCACACAGGGCTTGTTGCATTTCCTGGGTGAGCAGCTGAGTCTGGAGAGTGTGGCTGTCCCAGGGGCCTCAGCCGGGAGTGGGCAGAGACAGCCACCCCCTGGTCCCTGTCCCCAAGCTCTCGCCCTTGGTCTTTCAGGGGGCTGGCCTGGAACAGGACGTGCCCAGCGCAGAGATGAGGGATGGAGGCCCTCACTCTCATAGACGAGTTTGCGGGCTGGGCTCCATCCAATGGGACGTCTTCCCCCTTTTCTCCCACCAGGTGCCAAGGAGAGGGCGCCTCAGCAGAAGCACAGCCGGCTTGAGGACGAACTCGCAGAGGTTCTCGAGAAGCAGAACCACCAGGCCGAGCTGAAGGGTCAGTGCCAGAGTCTGGGCAGAGGTCAGGGGAGGGAGGAAGGTAGTAACAGGAGTTAGGATAGATCGAGGGTTCCCAGGGCTCAGGAGCCCCTCCTTTGGGCCCTGCAAAGTAGCTATTATTTTCTTCCCTTTACAAATGGGGAAGCTGAGGCTCAGAGAGGTTAAGTACCTTGCCCAACGTGAGCAGCAGCATAACTGAGATGTGAAGCTGGGTCTGTCTCACCCCAAAGCCCTCGGTCACGCCCATCTGCCCCCCTCAGGGACTGACCCTCGAGAGCAGGAAGTCTCTGGCCTGGCAGGCGAGCAGCTTCCACTCTGGTCTTCCCGGTGGCCAGGGCAGCAGGGCCCCGCCCCCAGCACCCGCCCTCCAGGGCCTCGGTGGTGCCTTAGCCAACCAAGATGCAGGAGGACCCCAGAGGAGGAGGTTTGAAATGCTGAACGAACCTGCTCATCCTTCTTGAAACCAGAGCACATTTAGGGGTCCAAGAGGTCCTGGCGTAGCTCGGGGTGCTGCCCTGTTACTCCTCTCCCACCCGGAAGCAGCCACGAAGGCCCCGGCAGGCCCTGCTCTTTGCGTGTGGAAGGGGGGTGGATAATGCCAGTTTCCAGGACCCGGGATCTCGGTGGTCTTCCCTCCCGGGCTTGACCAGAGCTGTCACCCTAGTGTCTGCTTTGGGCACTGCATGGATTCCCACACGCTGGCTCCGTGGCATCAAGTGTCTGGATTGACCATGGATGCTGGCCATGGGCTGCGGGAGACGGAGGAGTGTGTGTGTGTAAACTTTAATGAGGGAGGCAGCCATGTGTCAGCGCAAAGGACACCCGGAGGCTTGGCTTCCAGGCTCAGGTCACATTCCCTCTCTGAGGCTCAGTCTGAGTGTCTGTAACGGGCCGGGAGCACCTTCCCCTGTGGTCCTGGAGTCAGACGTTGGGATGCACTTGCTTGTGCAACGGCAATCATTCCAGTGATGGGAGGGATTTTTACTAGCTAAAAGGCTGTCGGCAAGGCAGCCACATGAAACTACCTTTTAAAGGGAACTCAACAAATAGTGAGGAACTGAACACTTTCACAGGATGCTCAGCACAGAGAAGTCCCACGTGGAAGGGAGAATGAAGACACAGTAATGGTGCCTCTTATTCAGAGAGGTTAAGGACTTGCCCAAGATCACACAGCAATTCAGCTGATGTCCTAATTTTTAATTCGGGGCTCTGTCTCCTGAGGTCATTTTCAAGGTCTTTTTTTTTTTTTTTTTTTTTTAATCACATTTTTCTATAAGAGGCAAAGAAACACAATCTAATTGTGCTCAGGTCTAACCTAGACACGGAGAGGGTCAGCCTAATTCTGTCTCAGGTGTCTTAGGCGGGACTTGCTGGAAGCCAAAGATACAATGACGAAGCTCTGAAATTGGCCTCTGGGGAGACCCCACATGCGGCATGGTCCTCAGGGCCTGACTTTGTCGTTTCTGCAGAGGTGACAGAAGAGGCGCTCTCTGAGGATGCTGCAGAGGCAAGAGGGGATTCTAAAGAGGTGGAGAAGAATGGGGAAGATGCGGATGGAGCCAGGCCCCAGGCCGCCCTGGAGCCCGAGCAGGAGTCCAGGGTTGAGGATGCCCAGGCCCCAGGGGAGGAAAAGGAGGCCATCAACACCCACTCCCCAACCCGCCTCCCCAGCCAGAAACACCCAGACCCACAGGCTGAAGGGGACAGCGACAGCCCCTCCCAGGGTCTGGTGGACAGAGAGAAGGGCCTGGGTGCAGAGCGAGGGCAGCAGGCAAAGAGAGAAGAGGAGGAGGACGAGGCTGGAGAGAAGGCTGACGCTGAGGAGGAAGGCCCCACCGCAGCATTTAACCCCCACCCGAGCCTCAGCTATAAGATCCGGAAGGGAGAGAGTACGTATGATGTCTGAGACCTCAGCAAATGTCAGGGAGAGGGGGACTGGTGGGAGGGGGACTTCATCCATAATCTCATTCCACCTTCACAACAACCCTGAAAGGTAGGTATTATCTCCATTTTCCAGATGGGAAGCCAAGGCTCAGAGAGGTTAAGTAATTTGCCCAAGGTCACACAGCTAATTTGTAGTAAAAGCTGAGATTCCAACCCAGGTTTCTCTGACTCCAAAACCCTGCATCTCCCACTATTTCACACAGTCCCTTCTCCCCAACCCAGGAGGTGAGAGGGCCTTTGAAGGGTGGGTGGTTATGCTTTGGGAACAGAGGGACAGCACGACAAGTGGGAACAGGCTGGTCTGGGCACACTGTCAGCTTCAACAAGGGTTTCGGAGAGACCCTAGCTCCTCTTGAGGCCCTTGTCAGGGTCTTTCCTCCCTCCTCGGCTGCGTGACCCTTGGGGTCAGGGGCTTCTGGGCTGAGAGGGCTAACGGAAGAGGCGGGCTCCGGCCAACCCACCCTCTGAGATATGAGAGGGCATGGCAAAGCTTGGTGTCAAGATGGCTTTTCCCTCCAAGTGAAATCTGTATGGAGAGGCTGAGCTGGACCCCGAGTGTGGGTCTGTGGTCCCAGCGGTGGCCACAGAGAGGCCCCCGGCAAGCGGCAGGGACCCAGGAAAGTGGCGGTCCCTCCTCACTCTCCTGCTCTTGTCCACCACCTGCTCCAGGTTGGTCCGAGGCTCTGGCCGTGGATGGAGCCAGGAAGACTGGGGCTGAGGAGGCTCAGCCCCCCGAGGGGCAGGGGGAGCGGGAGCACTCCCGGCAGGAGGAAGAGGAGGAGGAGGAGACGGCGGGGGCCTCTCGAGGCCTCTTCCGGGGCGGGAAGAGCAGGGAGCTGGAGCAGGAGAAGGAGCAGGAGCGGCTCTCCAAGGAGTGGGAGGATGCCAAGCGGTGGAGCAAGATGGACCAGCTGGCCAAGGAGCTGACGGCCGAGAAGCGGCTGGAGGGGGAGGACGAGGAGGAGGACGACCCTGACCGCTCCATGAAGCTCTCCTTCCGGGCCCGGGCCTACGGCTTCAGGGGCCCCGGGCTGCAGCTGCGCCGAGGCTGGAGGCCGTCCTCCCGGGAGGACAGCATCGAGGCGGGCCTGCCCCCGCCGGTGCGCGGCTACCCGGAGGAGAAGAAAGAGGAGGAAGGCAGCGCCAACCGCAGACCAGAGGTTGGTATGGGGCAGGAGCCGGCCCTGGGCCAGGCCCCGGGAGTGAGGGCCCAGCCTGGGGACAGCCACAGCCAGACGAGCAGCCCTTGCCCCATGGAGGGGACATGGTCCCCTTGGTGTCCGGGAGTGGAGAGGCGCTCAGACGGGGCTCTTGGGAGATGCCAGAGGCCTGGGTTTGGGGCAGTTGGGAAGGGGCGGGAGAGAGGGCATGTCAGGCAGGGAGCCACGTGGACCCAGCTCCCAGAGGGCACCCAGAAAGCTGGCCACAGGCAGGCAGGAGCCAGGAAGAGATCAGATGGGTGCATGGAAGCTGGAGAGGCAGTGAGTTGAGCCAAACCCGGAGGTGCTGGGTGGGGACTTTGTCCTGAGGGCAATAGGGAGCCTCTGAAGGTCTGAGAGCAGGAAATGGGAGTGATGGGTGACACCTGGGGCTTTAGATGGAGAGCATTTGGAAACTAAAGGACCTGGCAGGGACTGGCCTGGGGAGGGCTGTTTGCTGCTGGGGGATCCAGGCACAGGGCACCATTGGCCCCGAGAGCTGGGGGAGCATGGGAGGAGGGGACGCTAAGGGACAGGTCACGCCCTGGGAAGACCCTGTGGTTGGTTCAGCCATGTTCTCTCCTGGACCCCAGGCAGTCCAGGCACACCCTCCTGCCACCCCCGATGGCAAAGGGGGCCGGAGCAGGGCCAGGTGGACCTCAGGGCCTGGTGACGAGTGGGTGGGGAGGCGGACGTGTGCCAGATGACCTGGGTTCTGCCTCCTCCTAGCTCTGTGACCTTGGGCAGGTCACTTTCCTCCTCTGAGCCTCACTGGTTCCCCCATTTGTGAAATGGGGGTAAGGACTCCTTTCTGCTCATCTCATTATCATGATCAGAACACACGCGAGCTTTGAAAACCTGGCTGTGCCCACGTTACTTGGGAAGCTCGATGCGGTGCAGAGATGCAGCCCCATGGGAGGGCATGGGGTGAAAGCTGGGGTCCCTGGCAGGCTGGCAATACTACCTTGGAGCTGGAGGAGGCCTTGGGGGGCCTGTGGTTCAAGCCTCAGTGCCCAGCTGGGAATCAGGGTCCTGTGGGGGCTGGGACCTGCCCGAGGCCCTGGCCCCAGTGCATCCACCCAGAAGAGGATGTAGCCCCTTCCTCAGGCCGCCGACCCTCTCTCTAGGCTTGGGACTGGGGTCTTGGCAGTCTGAGAGGAAGAAGGTTCCTTGGCTCTTGGAGCTGGGAAGGGGCATCTGCCTTTGTCCCCAAGAGCCAGAGGGGACAGGGCTACAGAAAACAGCAGCTTGCCCCCCACCGCTAGCTTTGGGACCAAGGACAAGACTGGGCACCTTTGACCCCCCTCTTCCCCCAACAGGAGCTGGAGAGTGAGGTGCCCACCAGCTTCCCTTCTCCACAGGCAGAGGGAGTCCTGGCCTGTGGGGCAGAGAGATGGGGACCCCCAGAGTCCCTCCACCAGCCCAAGGGTCTTCTTAGAAACAGCCCCAGCATCACAGAACTCATCTCCCAGCGGCTACTCCAAGACAGAGGGCTCTAGGATCCCTATTTCCATGGCAACCGTCTCCGTCTGTTCTGCCAGGGCCCCAGGCGGTTGCCCCTGCAGCCTGTTACCCGGCAGGGACCCCAGGAAGACAAGCCTTCCCAGGTCAAGGCTGAGGAGGTGGTCTTCCCTGACTCCTGCTCTGAGTCTGAGGGCATGCTCCTGTGGGCGTCAGTCCCGACTTGGGAAGGGGCCTGGAAGCTTCCCGATGCTGGGGCACAGAACAGGGCTCACAGAAGGGTCCCCTGCTGCCCTGAACCACCCTGGCAGCCGTGGGGTCCCCATGATCGTGACCAAGGATGGAGGCCCAGCCCTAAGCAGGGAGATGCGGGGCAGCCCCCACGCCCTCCAGCCTGTGCCACGGGCCCACGGTCCCTCAGGAAGGGATGCCGGCAGCAGACAGAAGACTCAGGCCTGGCTGCACCCTGGGGGCCACCAGCATGGTCCAGGCCTTGGGGTGGGGGGACTGGAAAGCGCCCTGAAGGGCACCAGAGGCTTTGCTTCCCATGGGCCTGGATAAGAGGCCATCAGGGGCAGTGTGAGGTCAGGGCCCCCATGCCCCCCACATTCTTGCACACGGTACTCCTCAGAGCAGCTCAGCAGGGTGGCATCACTGTCCCCATGGTACAGATGAGGCCCCTGAGGCTCAGAGAAGCAAAGCCACCTGTCCGAGGCCACACAGCTAACCAGTGGCACAACCAATCTGGCTGACTGCACGCTGCCTGCTGGCACAGGCTCCCTGGGCCAGTCCCAGCGTGACCCTGATGTTCTCTCCTAGGACCAGGAGCTGGAGAGCCTGTCGGCCATCGAGGCGGAGCTGGAGAAGGTGGCCCACCAGCTGCAGGCGCTGCGGCGGGGCTGAGGCGCCACCCGGCCACGCCAGCCAGGGCCCCGAGGCACCCTGTGGTCCTGGCTCTGCTGTCCCCTCTGCAGGTCCTGGCCAGGCGGCCTGGGCGCTGCTTCCGGTAGGGCAGCCCCCTCAGCCCAGGCCACCCTGTTGTGCCCACACTCCTTTCCTCCTGCTCTTGACCCCTGCCCCAGGGTGCCCCTCTGCAGGGCAGACCCCCATGACTATAAACGACTATCCTCTCTCTGAACATGGGCAAATTTCTAGAAGTTTCCCTTCCACCATCGGAGCCATTGGGCACAACTGCAATAACTTCTGACCTTTTGATGAAAGCTGAGAACTCCTGCCTGCAGCAGACTCTATATGAAATTTAGCTAAGGAAAAATAAACTTGCTCTGGGCTCTTGCCTGTTCTTTGAACATTTCCCCCTCTTGACTCGGAGTGGGGTGGGCTGGACTGGATTCGGGCAAAGGGACAGGGGAGGTACAGGTCCCATGAGGCGACTCCTTTCTGGGCCACAGGCAAGGGGCTTTGCACGTCTGAGCATCAGTTTCCTCATCTGTGAAATGGGGATGCTGACATCTGCCTCCCAGCATGTGTGGGGATTAAATGACACATGGAAAGGGGCTACCCCAGCCCTTCCCCTCGCCCGTCTCCCAGCCACACCTGAGCTGGGGCATCCAGAGGCAAGGCCAGTTTGGGAAACAGTCCCTGTTCTCTGTGGTGCTGGGTAGAGGCTCCGAGAGCCCTGGGATGGTGCCTGCCACCAAGGCCACAGCCCCAGACCAGCGGTGGACTTTCCTGACCGGGGCCTCTGAGCAGCAGGCCCTCCTCAGCATAAATCGTCCATCCCCTCTGACCTGGCACATACGTAGGTCTCTGGGGCATCCGAGGTTCTGGCACATGTTATGGTTCACTATGGCAGGGAGTCTTAATCTCAGTTTTGAGAACGAGGAAACTGAGGCTCAGAGGTGAAATGACTCATCTGCGTCACAGGCAGGGTGATGTCCAAAACATTTAACCACGGGGACTGCAGGATTATGCAATCAGAATGGATTGGGCTGGTGCACTGGACCGGTGTGGACCAGCGGAACATCAGGGTCAATCATTCAGTTGTTCATCAAACATTTGTGAGTGGTTGCTTTGGGCCTGCAGGCCTGGGCACACAGAAATGGCCAGAACAAGCCCTGATGTCAAGAAGCCCACTGCCCAGAGAACGTGGGTTTTGATGTCAAACTGGAGTTAGGATCCCCAGCCTGGCTGGGGAGCCTGGGCCAGCGCTCCTGGCCTCTCAGAACCTGTTTCCTCATCCACACAATGGGGATGACACTTCCCTCCTCAGCAGATCATAGTTAGGGTTCGAGGGCCCTGACAGCCTGGATGGGAAAACTACGACGATGGCGACACGAGTCGTTTGGGGGGGTCTTGGCAAGTCTGGGCGTCTCCTATGAGGCAGGCGAGGGGGCCGCCCACTGCTGCTGCTGCCCGTGCCCTCCAGCAGAGGGACACCCTCTAAGGAGCTGGTGCCAGAAGGTGTGTATTTATTCACGTTCCAAAGAGACAGGTTTGCGTTCCACCCCGACAGTCACAGAAATCACACACACATGCTAACCACACTCCCCGAGTCAGTCAGCTGTCAGAACATCCACCACCAGGACCAGTGGGCCAATAAAGAGAACACAGGACACCTTGTCCCCAAAATACCCCATCCCAAAGATGGGCCACCTGCGTTGTCATAATCGCATGGAGCAAAGACATGACCAAACCAAAACAGCCAATGGACAAAGGTTCTCGGTTTGTACAGAAGCTGTGCTTTTATATATAGTGTGTATATATATATCTCATCGTATAAACACTATGTATACGTACGTACACAAATTAAATACAAGCCAGCTCAGGGTTCTGGCAAACGGTGCTTGTGAACAGGACTGAAGCAAACCCCATTGGTCACAAAGCACGGGTGTCAGCACTCACGCTGGGCCTCCAGCGTCTCGGCGAAATGACCACGTGAGAAGTTTCTTCAGAGAGCAAGCTTCTGAGGGTGTGACCCCACACAGTGCTGGAAGGGGCCAGTCAGGCTGTGGGGAGCGGACAGTCCCACTAAACCTCCAGGTGGTGGACACCTCTGGAAGTAAGGGGAAATGCGACCATCTCTGGAAAAGGCCCCAGGTGGTCTGGGTGGGGCCTGGTGCTCAGAACCAGAGGAAGAGCGTCCAGGTTGTCCATGTTAACTGTCAGCTCCTCTGAACAGTGTGTCTGGGGTCATTCCAAGGTCACACCATCAATGCTGTGCAGAGGGAAGGGGCAGAGGCACATGCCCTCTGTCATGGAGGGTGGGACCCACGGGATGATCGCCTCTCCGGAGGCCTCGGCCACAACATCTCGGGCTCGGGCTCAGGCACGGGCAGGGCGGATATGGGTGGCATCAGGGCTGGCCAGGCTGACCGAGCCCAGAACCTCTGTCAAGGATCGACACACTTCTCTGCCTCATGGTCAGCCCCGGTGGAGGGGCCATGTTCCCTCAGGGCAGCCAGCAGCCAGCTCAAGGTCTCTGGAGCACAAGGGGCCCTTCAGCTGCGGCCCGAGAAGGAAGAGGAGATGTCGAGGATTCCACAGGTGAATGATCGGTTTCTAGGGGAGAGAGCGAAGGGCAGTGCGAATCCCAGGGACACTGGTGAGGCCATTCAATGGCTCTCTGTGGCCAGTGGCCAGTAGCCAGTGTGAGTGCCCGGGGAGAGGACCAGTCTCCCAGGCTAGGACAAGGATACAGTCTCCCTTGGTCTCAGTGGCCACTTTCCCCAGCTGGCTGGAAAACTACGGCTTCCTGCCAGGGCCCTTCAACCTTCCAGTCTTCCAGGTAGAGAGCAATCAATTCCTTTTCAAGGTCATTTTCGCCTTCATTGGCAGGATTAGTGATACAGGCAGCCCCACTTAAAGGATGCCCCATTAACTCCTTGGGACTTCAGCTGCGTCTGCCTTCTGCAGGGGAGGCCGGGTGGCTTCAGGCCGAGCCCGACCCTCCATTCGCTGTGACCCCAGGCGCCTCCACGATGCTGACTGCAAGGACCCTATACTGGGCTCTCTGGTGAGGACAGACATCCAGCGCCTGCGCTCGGTGGGGCTGAGCGTGTGGAAGCACCTCATTATATAACCAAAGCATCTGAAAGCAGAACGCGGCCCAAGGCCTCTGCTCCAGCTTGCCCAGGGCAGAGACCTTGCAAGTCACCCTCTGAACCCACACAAGGCCTCGGTCAAAATGTGTCCCTGCCACTTGCTCCTAGAGCCCTTGAAGTCAGGAGCGCCTTCAGCAGCCCTGGCCACAGACCACCACCACCAAGACAGATGTGGCAGCACCACAGGACCCCAACATGCCCACCAACTGGCAAAGAGAAGCTTGGGAATGCGAGTCCCAGCTCCCCCTGCATGCTGGCAGGGCCGACTCTGGGCGCCACACCTGCAGACCACAGCAGACCCTTCCCATGGCCCCTCGAATGTTCCAGAGACTCCGTTTCAGAGGCAGCACCACCATGTGCTGGCGAAGAGGCTGCAAAGGCTAAGCGTGTCTCAGGGAGTCTGTCTTCCCCTGACGCAGGAACCCAGGGCCAGCGATGAAGAGGCCTAAGGGGAGACCAACTCTATGGACAGTGTCCCAGGACCCAAACAGGTCAGTGTGCACCCAGGTGACACTGTGAGGGGGGTCGCTTGTCTGGCTCCTGAGGCCCACTACAAGGGGCGGTTGGTGTCTCATCACTGGCCAGTCCCTCTCCTCGTCTATGCTCCTAAACCCCTGCAGAGACGGCCACTGAGTTTGTTGGACAGTGACCTCAGCCCAGTGTGTTGGGGGGCTGCTGCACACGCCCTGGAGTGCGGGCTGGTCCGTTTCCCACCACCTTGCAGCTCCCAGGCCTTGAGGAAGCCAACTCCCCGCCCCACGTTTCCACTCCTGGAAAAAGCAATTACCACGCCTGCCACCCGCATCGAGACCGGGGGAAAACGCCATGTCACCGGAAAACAGTTACTTGATACCTGGGCCCTGGGCACTAACGTGGGTGACCCTGAGAGGCGACAAAAATTACAGAGGAACACAAGACAGCCTGGTGTCGAGGGTCACACTACACTCGCCACCTGTTCCTGAGGCAGATCGGGACTGGAATTTTATTCAAAAAGGAAAAGCGGTTTTATTAAAAAATTGGGAGGAACGACAAACTCTTAGCAACATTCTGCAAACACATGTGAAATGCGTTTGATTTCAGTAGTTTATTTTGGAGACGAAGCAGTGCAAGAGGCCGGCCACGCTTTCCTGCGGCCCCGGGGCTCGGGGTCCGACCGGGAAAGGCAGCATACAGACATTATGATTGGGGTTCAACACTCACGTTGTGTAAACGCGGTTAGTCGGCAGGCCCTCGGTTTCCAGGACAGCGGGCAGTTCTGACCGCATCCACCCCGCACCCCAGGCCCAGCCCTGCTTTGTGATGGTCACCACCCTAGCCCTTCCTTTCCCAAAGCTGAGTGACCCCCACTCCCCCCGAGCCAGTGCACAGCCCAGCAGCCTCTCTCGGCCATCTGCCCTGGACACACAGGGCAGTCCAGAGGGCTCTTCCTCTTGTTCAAAGTGAACCGTTATCTTAAGACACAAGATCACACTCAGGGGGTCCCATGGATGTCGCCAGTGTTCACATCGTCCGAGGACTGACAAAGCCCCTCACCCACTCCCTTCTCTGCACAGGGGGCTTCTAGTCCACTTGGACCTCAGGATCTGACCCATCAGCTGGTGGTCCGTCTGCTGCTATTAGGGGCTGGGAGTGTACGTGTCTCCTCACCTCCCAACTGCAGCCCCTCGCACCCGGCTGGCTCAGGGCTTGGAGCTTGCAGTGAATACAGAAGGGAGGGGATCAGCCCACTGGGAAGACAGGCCAGGCAGCTGTGAACAGGAGGGAAGCGTCTGGCAGCCTCCTCCTGCCGGGGAAGAGGGCCCCAAATGGCCTCGGAGACCAGGAGAGCTCATGCGGGTTGACTTCGAGGAGAAGCAGGCTGCACCACGGGGGCGAGGGTGTCAAGCCTGCCCATCAGAGATGGGGACACGATGCCTGACGACTCTCGGAATGATCCACCCACAGTCACGACACAAATCCTTGGCACAGGTGCGATCAGACCAGGGGCTCCCAGCCAGGCAGCCCCTCCTGGTCCCCGTGAGCAGCAGCGTGTGGTCAGGGCAGGAAGCCCTCTCACCGGACTGCACCGGGCAGTGCTGAGGGGCCTGGGGGACTGCAGAGAGCTGGACACAGAGAGAGGCAGCCACCCCAGGACGCTGGCTCCTCCCCTGGAAGCATCCTTCCTCCATTTCGTGAGCGGGCAGCAGGTAGACCACCACCCAGACCCCCACCCCCGTATGGACTCCCCAGGGGACCAGGAGCTGTAGCCTCTTGCTTTCTCTGGCTCACACCTTTGGGAAGGGCCCGTGGCACACCCGGTGCGGGTTTCCGCCCTGCTCCTCAGAGCTGGGGGGGAGACCAGCGGGAGGGGAACCAGCGAAGGGGCTGGGCTGGGAGGATGGGGCTCGGGGAGAAGACAGCGACGGAGAACCGCTCATGGGGCGGCCCCCTCCAGGCTCCCCTCGGCCTGGTCCGCAGCAGCCATCGAGACGAAGAGACGTGGATGTGCACGCGCGCTCGCGCACGCCCCACCTCACATTCAGACCTAGTGTTGAAAATTCAGTGCCGGGATCTGCGCAGCGGCAGTTAGGCGGGATGCCCCTCTTCCGCGAGGCTGGACCACGTGGAGTTCTCTTCCATCCCCCCTCCCCCCTATTTAGATCGTGACATCAGAAAATCAGGTTAAAAATTAAAAAAAAGAAGGAGAATCAGATTGTTGGGAATTCTTAGTAGTAGCGTCACCGTTGGGAGCCGCTCGCCCAGCAGGTGTGCTCCGCGGCCGCGCCGCCCCTCTGGGTCCCGGGCTCCGCGGCTACTGGGAGGAGGCCTTGGTGGCCAGCGAGGCCACGCAATGCTGCTGGAAGCTGGGCGACACGGCGGCGGTGCAGCCGAGTCTCTGGTGCGGCAGCTTGGCGGTGCCGCCCACGCCGCCCGCGTCGGCCTCGGCCGCCCAGGGCCGCTCCTGGCCCATCATGCTGCTGCAGCAGCCCGGGCTGGCGCTGCACGTCCGCTCGCCCGCCAGGCTGCCCGCCTGCTCCGCCAGGAGCCTGCTGTGCCTCAGCGGGGCCGCGGCCCCCGCCGCCGCCGTGGCTGCGCTCTGGCCCTGCAGGACGGTGGCGATGTGGTTCAGGAGGTCGGTGAAGAACTCGCTCACGCCCTCGTAGCCTGGGGGAGGGAGACAGACAGCACGGGCGCTCAGCCAGGGCGCAGGGGGAGGAGGGGGCTCACGGGACCCAGGGTGGGCAGGTTCAGGATCCCGTGTACAGAGAAGACTGAGGCTCAGCGGATGAGGGGCTGATGGAAGCCACACAGCCTGGTCTCAGCCGGGTGCGTGTGACCCAGAGCGCCGCTCCTTGGATTTGGCTGCCCCGCGGTGAGACGCTGATGAGACAGCGCCCTGCGGCCCTGTCCCTCTCGGGCACCGCTTTAGCATCTCATTTAATCACCTGGCAGTGCGATCAGAGGCCATCATGTGGGGGACATGGCACGGCTGGAAGTGGCAGTACCACGGCCCACTCCTCACGTTCTAAACCATAAACACCCCCTCGCCTCCATGCGCCCGGCCTCAGCTTCCTCACGTGGGAACAGAATTCCCAGGGGGAGGTTCCTGTGGGCACGACCACAAGAGGGGCTGGCACTGGGTGACGGCTGATCGACAGCAGCTGCTCCTGGAACTGAGTCTGCTTCCTTCTCCTCCCAAAATACCTACAGGGGGACCCCTTGCGCCACATGTTCTGGGCATCAGAGCCAAGGGACAGAGACTGGGTGCCCCAGACAGGGCCACCTCACGCTGAGACCCACTCCCCCTAACAAGTGGGGCCCGGGGCTCCTGAACAGAAACTGCCCGATTTCCCAGCGTAGATGCCAACATCAGCAAACCAATCCTCCGGGCAGGTTTCGGATCTATGGTGGAGATTTTGCTGACGGCCAAAAACCTGCTTCAAAAGAAATTTGACAGGGGGTGGGTGCCCCCCGCCTGCCCAAACCAACGTGGAGGGAAGAGAACCGGGCACACAGCTGCAAGAACAATGACCAGGACAGGAAGTGCGTCCCCGAAAAGGAACAGTGTGCCCACCTTGGAGGGGCTCCGGGTGCTGTCCCCTCCCCTAGATGTGACCTGCATCACCGACACTGGGCCCGGTGCTCAGAGGTTACTGGGACCCTCACACATCCTCCAGGGTGGGCTGCACAGCCCCCAGCACCAGGCGGGTGAGATGGAAGGCTTGGAGATGGGCGCAGGGCGTTACTGTTTACAGAGAAGCCCGCCCAGTGCTGGGTGGTGGGGCTGCCTCATTTGCTCAGTGAACAACTGCTGTGGTTCAAGGGGGCCCAAGGCTGAGAGGGGGAAGCAGAGGTGCCACAGTAAAAACAGGGGGAAACAGCTCGTGTGCACAGTGCTCCACGCGCACACCATCCCCTCGTTTCACCTTCACAACTATCCCATTTCACAGACGAGGAGAGGAAGGAACCGGCCCCAAAGACAAAAAGAACCGTCAACAGGTGGACTCGAGACTGTTCACCAGGAGGGTGAAGATGGTGGTGCAGATGGCCTCCTCGCAGCCTCAGGGAGAGGGGCCCTATGACCGTCCCACTGTACGGGTGAGCACATGAGGCTCTTAAGCGGCAGGGTGGGGTCTGAACCAGGCCCTTTGCTCCCATCTGTGCCTTGAATATTGTGTGGTGCTGGCGCCGCCCTAGGACTGGGGGCTTTTCAGCCTGGGGCTGAGGGGAGGATAGGGTGGACCCAGGCCCCTCAGGGCCACCAGCAGGTGCGCTGCTGGGTTTCCAGGTGGAGATGCAAGCAGGGGGAGGAGAGCTGGAGATCACGTCAGGCCAACACCAGGGAACATAAGCCGTTTCCTCAGCAACCACTCTGCTGTCCCCAGACGAGGCCTAGGAGGCCCAGGGCAGGGTGTGTGTGCTTCCTAGAGTCGTGTGGAGGCCTGAGGGTGGACAGGAGGCCAGGGAGGTCACCCCTCAGGTCTGCTCGACCTGGCCGGAAGCCATGCAGGCCGCTCCGGGCCCCCAGCTCTACACTGGCCTGGGGAGAGCAGACCGAGGCATGTACTAGCGCTGCGGGGTGGCAGCTCGGGGCCAGGCACTGTGTCTACGCCACCTCCTCTGTCCCTGCAAGGTGGGAAGCATTGTTCCCACTATGCAGAATTGAACACTGAGACTGCCCCAGGAGGTGGCTTGTCCCATCACAGACTATAGAGGCAGAGCCAGGATTTGAAGCCACAACTCAAGCTGAGAAAGCCTTGTGGTCAGGAGCGCAGGGTCCTGATCCCGGCTCCGCCACTTGGTAGCCCCGTGACCTTGGACAAGTCACCCAGCCCCCAGCCTCCACGTCCCCAGCAGTAAATGGAGAGCCTAACAGTCCTTTGCGCACTGTGTTGTTTCAAGTACGAAATGAGATGTTGCAAGTAAAGCTTGCAGGATGGGCCTGGCATGTGGGGGGTCATCACAAGATGGGCCTGCCACCCACAGCTACTGCTGTGATGACTGCCCAGAGCCCAGCACGCCCCTCTGACGGGGTTGCTGCCAGACACCCATGGCCCAGGGCACCTCCCCTGGGGTGAGGGCCCCCTCCTCAGTTCGGGGCCCATGAGTGCTCTAAACCCAGGCTCCAAACTAAGCAGGGAGAGCAGGGGCCGCCCTGGGCAGTGTGTCTCTTGGACAGGGCTCCTCTGGGCCCCTGGGCCACACGTGCTCCCCTTGGGCCCTCCCTCAGCATCCGCTGTGCTCAGCCTCTCACTTAGGCAGCCTCAGACCCCTCCATGCCCAGTCCTGGGCTGCCCTTCTCTTGGCTCCCCTGGAAGAAGGCTCCCCATCCTCGCTGGCTCCCAGTGACCGCCCCTCCTCTGAGCACCCAGGACGCCCACCTGGCCAAAGTCGCACACAGCTGTTAGCGCTGGGAGGGGTCACTTGGGACCCTGCACCACTGCAAAGCTCAGCTGCATGGTTCCTGCTCTCCCCACCTCCTATCACCCTCCTTCTAGAACGTCTGCCCCAACAGCCTGCCCTGCTCCCTCCCCGTCCCTCCAATCTGCTGACTCTGCCACCATTTCTTTGTTATTGTCCCCACGTCCTCCCTGGTTGAGATCCTCCCGTTTATGATAAGTGTCCCCCAACGCGCCCTCAATTCCCTGGCTCGCTCTCATTCGGGCACACTTGTGTCAAACCCCGCCTCGGGCGAAATCCAGGTCTCCATCCAGGCCGCACCAGGGTGACTGGGGGAGACACCCTGGTCCCAGTGGGTCTGACTTTCTACTCAGGAGCAGACCTCAGTGGCAGCTCCTGTCTTGCTCAGAGGTAAACCCCTCGTTCTCACCACGCACACAGCGGGCTCCTCTCAGACCTCATCCAGGCCTCCCGTGCCGCTCCCGCACACTAGGCCTCCACCCTGTCCTGCCTGGGATCCTACGTGGGGTGGCTTTTTCCCTTCTCGCTGGGCTCTGCTCCCACGTCACCGCCTCACAGAGGAGCCCTGGGCACCCCTGGCCTCTGAGGGCAGGGTCCTGGCAGCCGTGCTCGCACTGCACCCCAGTCTGGACCAGTTGGGACACGCAGTGGGCCCTTGATAAAGGTCAACTGAATGACTGAAGGAGTGGGTGGCCTTCTCCGAGCCTCGGTTTCCTTGGCTGTGCCCTGTGGTGCTGGCCGGGCCTGGCTCACGTGCTCTGAGTTGGGGGGGTGGAGGGACACATCAAGCACCCGGTCCAGGGCCTGGTACCCCATGAGCCCTGCCCAAGCCCTTCCCTGCAAAGGCCCCTGAGCCACTGAGATGCTAACCGCCTTGAGGGTAGGGAGCCATTCCCGCTCGTTTTCACACCCACTGAGCAGCTGGCTCTTTCCTTCCACAGCAGATACTCAATCAGGGTGAGACAAGGCCTCGAGGCAGAGTACCATGGAGCGGGTAAGCACCCGGTGTGTTCCGGGGCCAGTGGGATCACAGTGGGACTCTGCCCCTGACCTGCTGTGCGGGTGGAGGAGTCACGCAGCCTCAGTGTGCTCCTGTGTAAAGCGGGACATCACTGCCATCATTGCTGCAGGCGCCGCAGCCACGGGGAGCTGCTGTCCCCAGCACCGTGGCTCGGTGAGGGAGCTCAGCCATGCCACCAACCTGCAGTTGTCCTGGGACAACTCCCTCACTAGGGGACTCCTTTCTGCTCGTTAAACCTACAGGGGCCCAAGGGATCAGTGAGACCTCCCCAGTGAAGGCTCACGCTGAGGCACAGGGTGAGGAGGAAAAGGTGGAAGGACACAGGTCCAGGGTGGGCCCACAATGCGCCCAGCGCTCTCCCTGGCTGGATGTACAGATGGACCTAGTTCACTCCTCCCCACACGCTGTGCACCCATTTTGCGGGGGGTGGGCACTGAGGCCTATCGAGGGCTGCATTTACCCCACGGAGATTGAGGGATGGAGTTGCTCAACTCGACTCGCCCGCCCTGTTGCGCTGCCCCAGGACACCAGCCTGCAGACGGACGGAGGTGGCGCCCAGCCCACCGCTCACCTGGGAAAGCGTTGATGTCGATGACTGCGTGCTGCCCCGTCTGGTTGTTGATGATGATGTCGATCCCAAATAGCGACACGCCCAGCGCCTGCCGCAGGGCCCGGGACAGCTCCCGGATGACCTCGTCGCTCGGCCGCTCGAACACGCCCTCGATCTTGTCCAGCTGTCGACACATACACAGGAGTCAGGCCGTGGGCGGAGGGGCGCGATGCCACGACACACACGGAGACCCCCGAGTGAGGTGCCCCAGGCTGGCCTTACCCTCAGGCAAGGACGCAGGAGAGACCCATGGCGGTCAGCACTAGGATGGCCGTTTCCCAAGTCCTGCCAAGGACCGGAGAGCTACCAGGTGTATTGTGTATGTTACCCCTCTAGGCCTCACAACAACCTGGGAGGCGGGCATCTTTGTCAGCATTTTACACAGGAAGCTGAAGCTCAGAGAGCGTCGGGCTGGTTCAGGGTCACACAGCTCAGAAGCAGAGGGACAGATTTGTACCTAAGTTTGCTAGCCTCTAAAAACCCAACCCTCTTAGCAGGGAGGAAGGAGACGGAAACTCTGTTGTGAACACGGGAAGACTTTGTGGGGCAGGGAGCCTGAGCTGGACCCTGAAGGAGGGGAGAATTTGGGCCAGGATGGGAGGAGAAAGGTGCCGGGTGCGGGCACAGTGGACGCAAACATGCAGAGGCCAGAACCTACAGGAGAGCTGTGAGCGCTGGACGGTCGGGACAGAGATGGGCACTGGGTTGTCATCGCCAGAACCTCAAGGTTGTGAGGGGGAGGGTCCCGTGGACTGGCCTTCATTTACTGCCTGGTGCTGGGGGTCGCAGGGCTCCTGGGCGGGGCTCCCAAGCCCCCCTTCCCGGTGAGTGGCTGCCTACAGGGCTTCCACGCTAACTCACAGCCCACACGAATGGGCCTCCCCACGGAGGCCACTCTGCCACTCCCACCCAGCTCCTGGGGGCCAAGCTCAGCTTTCAGCAAATCTCCCACGGGCTAATGGGGCCGGCCCAGCCCACAGTCCTCCCACCCTGCCCTGGACTCCCCCCTACGTTGATCATTTTCTGCTCGTCACAGCTGGCCTGGAACAGGCACACAAGTCTTCCTGGGCTCGAGCTTGGCCCCTGGCCAGGGCGTCCAAGGACGGGGAACATTGCACTGGGAAGGATTCAGAGTCAGAGGGATCTGCATTCGAATCCTAACTGTGACTTCCTAGCTCTGTGGTCTTAGGGAAAAGTACTTGGCCTCTCTGTGCCTCGGTTTGCTCATCTGCAAAACGGGACCAATGAGGCGTCCGTCCCAGACTGCTGGGAGGAGCCATGAGGTCACTGATGAGGGGGGACAGCACTCGCCCATCTGGGAGGAGGTGCTTCACCTGCATTCCAGGGCAGGGATGGCACCGGGTCACCTCTAAGTCAGCCAGAATAGGGCTCACAGCAGGTGCTCAATAAATACCGAGTCCTGGGGGCTGTGGGCTTGTGGGGGCGAAAGGGGAAGCTCGGGGCTAGTCCAGCAGAGAGCAAAGTGAAGCTGGGTCAGAAAGTCAAGCACAGAATTACCACCTGACCAGCAGTTCCACTCCAAGGTATGTGCCCAAAAGATTGAAAAGAGGCACGTGTACAACCACGTTCACAGTGGCGTTATTCACAACAGGCAAGAAGTGGAGGCAAATCAAGTCTCCATCAGCAGACGAACGGACAAACTGTGTCATCCACACAACGGACTGCAATTCATGGACTACTACATACAACACTACAACGCAGATGAACCTTGAAAACGCCGGGCTAAGTGAAAAAAGCCAGACACGACGGGCCACATACGGTATGACTGCATTAATATGAACGGTCCCGACAGGTAAATCCATTGAGCCGATGAGCAGATCAGCGGTCGCCTGGGGCTGGGGGGAGGGGTGAATGGGGAGTGAGTGCTTACTGGGTGCAGGGTTTTCTTCTGAGGTGACGAAAATGTTTGGAACTGGATAGTGGTAGTGGTTGTCCAACATAATAAATGTACTAAATGATGCCACTGAATTGTTCTCTTTAAAATGGCTAATTGTATCTTATGTGAATTTCACCTCAACTTCTTAAAAAAGTGAGGCTGGGTCAGGAGGGGTGGGGAGAGACCCCTGGGCACCAAGGACAAAGGGCCCTGACCCCAGCACAGGATGCTGAAGTGGCCAGTGGGGAACTTCCAGACACATGAGGAGCAGGGAGCCCACCCCGGGCCACCCCCGCTGGCTCCGCACAACAGGCAGGGCCCCCATGCCACGACCCTGCTGCCGTGGCATCTTATTGGGGAAACACTTTCTGAGGGGCAGTGCCAGGCTGGTGTGACAGGTCCTCATCACTTAGCACCTGCCTGCCTGGGTGGGCGCCTGCCTCTTGCTCACTCTCACAGGTGAGGGTCAGAGACCGTCTCATGCAGCAGCTCGGCCACGGGTGCTGCAGCCCAGGGCCCTCCCCACGTCAGAGGCCCCTCTGCGCTGCCCATTCCCCTGTGGGGCCCTGAACGTACCCTTCTGGGTCTTGTTTTCTCACCCTGATAAACAGGGAGGAAAGCTCCCTACACCGCAGACTGTGGTGAGGACCTAAGGCACTCAGGCTTGCGGCCCGCAGCCCAGGCCTGGCAGCAAGGGTGCTGCCTCGTTACAAAGCCTCGTGACATGCTGTTTACGAAAGCACTTTCTCAGCTCAGCTGAGGAATCTCAGAAATCCTTCTGAAGCCATTTGATCATCTGAAACCAAACAGCCACCCTAGGACAGGATAAAGGGCTGGAAATCCTGCCCGTGGGTCATAAACACAAAGGATTTGATGATGGTCTGGAAAACAAGGAGGCGATGGACAAGGTGAGGGGTGTTCACGTGGATCCCCCAGGTCCCCCTCGTCGCCCCTCACAGCTGACACTGACGGAGCACTTACTGCACACCTGGCTCAGTTGCGGGCCCTTTTCATCTAGTAGCTCCTGGAATCCCCTGACCACACTTCAGGGCAGGATGGGGAAACTGAGGCTCAGAGAGGCAATGGGACTCTCCCAAGGCCACACAGGTGGAATGTTGTGGAGCTTGGGTCTGACCCCAGGCAGCCTCATTGGTATCCAATATCCTACACCAGTGTTTGGGGGCCTGCAAGTTGAGTGTGGGAGCTGGGTCCACCCTTGGGGACATCCAGCCTGGGAGGGAAGCGAGGCTTCAGGGCCAGGGCAAGGCTCCCTGCAGGAGGCGAGATGGGGACTGGAGGGCCCCCGGGGGCAGGAGGATGAGAAGGGGCATGCCTGGAATGGAGCTGTCTGTGCCAGGCCAGCCTGCAGGTGTACAGGAGGGGCTTATGTCCCAAATAGAAAGGGGACTGCTGACTGCGTTTCCTTCTTCTATTTGTGTTGTCAGTCCCGGGTGACTGGCTGCCTCAGGGAAGGAGGCGACGACAGCAGCAGGTGGAGAGAAGGCCCGGAAGCAGGTCTAGGCTGACCCTTTCCCATTTCACAGACGGAGAAACAGGCCGAGCAGTGGCGAGGTGACCACTCAAGGTCACTTCCAGCAGGTCGCTTTGCTTACAGCCCTCACAGGGACCCTCTGGCATCAGTTAACAGCGCCAGTGGCCACCGGCCCCATGCTGTGCAAGGGGACTGGCAGGGCCAGCTTCCTGGGAAGTCTGTGGAACGCCCACTCCCTCCTGAATGGGGTCTGGGAAGGAGCCCTGTGGCACTGGGCGGGCCTCAAGTTTCTGGAGCTTAGAAGGACAGAAAACCTTCTCTGGCACAGAGCCCCTGTTTACATCTTGCAGTGCGCACAGCCAGGCGCCAAGAGGTTCTCTTGGAAATCTGGCTGTTCTCCAAGCGTCCCTGCCCAGGGAACTTGCTCCTGGGGAATGTCTAACAACATCTTGAGGGGCGCTGGTGTTCCCTCTGGCCCCCTCAGCACCCAGCTGGCTCCTCAAAGGACCCAGAAACAAACAAGAAACAGACAAGCAGCCTGGGTCGGGGGCAGGAGGCAGTAAGTCAAACGCAGGCCCCTGACACGGAACGGAGGGGAGTGAGGCCTGGGGGGTGGGGGTCTGCCATGGATCACGTTGGCGAGACCGGCTCCGGGCAGGGAGGGAGACACAAGCAAATCCTCCCAGAAGAGCCAGGATGGCCATGACTCGGGAGCAGGGGACTCGACACCAGGCTCCCAGTTCAAGGGAAGTGGCAGCAGAGGCCGCTGCCTTGCGAGACTCGAGAGGGATGGCAGAGGCTGGCCCCGTGGCAATTTCTAACTGCTCTGGGCAACGGTTGCTCTGCCGTTGCCAGTGAGATACGAAGCCCTGAACTCCTGGAAGACCCAGCTTTGGAACCAGATGGATCTGGGGTCAAATCCCAGCTCTGCCCGTGAATGAAGAGCCCTGTGAGTTTGGAGAAACTCCTTAACCTCGCCGAGCACAGCCTTCCCCCTGGGGAAGGTGGAGCTGTCCGCCCCGCCCCTGCAAGGCTGTTTCAGTGCCTGGCTGCGACCCCATGGGGCATCCAGGATGGACACACAGCAGCGTTTACTGAGCAGCAGCCCAGAGCCCAGCACCCACACGAACCACCCCAACCCCTGTGGACACACAGGCTCTCAGCAAATGCTTCCTGGACGCATATGGACAAGGAAAGGAAAAGGAAAACTGAGGTGAGGTCCCCCCAACCCCTTTTGTTAGTCAGGAAAAAGGCAGATTAGAAAGCAGGTCTTCAAATTCCTCGTGATCAGGGAAATTTCCTCATGCTGGCAGAAGAGTCAGAAAATCTTCCATCTAAAGGCAGCTGGTGGTGAACGGGCATGGCTACGATGGCCGTCAGCATGAAGGCCCGAAGCAAGCAGAAAGAGGGGTCCATGGAGCTGCCCTAGGCCCCTGGCAGGGGGCAAAGGTCCCTCCCACCCTGCCTAGATGGAGAGCTCAGCCCTGGCCCCACACCCAGGCTTGAGTGATGGCAGCCTCATGCCAGGCCGCCATGGCGGACAGACAGACCTCGGTCAGCACGGACGACGACTCTGGCTTCGACACGTTGTGGCTGTTGAAGAAGATGGACTCACGGTCTGAAAAAGCAAAGACAGGAAGGAGCCAGTTAGCAGCTCAAGGCAGGGACGGCGACTCCGCCACCCGACACCAGGGGGCAGCACCACCCCACCCACAGGCCACGGTGGCCTTCAGGCCTAGGGTCCAGCAGCAGCCACCTGGGACCCCAGCGAGCCAGGCACCCCCATCCCAAGGAGACACTACACCGTGGACAGACACATGCCCAGGCAGGGCTCCCGTTTCTTCACATATAGCAATGACTCTGCTACCATCTTACATTATCACGTCAGATCACATCCCCCAATCCCTAGGGCCCCATTCCCAAAGGGTCTAGTGTGTCTTATGGACAGGGCACCAGAAAGGGGGCCAAGTTAGCAGGAAACGCTGCATCCCCGAGTATTAAAGGCCCAGAGGGCTGAGGTCCAGAACGCCATTTAGTCCAGTATTCCCAACCCCTCCCTGTATCCACCCATGGACTCCTTTTTGGGGTAGCCCTTGAGAAATGGCCAGGCTGCCACTTGGCAGCTGAGTGTGTAAAATACAAGGGGTTCTGCTGTTTCCCAACTATTTAGGGAAAAAAGAGGAAGTCAGACATGGGCTTCTGTAGGATCCATCCAAGAAAGCATCCAGAGTAATTTCCGTTTGGCTTGGGAAGCTGGCACAGCCCCTGAAAGGCCCTCCGCCTCCTCCCACCCCATCCTCCTCGATCTATGCCTGCCTCCCCCTGCCCCGTGAGGGTACCCGGAGAGGCAGACCAGCCCGCAGGATAATGAGAGCAATACGCAGTCGGTTTGTCTGTTTGTCCCAGGGAAAGGAAAGTACAGTTGTCGGTCAGAAACAGGTTCTCAAGCACGTGGAAGCGTGGGCACACGAATGCAGGAATCACAAAACCACAAGCCTCAGTCTGAGTCGCAGAAAAGCCTGTCTGTCACCACTCCACGACCCCCCAACAATGGCATGGGGCCGTCCTGGGCCACCAGACCCCACATGGCCTGGGCAGCTTTGGCATCCATCCTTCTGGGGTGGGGCGTTATGGCTCCCGTCCCCCAGGACACAGGCTCATCCCTGGGACCCAGGCCCCTAAGCGCAGGACAGGAAGGGCCCTGGCTGAGCACCACTGTGTGCCAGGGGCCAGGCCGAGGGGGCACCTGCTCTGGCTGCCCATGACCCCCACCAGCTCCAGGATTACAGGGTCGCAAGAATCATGCACGAGGAGGTGATTCGGGCGGAGCCAAGCAGGCAGGTGCTGAGGTCTAACTGGCATCCTTCCTGCTAGTGGACTACGCAGGCCCCATGCTGCCCCAGTGTGCCTGACACTCCTCCCGCCGCTCCGACCAGAGCCAGTCCAGACGGGGTGCATGGGAGACGGTCCTGGGAAGGAGCCGGGGGAAAATAAACAGCCTGCAGGGCTTGGGCCAAGCAGCCCCCCTGATCTCTGCTCCTGGGTGCTGAGAGCCGAGAAAAGTAAGCCTTTGGGGGTGGCAAGCCCCACCGGCCGGAGCAGGGCTGGAGCAGCTGGGATGGGCCTTCTGGCCTTCTGCAGGCACTGCTCACCTTCTCACCCTGTAGCCACGGAGCTCAGGGCACCTCCTGGCGCTTCCCATGTTTCCCTTGGGTTCCCAAGGGCAATGGCTAGGGTGGCAGAGCTGGCCTGGGGGAGAAGGGCCACCCAGAGCAGGTTTTCACAGCCCAGCTCAGGGAGGCTGGGAAGCCTGCAGGAACCATAGGGAATACCATGGGTGCTTAGCTATGCCAGGAAGGAAGGGGCGGACACTCGGAGGGGCTGACCCAGTGCCCGTTGAACTGGACACACCATGTCACCCAACAACTTCCTGTGGCAAGAAGATTCAATCATAAGTGTGGACCAGGGGCAAGCCCTGTGGCTGAGCGGTTAAGTTCACTCACTCCGCTTTGGTGGCCCAGAGTTTCGCCAGTTCAGATCCCGGGTGCGGACATGGTACCGCTCATCAGGCCATGCTGAGGTGACATCCCACACAGCACAGCCAGAAGGACCTACAACTAGAATATACAGCTATGTTCTGGGGAGCTTTGGGGAGAAGAAGAAGAAAAAAAGAAGATTGGCAACAGATGTTAGGTTAGCTGCCAATCTTTAAAAACAAACAGTGTGGACCATTTCAAAGGGGACTCACTTCTCCCGGCTAACTGACCAGGGGCTCTGGTCAGATGACTGTTCAGCAGGGTGGAGTGAGCACTCCGTGCTCAGCGACTCCCCATTTACGGCCTGAGCAGGGGCCAGAGTGGGTGGGAATGGCTGGAGGCTGCTGGCGCAGGACACTGAGGGAAGCTGGGACGGGTCAGAAAGGGTCAGAGCACCCCTTGCAGCAGCTTTAAGATGCCCAGTCCCTCTACAGACAGACCTGGCCAGGCTCTTGCACTCTCACTGTGGGAGCACCGGATTTGGAGGGCCTTTTACTCTGTTCCCAGGCTCCTCCCGAGACACTGAGAGCCCGGTGAAGAACCAGCACCAGCGCCTGCAGGGGAGGGAGGGCAGTGAGGAATACGGCTGCTTCTGTCCCCAAATTACAGTTGAGAAAAATGTCCAGAAGAAGAAGAATAAATGACGAGCTGAACCCCCAAACATCCCAGTAAGTCAGCGGTGCAGCCATGAGCCATGGCCCCACTTTCTTCAGCTTTATCTGTTTCATCTCTCTGTCTCTCTCCGGAGAGCAGGGCATGTCATAGCGCCGCAGATGGCGACCAGGGTCTTGCTGCAGTTCTTAGACAAAGATGAGCTGTGCAGCGCAGCCATGCTGGCCAAGCAGCTCCCCTTACCTAGTGGTATCCCCGGACCCACTGCTTCCTCTGGAGCCCCTCATCTCACACCACAATTAATCCCTTGATTACTTCTTTCCTGGTGTGTGGTTTCTCCCTCTAGGATATAAGCACACGAGGGCGGGACACCTGGCCGACTAGTTCCCTGCTGGACCCCAGCATCTCGCACATGGCTGGGCACGTGGCAGGTTCAAGGAAACACGGCATTTACTAAACCTCAGACGATCGAGACGAGAGATCAGCAAACAGGACCGCAGGCCAGCCCTGGCCTGCCACCTGCGTTTGTAAATAAAGTCTGATGGGAACGCAGCCATGCCCTTTCGTTTACATAGTTGTCTATAGTGCTTTCACGCCCCAACAGCAGCATTAAACAATTGTGACGGAGCTGGAAATATTTACTCTCTGGCCTTTTGCAGGAAAAAATCTGCTGAGACCTGCTCCGTGGGGCAGGTAGTACTGCTCTTCTCCGTACCTGCAAGGGAAGAGGACCAGGACGGAGAGCATGATAACGGTGGTGTGTCCGCAGGGTAAGGAAACAAGAACAAACCCACAGCACGGAAAGGGGAGCGGAGAAGCGTGTCCATCCTGACCCTGGCACTGGGTGGAATGAGGGGAGCAGTCTCCCCAAGACTGGGAACCACGGGCAGAGAATTTAAGTGTCCCCGTTGGCTGACGCAGACCAATGTCAACTCCTCCATAAGAACCTGACCTTAGTTCCAGCCGAGGCAACTATCAGATGCCACTGGCTGCAGGGCACACCTGACGTTAGAGACGTGAGCATGTGAAAACAAAACATGCACCTGAGGACCAAAACAGCATCATAAGAGCTCAGCAGTGGTGGCGGGGAGGCTGATGGCCTCGTATCTCCTCCAGAGCCAGAATCCCAGTCCGGGAGCCCCACCTCCCTGCATGGACAGGGGAAGCCGGGGCCACCACACTGGATGAGGGGAACCAGAAAGATGGGTGGGGGCGGGAAGAGGCCGGAGCCCCAAAGCCCCCACTCAGTCGGTCCAGCTCGAGGGGCGCTGTCGCCTTGTGCTCCTCATCCAGAAAGAGAACACGCGTGTAAAAAGAACAAAGCCCACGGCAGCTCCCTAGCCCGGTGCCCTAAAGACAGTGGACATGGAATCGGCTTTGGGGACTGACGGATGGACACAATGAAAGTGACTCAGCTTGCCTGAGCCCGATAAACATCTCTCCGCTAGCTCTGTGTGTTTACCTGCTCATTCATTCGGCGCCGGTCTGCATTTTACGGTAAATAGCCCACCTGGAAACACACAGACATGGAGTGCTTGTCCTCAGACACAAGATGCAGAGCCTACACCACCCCTCGTGGCTCCCAGGGCTGAGAGAGAAACTGGCCCAGCCTCTTCCAGCCCACAACTTATAAGATGCCTCTTGCCGGTAGACAGCCACACGCAAAAAGACCCCTCCAGACGTCTGTCCCCTGACCCCCAGATCATTCCACCACCCCAGTGGACAGGGGCTGGGACCAGGGTGAGGATGGGGACGTCCTGAGCCCTGAAAACACAGTCTCGCGCCCTGGAGCTCCCACGCCTGGCTGGGGAGGCTGCCTGTGCTCAGAAGGGAGCAAGAAGAGACGCACATTTCCAGTGTTGGCTCCCGGTGTTGTGTTAATGGGAGAAGGGCTGAGAGGAGAAGACGGAGCAGCTGAACTCCATCAAGAGGACGGCCTGCAGCGCGAGGAGCAGATGGGGACAGGCAGTCTCCCCCGCAGGGACTTCAGGAAGACAGACACATCTGTTCGCTGAGATGGAGAGAATGCAGCCTGGTGTTTCATCCTGGGAGGGCGCGATTCCCTTCCACAGACAGATACATGAGCAAACCACGCCAGGGCAATCCACCGTCCTCCACAGGGTCCTCGTGGAAAGCTACGCGGATTCCAAAGATGCTACCGCCACTGTTCTAAGGGTTTCCGGAACTTGCCTTAGAGATGCCTTTGGAGGCACCAGAACATTCTTTTGAGCAGCCCCAATGCCAGCAAATCCTTATCTTAGTGTCAGTTTTTCAAATGGCCAAGGGTCACCTGGTGTCAGGTGAGCAGCTGAAGAAAAGCTGAGCTCTGGAGCCCTCAGCGTCCCTAGAGGACCCCGTCTGAAGCCTCAAATGATGGCAGCATCGCGCAGAGGCCACCGCCGTGTGACATCACAGGGACACTTAGGACCATCATCCACTGACCCAAAACACACTCACCCATGTGGTCCTCACCCCTGTGAGGGGGCACGGTGGGGTGACTGTGCCCACCTCTGGCCTGCCTGCGGCCCCACAGCCAGGAAGCCTTGTGTTCCGCGTGCTGACTTGACCTCAGCAGCTGCAGAGGCAAGAACTCAGTTTCCCCAGTTGGAGAAAGATGACATAAGATCGTCAGCACTCTGGCCCTCAAAATATGAGGGCCCCTCCGTCCCTCCCTCCCTGAAGGGCCAATCATCCACGCCAGCACGTTCCTCCTGAGTCTCATTAACGCGTAGGGTCCCAGGGAGTGACTGGGGTACAGAGAGCTTCCGGGTGCTTCCTGCAGTTTATGGTGGTGCCTGTGGATGGAGCCCCGGCAATCTGCTGGTCAGGGGTTTTTCACTCGACTCTCCAAGGTCCTGCATGCAACTCTTTCAACCTTCAGAGCATCTCCTCCTCCCTCCAGAAATTACACGGGGTGGCCAGGGTTAGTGCTGAAGGACAGATGGCTGATGCCGTGTCCCAGCCATGCCCCTGGGCTTAGGGCAGCTGGAGGTGGAGTGAGGCTCAGTTACCTGATGTGCCTGCGGAGAAGTTCTTCAGCGAGGGCCTCTGGACCACGGTGTAGGACTCGCCGACCACAAACACCTTGTACAGGACGGCGTTGTGGTTGATGAAATTCTGGACCACGCAGGGCGGCTGGATGGCGCTCAGACCCTCCTGGTTGAACACAATGGCCATCTGGGGAGACAGGGGGCCAAGGGCTGTCAGTCCGCCACCCCTCCAGCCTTGGACACGGGCGCGTTACCTATCCAGAGCACCACCATCAGGGCCCATCCCTGGCCCAGTGGCATGAGGATTCCCCAAGCAGAGTCTCAAGCCAGGGTGAGTGAAGTGGGATTCGAGAAGAACACTTGGAGATCAATTCACTCCTGCTGTGGGGGTTTGGAAATCCTGCACCATTAGGCCTGCCACGGAAGGTTGAGCTGGCTGTGCATTGCACAGCTCCACTATTCACACTGTAGTCTGGGAATGGGAGCCCCTGGGGCAAATACTACCCAACTCTTATGACATCCTAGAGGTTCTACCACAAAGACCCAGGAGGGAGAGGCAGGAAGCAGAAGACTATGGATTAGGAGCTGGGAAGCCTTGGGTCAGAGCCTGTGTAATGACAAGGGCTGCCTCTGAGCACTCTGGACATGCTAGGCCCTGTTGTGACCACTTTAACATGCATCACCTGGTGTGGTCCTCACAGTGCATCCCTGAGGGCACTATCACCATGCCCCTTTTACAGATGAGCAAACTGAGGCCCTGAGAAGCTCAGCCACCTGCTGCAAAGTGACCAAGCCCGGAATGGGACCGGGTCTGCCCAGCAGCCAGCCTTGCCCTCTTACACACTGAGTGAGCCATACGGATGCTTAAGAAATAGCCACATGCTGCTCCAGGCCCTGTGTCTCCTCCAGGGACAAAGGTCTCCAACAGGAGGATCAGGCAGGGAACTGAGGTCGGGAGAGCAGAGGGGCAGCTGGAGGAAACCTCTCGGATTTGGCTGAGGCCGGGGCTGCTCCAAGCCCACTTGAGCCAGCTGCCAGTGTTGGGGCCATGGCTAATCCCCAGCCCACAGGGCCCCGGGACGGAGCCAGCAGATGCCTGGGGCTGCTGGGAGGGGATCACAGGGCCTGGACAGCTGGCTGCCTGCACTGGCTGCTGCCGCTCACGTCACCCATCACAGAGCACCACCTAGTGTGTGTGGCGCTCGGCTGGGCAGAGCAGAAGTAGAGATCCAGGCCGCACAGGGAAACAATGTGTGTGTGTGTGTGTGTGTGTGTGTACAAGTGCACGTGCGTGTATACTGCAGCGAACGTCTCCTCAGCCTTCTGACAAGAGCACGAAAGGGCAGGAGACCCCAGCTCGGGCACTCGCTGCATAAGCTCAGGCAGAGGACTCGCCCGGTGTAAGCTCCATTCTCCTCGCCAGTAAAATCGCATCAATAACCACAGCGGGGTGGCTCTGGGGGTGCTTTGAGCTTTTAGCACAGTGGTTTAAACAAAGAGGGGGAGTATTCCACTGTGGAGCAAACTAGCATGTTCTCACTGGCTTAAAGCAAAAAACCAAACAGTTTTGTGAACATAAAACGAAAACAGAGTGATTTGGTAAACTCGTCCTGATTTCAGAGGATCTAAGGGCTGGGGGACTCAGGGAAGGGCTCGGGCAGGCTGGGGTGCCAGAAGGACCCCAACCGAAAGCCCTACGTCCCAGTCTGAAGCTAATCACATGCACAGAGGTGCCCTCCGTCCTCGCTGCACCCAGCATCCCCAGGGAACGGGAACTAGGGGAGGAGCCTGGCCCCTGCACCAGCTCACGCTGTGGAGGGCATCCCACCAGGGGGCGCATCCCTCTGACGCTAACAGCCTCACGGGAGGCAGGCAGCCTGCAGCACACGCGAGCCCCCAGGGACTCTCCAGCCCTCCAGGTCCTGTTCTCGGAGGCTCTGTCCTTGACCCCACCCTGGAGGAGAGGAACCCCTCCCTGAAACAGCACACTGTGGGTCAGGGAGCACAGGCGAGAGACGGGGGCACGCATGTATGTACACCCTGGAGCCAGACTCAGACCCTCAGCTGCCTCCCCTGAAGGTGCTGACCCCACACCGGAGGGTCAAGACCCCTCCGGAGGAGGGCACTCACCTGGATCCAGAACCCCCATCCCTTCCGCAGTGACCCTGCAGGCTAGAGGGCAATTGGTTCCACAAGAGCATATCAAACAGCTCCTGTGCCAGGCCCCGGGGCGGCACATGCAGCAAGTCCCTTATCCTTGCAACCACCACCACATACCCAGTTACAAGTGCAGGACAGATACTCAGAGAGGCTGGGGAATCTGCCCAAAGTCACACAGCTGCCAGTGCTAAGAGCCAGGCCCAGTTCTGGGTCTCTGCGATACCAAAGTTCTTGTGTAAAGAGCAGAAGGGTTACCTCCCTGCAGACTGACCTGTTCTGTGTCAGGCTGGTCTAGTCACACCAACAAATGCTGTCACCCAACCATCCTGAAAACCCCATGGCACTGACAGACAGACCAACTGTTTGGCGGTGGGAAGGGCCAGGTGGCAGGTAGGTACTGATGCCACTGAGGGGAGCATAGGTCCTGGGGACATGATTCTGGCTGCTCTGAAGCGTTCCTACTCCCCACCCCTGGGCCTGGCATGGAGCACACCGCTGGCACCCCAGGCAGGCCTGGACTGGGAGGGCTCCACGGGGGCTCCTGACCTTAGGACACAGCTGACCTCCGCAGCGGGCTGGGATTTCTTGCCCCCACGTTCCTGCCACGAGCAGAGGTGCCCCTGGGCCTCGCAGCCCCATCACAGCACCTACCACACCACATGAACACTATCTGTTTACAGACACTTGCCCGAAAGTACACGCCAGGATAAAGAGAACTAGAGAAATCTTCCCCAGGGCGTGGCTGTGGGGTGGTCCATGTTTAGTCACAGGCCTTGTGGAGCATCTCTGACGGTGGAGCTGCCCAGGGACAGGCTTTACCACAGGGTCTTCTCTATGGGTCAAATGATAGGGCCCAGCATGCCCTCATGCACCTAAGGGGGAGCTGTGCCCCGGAGGAGCATGAAAGGCAGGGGGTGAGGGGCCCTGAAGGCAACGCCCCAGGTATGGTTTCTAACGACATGAGGGCAACACAGACCCAACGGAGCCCCTGCCTGGCCATCTGCTCTTCTCGCCCCAAAAGGCCTCCTCTGCCCGTCTCCTGCACTGCGTCTCACTGGTGCTATCTGCCTCTGGGATCCTCCGTCTTCCCATCAGGGCAGGATTCATGTCTTATGTGACCGTCCCCTGGCACCTGAGGTGGGGCCAGGAATGACCTGGGTGGTAAGTCAATGCGTCGAGCAGGTAGGGGCCCTTTCCCCCTCCCACCCTCTTCCAACCCAGCAGGACAGGCAGATCCTCATGGACAGGGATGGGATCTCTTCAGCTAACAGCGGCCGCGGGGCCAGCCCAGTGCCCGACAGAGCAGGTGCCCGGGGAGTGAGCAACACTGACAGGCCAAAGGACAGGTCAGACTGGGTCATGACTCGCATGGGCTCAAAGGGGGCAGGCTCATCCTGGCCATGGGACAGGACAGGCAAGGGGTGAGGTTGGAGACAGCGTGCAAAGCCGCAGCGTTTCTCCTGCTTGACTCCTGGGGAGCTCAGAGAAGGAAGGGAGGGAGAGAGGGAAGGACAGGACCAGGAAGCAGCCACAACCAGGAGCAGGACACGGGGCGGGAGCAGCAGATGTGAGATCCGGCACAGAGCCTCCAGTGGGCTCCCCACCCTGAGCTGGAAGGACGGGGGACGGGGGGGACGGCTGGGGTGGGGAGGTAGGGGATGGGGGCAGTCAGGTGGTCAAATCTACTCACCTCATGAGAGTTGGTGCCATGAGCCACTCTGGTTTTGCAAACTGTGGGTAAGGGAGAGAAAAGCCGAGAGGAGTTAGCAAGGTGATTCACCCATGAAGCCCAGCCTGGCAGATATAGGGAGAAACTCCCCAAACTCCTACTGCCGCTGGCGAGAGAGGCAGGTGGGGGCTGGGGAGACACACCGGCCGGACGACGGCCAGCAATTGCCCTCAGGGTGATCCGGACGGACACCCCAGGCCAGGCACGAAAAGCCCTTCTGTCCAGACTACCTGAGGATCTGTTTCCACAGTGCGGGGGGTGGGGGGGGGGGGGGGACACAGGGCCATCCCCTCCTAGGCAGCCAAGGCCTTCATCCACCCTGGAAAGGTGAAGGCCAGGGGGCCGTGGACAGCCCCACCCACTCATGGCCCCCCACATCCACCCCACCAAGCTCCAGGTGATACGCACTGAACGGGAACGCCAGGCCGTTCTCCTCCAGGAGCCTCATGGTGTCGTCCCCGCACAGGCTCGTGAGCTCCATGAAGGGCGGGGAGCAGATCCTGTCATCTGGGGACAGAGGAGAAGCCCGCGTCAGTCAGCACGTCTGCCCGCCGGCCGCGTCCTGGGTCAGACCCACCTCCCTGGGGGCCGCCCTCCAGGCCCTGCTCTCCTCATCTGATGCCCCAATTCCACAGTCACGTGCACACACACACCCCCCACTGAGAACAGCAGCACACTCTCTAATCACATTTTCTAATAACATTTCTATAATTACAAAACCAATATATGATAAGTGTAAAACTGGAAGACCAAAGAAAAGTAAACACCACACCCCTTCACAGACGTGACTATTGCGACCACCTTGTTTTAGGCAGATACACATACACGCACACAGAGCTTTACAACAGGACGCTGTTTTGAAACCCGAACTTTCAACCAGCGATGCACATTTTTCTGGCTCAATACAGACTGGTCCCCCCACCTGCTGTCTTGGCTCAACAGGAATCACAGGAACCATGCGGCACACTTAGCCCCCGCCATGTGGCTAGCACCGTGCTACGGGCTTTTGCAGGCATCACCTCTGAAGCCTGCAGAGCAGCCCCTTGAGGAGAGAGCGGAGGCTGCGGAGACACATGAGCACGCCCGCAGCGGCACGGCAGGGCCTGCACCCTATCCCTACCTAACGCAAGGCAGAAGACGGAATGGCACAGCTAATCAACCCCCGCCCCGCACTGGGTCTTGCCTCCTAGCTCCTCTCAAGCACGCTCCCACCCTCCTGCACTGAAGACACACTTCAGCCCTTGCCAACACCTTCTCCCCCCACGCCTCAGCTCTCCTGAGCCCCGAGTCTCAGAGGGGTGCCCACCTCCTCCAGGCGCCCACCCTGCAGGTTCTAGGTGTGTCTGGTTTTCTGAAAAGCCCCGTGAACTGAATCTGCTCTGTTCATCAGGATGCTCCAGGTGCCAGGCACCGAGTGAAGGCAAAACAGATTATTTGTGGGATAACAAAACGCATTCTGACTCTCTACTGATGGTTCAACTACATTACTGGTTTGTTACTCCTACTTCTTGTCTAGTCTTCTTCCCTGATCAGACCAACAGCTCTCAGGAGGTGGGACCACCCTGTACTTCTGGGCACAAGGGCTGGGAAAGGCTAAGTGTTAGTGGAGTGGGGGCGGCCCCCCACCCACAAACTTGGAAACCGGATCAAAAGTAAATAAGCAAGCGGCTTGTCTCCAAGAGCTTCTAGCTACTTGGCTGGCTAGGAAGTCAGTACGTTAAACCAGGGTGAGATCCAGCCTCATAAAGCTCATTAAAATGAATGCCAAGAATTACACAGGGCATATTAAAAACGTCTTAATCTCCCTCCTTCACCCACAAAGTCCAAACTCCAAATAGGCCAAGAGTGTTGGCAGATTTCAGGGGTTGCAGAGCTTCTTGGGGACCCCGGGAGGGTAGTTTGAGGAGGCGCTGCTGGCCCCCCGCATACAACACTCATTAAATCCTGTAAGTGTGGTGACAGAGTCTCCACCGACAGATGCAGAAACCAAGGGCCCAAGAGGTCGTCTTTGCCCGAGGTCACATGGTAGTCAATGACAGAGCCAGGACAAGGAGCCCGGCTCACACGGCAGGCCAGGAAAAGAGAAGTCAGGAAAATCAGAGTGGGGAGGCGTGGGGGACAATGTCCTGACCCTCAGCTGTAAGCCCTTAGCTAAACAAGGCCTCATTTCTGCACCCCCAGCCCAGAGTCAGAGCCAGGGTGGCAACGGTGGTGGGGGGCCGGCAGGCTCTTCCACCACTCTGGCGGGAGGAAGCAGTCTGTGCAAAGGCTTGTTCCTGTGAACACACAGCCCCTGCAGCCCGGCCCTAGAGAGATGTGACGCTCGAGGCGTGAACACACTGGAGGATGCTGCACAGGTGGACTGAGGGCAGGTGCTCACCTGGCCTGGCAGGGGCCCCGCCCTGGCCCACCTCCCCCTCGCCACACACAGGAAGATTCAGAAATTGCTGGAGTCACACAGGCTACCTCCTGAAAGCACGTCAGACTCCCCACCACCAGATTTTCAGAACAGGCAAATCAGCCCGGTTTTTAGATTTGCCTCGCAGCGCCCCCTCAACGTCCCCTCCCACCCCAGCCCTTCAACACTTTCACAAAACGTCACCGCTAACAGCCAACATCTCAATAAGCTGCACTTGTTACATACCAGACACTGTTCCACACAGTCTACGAAGGAACTCGTTCACCCTCACGAGAACCCTATGAGGAAGCACGGTCAACACCATTTTACGGACGGGGAGAATGGGGCCTGGAGAGGTGACGTGACGTGTCCTGCCCAGAGTTACACAGTGAGTGAGTGGTACGGCTGGGGGGCTCACACCTGGGCAGCTGACTTCCCAGTCCATGCCACTGACACAGCCTCCCTAGTAGAAAAATCGCCCTCTCCATATTAACAGAATAACGGAGAAAAACCACACGATCCTATCAAGAGACACAGAAAAAGCATCCAACGAAATCCAATGTCCTTTCAGGATAAAAGCACTCCACAAACCAGGAACAGAAGGGAACTTCCTCAGCCTGATAAAGAGCATCTGTGAAGACCCACAGCTAACACCATACTCAACGGCAAAACCCTGGATGCTGTCCCCTAAGATCAGGAACAAGACAAGGACGTCTGTTCTTCCCGCTGCTATTCAACACTGCACTAGAGGCTCTGGCCAGGGCAATTAGGGAAGACAATGAAATAACATGCATCCAGATTCAAAAGAAGAATAAAACTACCTTTATTTGCAGAAAACATGATCTTGTATACAGAAAAATCTCAAGGAATCCACATACACAAAAAACCAAAAACTACTAGAGCTAATAAACCAGTTCAGCAAGACTGCAGGATACAAGATCAAAATACAAAAAGCAACTGCATTTCTACACCCTAGCAACGAACAGTCTGAACGTGAAATTGAAAAAAATTCCATTTACAATAGCATCAAAAAGATGAAACACTTAGAAATAAATTTAACGAAGACCTAAATGCTGAAAACTACAAAATATCGTTGAAAGACATTAAAGAAGATCTCAATAAATGCAAAGACACGCTATGTTCTGGGATAGGAGATTTAATTTTACTAAGCTGGGAACACGCCCACACTGATCTACAGATTCAAAACAATCCCCATCAAAATCCCAGCGTGCTGATCCTAAAGATCATATGCAAATACAACGGACCCAGAAGGCCAAAACCATCTTGAAAAAGAACAACGTTGGAGGACTCGCACTTCCCAATTTCAACACTTCCTACTAAGCTACAGCAGTCAAGACAGTGTGCTACTGGAGAAGGACAGACATACAGATCAAGGGAAGAGAACTGAGAGTCCAGAAATAGACCCGTACGTCTCAAATCAAGTGACATTTTCACAAGGGTGCCAAGACAAGGGGAAAAATATTCTTTTCATCAAATGGTCCTAGGACAACTGGACATCCACATGCAAAAGAATGAGGTTGGAGCCCCACCTCACATCATATACAAAAGCCGATTCAAAATGGATCATGATCTAAATATAAGAGCTAAAAATCATCAAACTTAGAAAAAAACGGAGGTGTAAATCTTCATGACCTTGGACTAGGCAATGGTTTCTTAGACACTAAAAACACAAGCAATCAAAGTAAAAATAGATACATTTGACATCATTGAAATTAAAGACTTGTGCCTCAAAGAACATTATCAAGAAAGAGAAAAAACAACCTACAGAAGGAGAAAATAAAATTTGCACATCATGTATCTGACAAGGGTCTAGTATCAAAAATCAAAGAACTATTAACAACCAAACAATAAAAAGACAACCTGATTTAAAAATGGGCAAAGGATCTGAATAGACAGTTCTCAAAATAACACATACAAATGGCCAATAAGCATGTGAAAAGGGTGCTCAACATCATTAGCCATCAGGGAAATGCAAATCAAAACCACAATGGGATATGACTTTACACCTAGTGGGACCGCTATAACCCCCAAGACAGACAATAACAAGTGTTCTGACACTGCCGGTGGGAATGCAAAATGGTGCGGCTGGTTTGGGAAACAGTCTGGTATTTCCTCAAACAGTTAAACACAGAGTTCCAGAATGACCCAGTAATCCACTCCTGGAAATATAACCCAGAGAATGGAAACACGTCCACACGAAAACCTCTCCAAGAATGTTCATAGCAGCATTACTCATAATAGCCAAAAGTGGCAACAACCCAAACGTCCAAGTGATGAGTGGGTAAATAAAACGGGATCTACCCACACGACAGAATGTTATTCAGCCATAAGAAGGAACGAAGCACTGATTCATGCTGCAACACGGATGAACCTTGAAAACATTATGCTATGTGAAGGAAGCCAGGCACAAAAGCCACATATGATATGACTTTATTTACCTGAAATGACCAGAATAGGCAAATCCATAGAGACAGAAGGGAGATGGGTGGCTCCCAGTGGCTGGTGGGTGGGGGGAATGGGGAGAGATTGCAAATGGGTACATTTCTTTTGGGGTGATGGAAAACATTCTGGAATAAGATAGTGGTGATGACTGTATAATTTGTAAAAATATTCAAAACTACTGAATTACATGTACACTCAAAAGAGGTAGATTTTATGGTATGTGAATTATATCAATAAAAAAAAAATAAGAAGAAACTCCAGCAGCAGCAGCTGTCGTCCCTCGAGTGCTTGCTCCCTGCGGGACACTGGACTAAATAAATGTTTCACGTACAGAACACTATCTCCTTCAATTCTCCCAGCAAACCGGCAGTGTCCCCTCCCCACGCTAGGTCCAGGGTGAAAGTCAGAACAGGACAGGGGAGCGTTTCCCCAGAGATGTTTGGGGTCCAAAGGAAATGCAGACACAAGATATTTCCAATGACTGGGTCACAACCAGCATTCAGTCAAATACCCCCATGTTTCCTTTTGGAAATCTCAGGCTCTGGTGTGTGAGATGGCAGGACCCAGCAGAGGTGGCAAAGGACCAAGTGTGCCAAGAGAGAGGGGTACATGCACACTGTCACACTCTTCCTCCTTTATCCTAATCTGGAGCTTGTGACCACACCCTGAGCAGCAGACCACTAGCTGCTCACCCTATTCCCTCTCCAGGGATGGGCCCGAGACTGAGACTGGCCGCTCACACCGCCAGGAAGGGCCCACAGTCCAAGCTCAGTCCCCAGCGAGGGGCCAGCACCGGCTGAAGTCCGTCTGAGCTCGGGCCTCACCGAGGGGCCAGCACCGGCTGAAGGCCGTCTGAGCTCGGGCCCCACCGAGGGGCCAGCACCGGCTGAAGGCCGTCTGAGCTCAGGCCCCACCGAGGGGCCAGCACCGGCTGAAGGCCGTCTGAGCTCGGGCCCCACCGAGGGGCCAGCCTCGGGTGAAGGCCATCCTGAGCCCATGGGGCAGAGGCTGGAAGGGACCCGTGTCCCTCACTGGGCCGCAGCCTGCTCCACACCTGGGGCCATCTCCCACTCTGGACTTGGGTACAGCAGACCACAACGTCTTTACTGCTTGAGCCAGTTTCTGGCTCCTTGTAGCCAAAATCATCCTGCATGTCCAGGAAATCGCAGTAAATTAGAAACCATTCTTCCTATTTTGGTTTCAAGAACCATTCACCAACAAAAAGAAATATATTGAAGCTCAAGTAAACCCTAGGAGCTGGAGATGCAGCAGTGGACAGACAGAGTCACCCCGCCCTCGTGGAGCTCACGTCCCAGGTGAGGTGAACCAGACAACAAACTAGACCGATAAGTAGAATGTAGAGGTGAACAGTGCCAGTGGGAAACACAAAGTACAAAATAGGGAGCCGAAGGGGGTGCCAGCAGGGGTGGGGGTGTGATTCAGGGGTGCCTCACTGAGCAAAGAGAAGCGAAGGCCAGCGAATGGATCATGCATCCAGGGGGGTGTGTTCCGGGCAGAGGGAACAGCCAGTGCAAAGACTCTGCTCAAGGACATGCTGCCGTCTGGAGGCACGAACTGGACCCAACCTCTGAGCTGAGGATGGTGACGGCAGTCCAGCTCATGGACACAGAGGTCACCGAGCAGTGGAAGGCCTGGGAAGCAACCAGGCCCTGCAGCATCAGAGCCAGCCCCTCGGTGGCAGCAGACACGCGCGGGCCCTGCTCCACATGAGAGGCGGTGACAGCAGAGCTTCCTCCAGCTCAGCCCTGGGAAACTCACAACGTCGCCAGCAGCTCTTCTCCCCAAATGGAGACAGAATAAGGCCTCTTTCTCTAAGGCAGCACTGGGAGCCCGGGAGGCTATTTCTGGTTCCCTGAAAAAGGCTACTGTTGCTTATTTCTGGATGGGAGTTGGAAAGAGGCTTTTTTTAGTTAGATGGTGGGTTGTGTTCTGTCAAGAGCTGAAACATCAGCCCCTGGGAAACCACAACACCCCGTCTTCCCTCTCTGCCACCCGCATCGGAGAACGTGATGCTGGAGGCCTGGGAGATGGGCGAGCCCCAATCACACGTCCACAGGTCCACAGAAGGGAAGAGAACAGTTCAAGGCCACACATGAGTCACTGGCAGACCCAAGGTGAGAGGCCAGGCGTCCCAAGCTGCACACAACTGCCCCGTCCACTCTGCCAGGTGGCCATGCTCGCATCTGACCGGTGGCAGCTGCTACAGAACTCGCAAGAAGACAAAAGACCAATGACAAGCAGAGGACAAGGAGGGGTGAAGGAGAAGGGGAGACTGGCATTCTGAGGGTGTGGGTTGGAAGCCAGTCAGCCCAACTTTGAACCTGGGATGAACTACTCATTAGCCGCAACCTTTAGCAAATGGCTTAACTCTGCTGGGCCTTGCTCTTCTTGTCCGTAAAATGGGAGCGATGCCTCCCTGGAGGGTTGTTGGGAGGCCTGGCACATAAAGGTACCCAACAGGGGCAGCTGACACCGCAGGAGGACAGGCAGATCCTGAATCATGGCCACTGGTCCACGTCCAGCTTCCTGGGGTATGTTGGGTGCTGGGCGCCGTCCTCACTGGCTTTCTCGCTGTGCCCAGCATGGTGCTGGCAGAGCAGGCCTTCTTCATGTGGCTGTGAAGGAAGCCTTGGTGAGGCACTGGCAGTGTTGGGCCTGGGGACAGCTGTGATGAGCCTCTGCTTCGGTTCCCTTCTCTCAGACAGGCTTAACCTCTTCACCCAGACGTACCTCATGAAAACCCCACAAGACCTGGGGGCAGAGATGGTCCCTGAGGACATGCAGGCTGGAATCCTCTGAAGTTTCTGAGACAGGCGGAAACCCCGAAGGAGAGAATGACACCCCCGAGTCAGGCCTGTGCTGAGGGGAGAGGAATGCTGGCAGACACACCAGGGAGGGGCCCAGTGGCCAGGAGCCTGCTGCGTGGTCCTGGGCAGTGGGGCGACATCTCATCTGGAGCGTCCCACGGAGAGGACATACTACAACTGTGGGCTCTGTCTCCCTGTCCAGAACGTCAGTTCCCGAGGGCAGGGCTTGCGGGTTTTGTTCAGCTGTATAGGTCCAGGGCCTAGAACACTGCCTGGCACACAGCAGGTGGTCAACAATACTCGCTGAGTGAATGGACTGGCCCGTCGAGTGAAGGGGTTGACAGCGCCCTGGTAAGCAAGGCTGGCTCCTTGGGCATCCGGACAGATGCAGGACCTGTGGTCAGTGTGTCTGGGCGCCACCCGTACAGTGTTCCAGGCCCAGCCTGCCGCAGGGGCCGCTGGCCACCATCATGCTGTCACTGCCCCACTCCCCTGAGGCCTGCCCTGCCCCAGGCTCGCTCCACTTGAAAACAAGGCAGCTGCCATGATCACCCCTCAGCCCGCCCTTCATTCCTCTGAGGACTGTCTCCTCACAAACATCTTGTTTCTCTACTTTGCTGTGACTGTGGTTGCATTTTCCTTTTCTAATCCTGTTCTTCTCGAACACTGTTGCCATCAGGATTTTGCCATGGTTTACCATGTCCTGCTCATCTGGTGGTGACATCTCCCCGCAAGTCAGACATTTCCGTTTGTGCCAATTTTTCTCCACGGCAGACGGCTTCAATGAACAATCTCAGGCATAAGTTTTCTGCTTGTGCTAAATCATTTCCACACACCAAGTGTTCAGCACTGGGGTTCCAGGGTCCACGGAAATCGACATTTCTATGGTTCTTGTGACACTGTTTCCAAAGGGAGCAGCAATGAAAGGATTTGACCACGTCTTCCCAGTCCTGGGCGGTCTCATTTTCAGAAACCTGGGCAGTACTTTCACGAGGGAGGACAACAGGCGACAGAGTGAATGATCCCATCCCGGCACGTATGGTCACTCTGGGGGCCGTGGGCCGCCCAGGAGGGGGAGCGAGGCACAAAGCCGAGGCCAGTGTGAAGAGCTGCGGGCAAGGCCTGTGCATGACCTCATGAGTGAAGGCACTGGACGTGGGCCCAAGACCTACATGTGATCCCAGCAGCTCCCCTGGGCCCTGGAAACCACACGGCCCGTCTGGTCTTGGGCTCCTGACCGGGAGAAGGGGGTCATGGTAAGCCTCCTGCCTACTTGGCGGAGTTGCAGCGAGAATCAAGGATGACAAAACAGTGCTGTGCAATCTGCAAAATGCCGGATAAAGCAGCTAAGCCTCTCGGGGGGCGGCAAGCAAGGACCTGGTGCAGCCATCTGTTCACACCTTCCTCGCACAGCGAGGAAGGCCAGGGCTCCCAGGTGCCACTGTGAGCCGGGCAGTGGCAAGGGGCCGGTTCACTGAAGCCCAGCTCCCGATGCAGAGGCGGAGACAACAGGAGCACTCCAACCAGTGCGTGCTGGAGGCAGGGCCGGGAGAGAGCGTGTGACTCTGATTTCTAGGCAGCAGACCAGGGTTCTGCGACCCCCAGGGGAGCTGGCTGCCAAGGGGCAGCAGCCCCAGACCTAGGGAGCATGTGGTTCAGGGGGCAGACTTCTAATTGCATTCTGGAAAGACCAGGGAGGGCTCCCTGGAGGATGCAACATAGCAGCGGGCCTTGGTGAAGGCAAGAAGTTTGAATTTATGCGAACCCTCTGGCCTTAGCCAGAGCTGCTGCCCCGACCTGGGCCTCCACCTGCTGGGCAAAACGCAGGCTCCATGACGGCAGAGACCTTATCTTCCTCTGCCAGGTTCACATCCCCGAAAACGCGTGAGTGAGTGAACAGACTGAACGGTGGCCTGGGCTCCCAGCTCTCCTGGCCCAAATGAAGGAGCAGGTTCCCGCAGGGTCAGCAGCATCCCAGCCCTGGGCTCCCGCACCAGCCCCAGACACTGCCCCTCAGAGGCGGGCTGTCCTGCTTTCCTGGGCCACTCCCCATTCCCAGGGGCCCACGCTGAATGGCAGGAAACGGCCTCATCCAGGAGAGGGCGAAGAGATCCTCTGTGTCACTGGCAGATGGGGCACAGGAAGGTAGGGGTGGGGAGCAGGATCCAGGCTCTCATCAACCTCTGAGAGCTGAGGAAAACCCATGTCCAGATTTCACAGCCTTTTGGGCCTTTGCATATGCTGGTCCCTCAGCCCCCAAAGCCCTTTCTTCCAGGCCCTTCTTGGCCTGGGAAACTCCTGCTGGTCCTCCCAGCCCAGGGCCGGCTGCCTCCCTCCTCTGAGCACCTCCTTCCCGCACATCGGGGAGCAGGAGGCCCCTTCTGCTGGGCTCTCCCAGGGCCCTGTGCTGCTCATCTCGGTGACTTATGATACGGCCGCCTACGCACAGATGGGGCCCCACAAAGACCCTTAGGGCCTGCAGGGGACTCAGGCTGCCTGGGCTTGAATCCTGGCTCTACCCCATACCAGCTGTATGAACTCTGCCCAAGTAATTTTAGCTCTCTGCCTCAGTTTCCTCGCTGGAAAATGAGGATGACAGTACCTACTTCATAGGCCTGTCCTCCTGCCCCCCCTTAGAAAATGTATTTTTAAATTATGAAACAGTGTCTAAATTAAAGAGTACATGTTCACATTTTTCCATTATTTGCTTCAGACCTTTTTCGTTTAACAAGAAATAAACTGTGAGTGATAAGGCTAAAATCAGATTACCAAGTGCAAGCAGCAGAAAAGAGGGTGCTGGAGAAAGGGAAGCAGGTTGAATGCTGAGTACACAACTGAGACGTCCAGCACGATGCCCAGGACCAGGGGCATCAGGGAAGACTGCCTGGAGGAGGCAGTCACTGCAAAGGGCAGCCCAGAAAGCAAAATGGGGCAGCGATGACAAGCATCAGCTCTGCGGCCCAAGAGACGGCTCAGTCCTTGCAACCTGTGCCACTGGGCCAGGTCACTGATCCTCTCTGATCCTTTCCATCATCTGTAAAATGGGATAGTGACGCTGCCCACCTCCCAGGGCTGTTGCAGGGACTCAGTGAGGCCACATCACCCTCCTTAGGGCACTTGGCACCCACACCTCTGCCAGTCCCTTCTGTGCTCCACCCGGCCCCACCCCAGGGTCTGGGCAGCTGCAGTGGCCCCAGCCTACCCAGCACGACCCCTCATCTCAGCCTGTCCTCCCAGGACACGGACAGAACAAGTGCTGTGGCCCCAGCACTGGGCTTCTTCCCAGCTCCCTGACCAAATGTTCCTGGAGTTTGTGAATCAAGGAACCCCCTTCTTGGGACCCTTACCCCATAACCATCGGCTGCTCCATCCACCAGCCACCAGATTCCTGGTGTCACACCCACCTTGCCCACCATCTAACCCAACCTGCAGACCGCTGTAGGATCCCGGAGCCTCTCTCTAAAGCTCCCACCTGTCTCCCAAGGCAGCTGTCAGCCCAGGCACGGTCCACGGCCACCTTGAGCATGAGTCCAGCGTCTCTCCAGGCCTCTGCAGCCTGACCCTGCTCCCCTTCCTGTTCCAGGCTGCAGCGCGTCCCTCCCTCAATTCACAGGATCAAGTCCTGCCCCCAGCACCTCAGAAGGTGACTGTATTCGGAGAGAAGGCCTTTGAAGAGGTGACTAAGGTAAAAGAGGCCATATGGGCGGGCCCTGTCCAATCTGACCAGTGTCCTTATAACAAGATTAGGACACGGACACACACAGACGGACGGGACGGAAGACACAGCGAGGAGACAGCCGCCTACAAGACGAGGGAGAGAGGCCTTAGAAAAACTAGCCCTGCCGACGCTTAACTCTGGACTTCCAACCTCCAGGAACTGTGGGAAACTCAATTCCTGTCGTTTAAACCTGTGGTACTTTGCTACGGCGGCCCGAGCCGACTAACAGCTTCTCTACTCCTCTCAGAGCGCAGAGCCCGGGGTCACTGATGGCCAAACCTGGCTCCGGGCAGAGTGGTCTTCTCCTCACTCCCCACATGGGCCTCTGGGACTCCCCTCCCCCACCACTCGGCCACAAGCCAGTCATCCCAGCATGGCTCCGGGTCCCCGAAGCTCAGAGCAAGCTGTGCTGTAACAATGCTGCCGCCCAGCAGCACCTCCCCCGGCACCTTCTCCGGGCATGCTCGTCTGGCCTTGCACCATGTCCTGTTTGGTTGCTCATCTCTCGCACCCTATTAAATGTGCACGTGTTTGGGTTCTCACTCAGCAACCAGTGTACGTTCCTTGGGGTCAGGACCAGGCCTTGCCCTGGGCCTAGCAATGCTCAGAGGCGGCAGGCGTCAGTAAGAACCACTGCTCTGACAAGTGTGTGCGTGTGAGAAGAATTGAGAGATGGAGTAAAAGTGAGCTGTGAGCACTGGAAACAAAAGGAGAAGGGGAAGCACGGAGCCCTCGCAAGCCACCAGCACAGGCAGACAGGAGGCGGCCTGCAACTCCCCAGCCAGCCACCGTGTGGCGCTGTTGGCCTGGCACGGCCCTGATGACTGGCCACAGGACGGGAAGGCATGGCCTTGAGAGCCTGGCCTGCCACCCTGCAGGCCCGGTGTCCATGACTCACTCGGTGCCCGACTGTCCAAAGTCACCTTCCCTCTGCTGTTTAGCTGTCAGCGGCAGGAGCCACGTGCTCCTGAATTCTAGACGGGGAAAGACACTCTGCGCATTCTGAGTGAACCTAGTTTCAGCCTGATGGCAGCTCTGAAAACAACCCGAATGGCTTTCCAGCTCATGATGATGGCAGCCGCCCAGTAATTCAGAACGGTCAAGTCGCAGGCACGTGGGGGTGGGAAAGCGGCCGCAGGTTGGAGCCAGAAAGAGGAGGCCAGGAGGGGCCAGATGAGAGGCCCATGGATGAGAGGCAATGGAAGTGGGCATTGGTCTTTGATGTGGAGCCGGACCCGGGCCCACAGAGGGCATTCCCATCCTCATGACTGCCCTGCTCTCAGCGCCCACAGTATAATGTCCCGTCCACCCGACCTGGCCGGGAAGCGCTCCAGTGTCCAGTCATAGCAAACCGCGTGCCCTTCCCCAAGGTGGCGCTCCATCCCCGCCTCCTTGTTCTCCTGGGGCATCCTCCCCTGGGACACCCTCACCACCCAGGCCTCTACCACCTCCCCCTGCCCCTCCTTCAAATAACTTAGAACGTCTGCTCTCCGCTGCTGATTCCCTCCCGCTACACTTCGGAATTGTCCCCTGCTCTGTCCCCAGCATGTCCCCTCACACCAACTTCCAGTTCCTCCTCATTCCCTTTGCAGTAGGTGACTCATCTCTCCCTGTAGGCCCCCTGAAGCATGGCGGCGGCTGGATTTGCCGGGGGATCTGCGTCGGGCTTCAAAAGGGTGGAAACAACTGGACGACGGTGACATCCTTGGGTGTATCTTCAGACCCATTCACAGCCCCAGATGAGATGAAACTCAAATAATCTGCTTTGTTTTGTTTAAGACATGAGATGTTCCAGCCCTTGGAGCTGGTATGCCCTGGGGATGTGGGGACTGGGAGCCTGACTCATGGAAACCACTGGAAACCTGCCACGGCTTTGGGTCAGCCCCAGGAGAGGTGGAGCCTCACCCTCGCGGCCCCCCGCAGGCTCTGGGTGTATGCAGTCATGGGCTAAGTGCCTGGGTTCCAATCCGAGGTCCACTGTCTCCCTCCGGGCTGGCTGTCTCTGTGCCTCCATTTCCACATCTGCAAGATGGGCACAACTACTACCTGGATCGTTGGAAGGACTAGGTCAGTCCCTGTGCGTGAGCGTGCTGGGACCGTGTGCGACATGCAGTGGAAAGTGCTAGGTGAGGCTTTGTGCTATTCGCTGGAGATGGGTCTGCTCCCACCTGCTCACCAAGGTCCAGCCAACAACCTGGACCCACGACGGGGTGGAGCGCTCCTCAGGAGCTACGCCTGTCTCACGAATGTCAAGCAAGGACACAGGTGCCCCTCCAGGCTCCCGCTCTGGGACAAGGAGGGGGAGGAGGCTTTGCCCACACTGCTCAGGCACGGGGAGCTCAGACGGAGCTGGGGGTAATCAAGGCCCACAGCCAACCACCCACGGGAATCAGGTTCCCAGAAAGGCAGCCGGGGGCAGGCCTTCCCCAGGCACGACCGGGCTCTGCTCATCCGTCTGGTTCACCCAGGGCGTCTGAGGGAAAGAAGGGCCTGGCACCTCGGAAGCTCACGTGAGGACGGTGGCTGTGAGCAAAGGCCAGGGCTCCCTCCCCCCGGGTCCCCAGAGACAGAGCCCAGCAGTGACCCAGGGCCCCAGGGCAGGGGCCAGGCCTGGAGGGTGCTCCTCCCAGGACCCCCTGCGGGGAGGGGAGAAGGGGCACCTCCTGAGCATGGACGGGCCTCTCGCTGTCTCCTCACCGCCCGCATGGAGCAGAGCGGCGAGGGGGGAGGAGGGGCTCGGCAGCAGCGATGTGTGGAGGGCCGGCCTGCTGCTGCTCCACCTGCTCCACACCCCTCTGTGGCCCCCGGTGTCCTCGGGATCAAGTCCAGGCTCCTTAACCAGCCCTCCAGGTCCTCCAAGATGGAGGCCCTGCCTACACCCGCCCCCGGCCCCCCACCATCAGGCTCTGGACAAAACAGGTTTCACTCAGTTTTCCAAGCAAGCTCCTGCCTCGGGGAGCTGGCTCAGCGCCCCGGCACGTGCCTCCCGCCATGGCACCTGGTCGGCCCTGACATAAAGCTTCGCTTGGTGTCTGCCCTCCAATCAGACCGGGAGACGGTCGTGTCTCCCTCTGCCTGGGCAGGTCCTAGAGCTGGCAACACAGCAGGCCTGCCCCAGTGATGCTTGTGGAGAGGAGGCCTGAGCACGGTTCCTCCCCACTAAGATGCAGGCCTGACTGCTGGCCCCTCGGGCGTGGGGCCTCCCAGGGTGCGGACTCTCAGGCAAGGCCACTAGACGCTCTCCTTCTCAGGACACATGCCCTGGAGCCTGGCCAGCCCAGAAACCCAGCCACTGCGCAGGTGCCCTGCTGAGCCACCACCTGGATCCGAAGGGATGCTCACTAGCTGAGCCCAGCCACGCCCCGGATCTGTGAGCAACACACACACACACGTTACTGTCTGAAGCCACTGTTCTGGCTCACACCTAACAGAGGGCCAGAGGTCGACAGGAAGGCCATGCTTGGCTCCGTGTCAGCAACAGCCACACGAGGACTCCCAACACCTACAGGCCTCCACTCCTGTGAACGATTCTTCCGGCAATGTCCTGGTGTGGATCGCTGCTGTCACCTCCACTGGGCGCTGGAAGAAACTGAGGCTGCGGGGGGTTACATTCTGTCTTCAAAGACAAAAGTTGGTCTGTAGCAGTGCAGGCTTCCTGCGCAGGCAGGCTGGTCCACGGCCAGGCCTTCAACACGGGGCCAGAGCCTCGCTTCTCCATGCCTGCATGAGTCCCAGTGGAAGGGTCCGCGAAGGTTTGCCAGGAGGCAGGTGTTGAGCTGGCCGTGCTTCCCAACACCGAGTGGCTGGACACTCCAGGCTGCCTGGGTTTGTGTAACCTTGAGGAAGTTACTTCCCCTCTCGCTGCCTCAGTTTCCTGCTCTGTAAAATGGGGGGGAGAGCAGTCCTGCCCGTGCAGCTGCCTTAAGGATCAAGCGAGTTAACACACGAGGCACGGGAGAGAGGTCCTCAGTGTAGACTCCACCACCCCCCGTCATCATCACTGCTGTCATTATTCGCAGGTCCACCATTTTTTTTCCTGCTTTTTTCTCCCCAAATCCCCCCAGTACATAATTGTATATTCCAGTTGTGCGTCCTTCTAGTTGTGGCATGTGGGATGCCACCTCAGCATGGCCTGATGGGCAGTGCCATGTCCGTGCCCAGGATCTGAACCAGCGAAACCCTGGGCCACTGAAGTGCAGCGTGCAAACTTAACCACTCGGCCACAGAGCCGGCCCCCAGGTCCACCATTTTAAAAGTCCAAAATCAGCTCCAAGCCCAGGGCTGCTCTGCATGGCCCGACGACGCCCCTGGGGAGACAGGAGAGTGGACATGGAGGAGCAACGTGCTTGGTTTTTCCTGCCCAGAGATAACGCTCTTGACATTAGCATTAAAGAGAGAGATAAAGCTTTCTCGTCCAGCTGTCCACTGCGACAGAACTCAGACTCCTAAAGCAGATCAGCACCAAACGCCCCAGCAACCCCCCAGGGGCCAGTGCCTCCTCTCGGCAGAGCATGTGGCTCCCAGGCAGCATCCCCCTGTTCAGAACACAAGGTTGGATCTGAGCAGTCGGTCCCGCAGGGCCAGAGAAACGACGATGACAGCGACAGTGTGAGACGACACAGTGGGACGAACGTTCGCAGGCCCGACAGCGCTCTTGGCCATGGTCGGAGCCCTGAGGCGGGAGAGTGAAAACTCCACGGCAGTCTCCTCCAAGGATGGGAGGGAAGGGCGGGCGGTGGGGGCTCTGGCCGGGTCCCTGACTCTATGGTGTGGCAGCAGGGCCGGCTAAGACACCTACCCTGCACCCCAACACCAGCAGGGCTCTCCCAAAGGGGACCGTGCTCTGTTGCTGGTGGCCACCTGTGCTCCTCCCTGCCCGGCCTTTGCCCTCTGCACTTGCCCCCAGGAAAGCCTTCCCTTCGCTTCTCCGCTGCTGAACAGAAGCCTCGTCACAAAGGCCAGCACCTGGCCTGGGCTGGGGGATCACTAACATCAGCTGACTACAAGCCCCTCCACCCCAGCCTTTCTGGGCAGCCGTGGAGGCATCGCTCGCCCCTCCAGCCCCACAGCACCGCCCCACCCCTGCGGCTCTGGCCTGCACACCCCGGGACGGCTTGTACCATGGTGCCTCCCCACCTCACCCTCTGCCCGCCTAAACACGATGCTCGTCCCCAACGCCAGTCAGTAGCCCCCTTCCAATCTCCCTGGGCTCTGTCCCCTCTACTCCTGCCACTGCCACCACCCTCACTAGGCCCTCGGCATCTGTCCCCAATGTGGCAGCTCCTCCCTGCCTCCACCCACAGGCTAGGTCCACACTGGCACCGGAGGCCCACTGGGACTGGGCATGGGGTCCCTCCCGCAGCACAGACAGCCCCCGTTTCTCCAGCTCGTGCCACTGTTTCAGACCCGCCTCAAACATCACCTCCGCAATAGCTCGTTACCACGGAGGGCCAGGGCCAGGGCCACCCCCTCCTCTGGCTCTGAGCTCCTCACCCCACCTGCATGAGTCAGTCCCCTCCTCCGGAATTTCTGCCTCAGAGGCTCCCCTAGTGCGTCTGCCTCTTACGCATCTAATTCCTGCACACATCCTTCCTTCGTCTGCACATGTACTGGGCACCCGCTATGTCCCAGGCCCTGCCCTCGGAGGCCCTCGGTTGGGTGGGAAGAGATTGGTAAGCAGACACGACAGCACAGTGGGACTGGTGGTGTGACCAAGGGTGGCAAGGGGTCTATGGGAGCAGAGAGGCAGGGCACTGAGGCCCACACACGGAAGGGCCTATGGAGCAAGGAGGACTTCCTGAAAGAGGCTGCCTGAGCCAAATCCCAAAGTTAGAGCTCGTCAAGGGAACTGAGGGTGTTCCAGGTCGAGGGAAACTGAGGACAAAGGCTAAGGGTCAGGAGGGGGCTGCCCGTGAGGTTTGGCACGGCCACAGTGTGGAACGTGAGGGCTGATATGGCAAGAGATGTCGCCAGGTGAGGGGATGGGCAGGGGCCACATGCCCTTAGATGCCCAGTACAGGCCACAGGGCATGGAGAGACTTAAAAGCAATTAAATTCAACTTAACTCACAAGCGTTTAAGGAAAAACGCTTCTGTTGCTCTGCATGATGGGCAGAATCCAAAAACGGCCCCCAAGATGCTGTCCCGTGTGCACACTGCACATAGTCCAGGGACTGAAACGATGGATGTTACTTGGTGACTGGGTCACGTTACACTGTGGACCACAAAACAGAGGGAGCTTATCTGGATGACCCGCTGACTCACAGGAGCTCTTGCAAGCAGAGTGTGTTTTCTGAGAGGAAGTCAGAGATCAGAGGCACCAAGAGAGCTGGACGCACCACTGCTGGCTTGAAGATGGCGGGGCCCCGTGGGAAGGAAAGTGGGGGGCTGCGGGAGCTCAGAGCAGTCCCCGGCTGACAGCCAGCGGGGGGAGACCGGGACCTCGGTCCTACGGTCACAAGGAACAGAACTCTGCCAAGAGGCACGAGCCTTGGAGTGGGATCTTCCTCGGGGCCTCCAGGCGAGAACTCAGCCCGGTGATGCCTTGATGCCAGCCTGTGACACCCTGAGAAAAGAAACCAGCCCTGCCAGGTGGCCATCTGACCCACGGAACTGTGAGACAATAAACGGGGCTGCTGTAAGCCACTCCGTTCAGAGTGACCTGTTACACAGCAATAGGGAACTAAGAGACTGGGGTACGACGAGTTTTCAGATGGAAAGTTCACTGAGCTATCTGAGACGCTGGGTGGGGGGACATTTCACCAGTGGCTGCAGCCCCTACCCTGCTCCCCAGAGGCTTCTGAGGGGCCCTAAGCCCTTGCTGCAACTGCTCCCTCCCTGTCAGCAGCCTGATCTTCAGCTCACTGGCTACAGGTGGGCTGTCAGGGAGACAACTCTGGAAAATGGGAATCAGCCTGAAACTAGGGGAGGGGATTGCTTCCCGGCAGGGACAGAGGGAAACAAATGCCACAGGTCTGACACGGCCATGGTCAACTGGATGAGCAGTTTTCCTCCATCTGACTTAGCTAAGGACCCGTTTCATCTCCAGGGCACGGAGCCCTGTTTGCACCCGGCGTCTTGGAAGCCCAGGAGCGGAGGAGCCAGACACGGGCCCAGGCGGAGACACGGACATTCCGGAGCCCCGTTCCAGCTTATGGAAACGGGCAGGAACTCTGTGGCAGCTGTTCCCACTGATTTACGGCCCCTTCCAGACCCAGGCAGATGCTCGCTGGCCCCTCTCAGCTCCAACTCCCAAAACGCAGCCGCCTTTTTTGTTTTCAAGACTTTTAAAAAATAATATCTGAAGTGCTCTCCCTGGCAGTACACACTCTAAAAGCAGAGCAGAAGATGTCAGCTTGGCCCCAGTGCAAAGATGAAGCTTCCATCGACAAAACATTCCATATTTTTAAACAATGAGCAATTTCCTTAATCCAAAAAGGGCTCTAACCAATCAATAAGAAAAAGACCAATAACCCAATAGAAAAATGGGCAAAGGAGATGAAAGGATGCACACACAGAAGAGAGCAAAACGCCGATAAACACGTGAGGAGATGCTCAATCTTGCCAATAATGGAAGAAACGCAAATTAAGGCAGTTACCATTTCCCTGGCAGATGGGCACAATTAGGAGTAAAATTTGTTCAAATTTTTGGAGATCAATCCAGCAACGTGAGGAATGTTTATAATAATCTTTGACCAAGAAATTCCACTTCTAGCGACTAATGCTACAGAAATATGCAGGCTTGTGTTTACTGCAGCTCAATTTGTTAAAAAAAAAAATCCAAACCCAACTAGAATGACCTTATAAGCCCAATATAATTGACGAAATCATGATTCTTTCACCCTCAAGCTGAATTATACTGCCATCAAAAAGGGCAGAGACGGCCTAATCTCCCCCATCTTTATGGGCCATGAACGGAAGTCAAGATATCCACTAAGGAGGGAAAAATGAGAACACACATAATATGATCCTGTTTCTATTTTTTTTTAAAGTACATATGTATTTGTACATGTTTGAGAAAGGTCTAGAAGGTTGCATTCCACAGTTAAGAGCAGCTGCCTCTGGGAAGTGAGGTCGAGGATAAACAGGTTTGAGTCACTGGCAATCAGGACCCTGCTTTGATAAAGAGGAATCAGGATGAGATCTGTGCAGATCAGGGGGCATCCAGTTCAGAATTCCCGAAGTGTGCTGGGTGGAGCAGGCCTCCCACTAGAAGCCCTACAAGACGGGGTAGGGGGACTCATAACCAATTAGGTGGAAAAAGTTAAATATTGCTCTATCTCATTGATTCTAAGACACGTGTTCTTTTTCATTTTCCACCTGTGAAGTTGACATGTGTCTCATCATCAATGGTCTGTCACAATTTAATTAGCACTTTTTTCTTCATTAGTAGAATATAAACTATCAGTGCATCCTACCATGCGTGGTAAAAGTCAGTATACCTCCCTCTGGGAGACTGGGGATTCACATTAGCACATTAAAGGCTCTGAGAAGTCCTGCAGCAAAGAAATTTGTCTAATGCTGATTTCTCCAACATATCTGACACAGCCCCTTTTTCCTTCTTCTCAATTCTTATCTTCACCTTTTCCTTTGTTGACAGATGAGATACACTGGGACTCCATGAGGTGCCCCCATGGATGTCAGAGAAGGTACGAGAAGTCCCTGGACGAATGGGGGCAGGCTTGCTTTGTAAAATTCCATATAATGGCCATTGGCAAATACCATAACAGCAACTGTTGTCATCAAGACATCAATGGATGCTAAAATAGCAGGCAGAAGTATGATGAGAAACAGGATAGCTGCAAAGTGTCTCCTTGTAAGACCACCGCCAACTACACGGCAGATCTGTAGTCTCCATTTACAGTGGAGAGCCCTGGCCGACACCACTCTAACAAATAATCAGTTAACCAGACAGAAGACACGCTGGCGGCATGCCCTCCTGATAGACAGCATGTGAGTCTAGCCCAGATCTAGTGCTAAACAGAAGTTCAGGAACTCAGCAGCGCAGGGTCACAACATACGGGGTGTGGTCTGAACCACAATGCAGGGTGACCCAGGAGAACCACCATCCACTGAGTGTTTATGCCTTAAATGCACAAGCACGTTCAATCTTGGAATAACCCTCTGAGGAAGGTGCCACTCTCATTGCCCCATTTTAGATAGGAAAACTGAGGCTCAGTGCAGTCAAATAACTTGCCCAAATGCACACAGCTTGGCCTAAGGACACGATCTGAACCTGGGCAGTCTGACTCAGATTCATCACGGCACCGCCTCTGAGAAGACTGCTGCAGGGGTGTGCATCCCACGGAAAGGGCACCGGGCTGAGAATCGAAAGGCACCGGGTCAGTCCTGCAACCTCTCTGGGCCCCTTTCCTCATCTTCAAAGATATGGAGAAGAGCAGTTTTGGGGACGTCAAGAGCTCAAGATGTCTTTCAGCTGGAAAGACACGAGGCGGGCTTTAAATTCACACTAAAGTGTAAATGACTGGTGCCTGATACTTGTTGGTCAGATTGATGAGAAAGTATGTTTTGAGTCCGTCTGCCCTACTACGTCCCAGGGAAGAGATGTTGAGATTTCTCACTGAGAGCTGGGGGACTGAGTGTGATGGGGCAAGAAGGTTCCTAGGAGTCCCAAGTCTGGAAGAGTCAATCATTACCACAAGGGGAAAGGACCTCGGGAAAACGGAGCGAGGGGTCCCAAAGACAGACAGCATCTGGCTCCCCAACTGGCCCAGGGTCAGCCCTGCACACTCACATGCAGGGCTGCAGGGACAGGCCTGGAGGAGCCATCAGAGCCTGGTGGGGTCACACTGCAGTGCCTCCTGGAGGGGTAGGTCTGTGGGTTCTCCCCCTGCTGAAGCTAGGCCAGGGCAGGAGATGCCAACAAAAGGGCTCCCAGGCCTGAGGAGAGCGAGCAGGCCTACTGGGGTCAGGGACAGGTGGTGAGCAGGTGTGAACCTGTGGATGTTCTCCCTGCAGAGTTCTGGGCTCTGCGGCCTCAACTGGGAGCCTGGCTGGCTGGGCTGACACATTCAGGATTCCTGGGTCCCTGGGGGTGATGGGGCCTCATCGTGGAACAGGACCTCTGAGGGCTGTGCAGAGTCCCTGCAGGGCAGGGTGCCTGGATGGCAGCTCAGATGTGCCCTGGCCCCAGGCCTGCACAGCAGGTGTGGCCTCTGACCTGGAGCCAAGGACAGGAGCAGACCCCACCCAGGGGTCAGCAGAGGGCAGGGAGATGGGTGGGGTTCAGAGAACTAGCTGCAAATAGCATTTGGCATAAAGGAAGGAGGGTCAGCTTGGAGTCAGCAGAGCTCAACTTGACCGAGCAGCTCTGGAGCTTAAGCAAGTTGCCTCCCTCCCTAAGCCTCCACTTTCTCATCCGATAAGGGGAAGGTCGCAGTGGGCGGTCCCCTCCCCCCGGCAGGTGACACAGAGAGGTTCACCAGGGCTCAGAGACTAACTTGGGGCCCCAGGGCAGGGCCAGGGTTCAAGGCCAGCTGCGTCATAAGGAGACACCCACCTCGGCCTGGCCCACAGCCAATGCCCACCCCACCCTCCTGCTCTGCAGACCCTCCGTGGGGTCTCTGCCTGGGTGGCGGGAAGCAGCTGATGTGAAAACGAGGACAGTGTTTCTCCCACACACCCCAAAGTCCAGTAGGGGAACCAGAAGCCAAGCACCCACCCAAAGAGCCCCACCCCCTGTCAGGCCATGGGGCCTGTGCCACTTCCGCGGTCACCTGCTCCAGGAGCTTGTCCAGGCCCAGCCTGGTGCCCTGTCTTCCCTCACACCAGCCCCCTTGATGGGGCACGCTGCCCCCTCAGCCCTGTGGGTTGAGCAGGCTGACTTGTGGGGAGGTCCCGGGCAGGTAGACACCAAAGGGGCCAACTCCTCAGAAACCCACTTACCAGGTGTGAGGCATCTGCCTGGGAGGCTGATCCCAAACTCCAGCCTCCCACACAAAATCAGGGCTGGAGGCTGGCCCTGATTCCAGAAGCAGCAGTCGTGGGGGGCAGACACCCTGTCCTCTGTGTCCTCCACGACTCCAGGCCCTGCTACCAGCCTCTGCCACATGCCTCCCACCCAAAACCGGGGTGCCTGGCAGGATCAAGGAGAGGGAGCTGACAGCATCTGAGCACCTAACTTGTGTCCAGACCTTCTGCACATCTCCTCCCCCAGAGATGACAGCAACGCCCCACTAGAGAGGAGCACGCGACTCACAGAGGGCTGGTGACTGCCCAGGCCACACGAGGGGCGCTGGGATTGGAGCTCCAGTCTGTCCGCGCCAAAGCCCTGTTCTTTCCAGTACAATGTGTTGCCACCCTCAACAAGAACAGACAGGATTTTTGTTTCCTCAATAATTGTAAGGGGGCGGACACTCAGCGACCATCTGTAGCAGAGCTGCTGGTCTCTCAAGTGGACACCAGGGACCTGCTCTGGTCAGTGCCATCGCTGGACACCAGAGGGCGCTCAGAGCGGTGCCAGCAGGCAGTGCCGACACCACCAGGGCACTCCAGGGATCACTGTATCCGACGGTACCCATCGTGGCCTCGGTCCCGGAGGTCAGTCTCAGGGATGGTGGGATGGAGGAGGCAGCTCACACAAGGGCTAGAAGCCGGATTCAGGAACCACTGGCTAAGAGCACAGGCACACAGTGTGGGTTCAAATCCTAGCTCTGTGCCCTGGTGGCGTTGTGGCCTTAACCAACTGAAACTCAAGGCACGAGGACCCTAGTACCTTTCTCACGAGGACGGAATTAGCTAATACGTGCAAAGTGCTTCCTACAGTGCCTGGCACGCACTCAGTGCTTAGTGCCCACCTGAGCACTGCCAAGGCGGGATCAGAGAGGAAAAGCAACCTGCACAGGCTGCATGGCACAGGGGGCACAGGCCGGCCTGAGGCCCCCTCCCTGCCCTCTCCTCTCCCACCCACTGCCCTCTGCAGCTCGCCAAGGGCAACAGCGGGCCCCATCTGTCCACACCCCTAACCCCCAGGCAGAAGCTCTGCGGAAATCTGAGGAATGTTATTTTCTCTGCACTGCATGTCTAGATTACTCCATTTCAATCCGGCTTCCAAACGGCCTCCAAGCTGAGTGCTGATTAAATTCCCATAAAACCACAGGCAGAAACACTCAATATGTGGTGCGCACTCCCCTCCCCAGGGGAGCCTGGCATCCGATGGCCATCTGTCACCTCCAGAGCACGTGTGTGGGAGGCTCCAGGAGAGCCATCCCTCACCTGCAGCCGTCAGCAGCTCAGAAGGGCCTCTCAGGCCCTCTGCCCTGTGGCCTCAGACCTTTCACCAGCCACTGCTCCCGGGGCCAAGGAGGCAAGCCCATCATCCGATCACAGCCCAGCTTTCTTGCACATGGGTTCGGCTGGTTCAGGAGTAGCCTAGAGCCCTGTCCAGAATCGCCTGGCCGGGAGTGGCAGAGCCAGGCCCTGGTCTTGGGGCTTCCATCTCAAGATCCTGGCCGTGTGTGGCAAAGCGGGTGCCAGTGGGAGAAAGGCCCGCAAGCGTGTGTCTGGCAATCTCGGCTTGTCCACACGGCCACCCGCCCCCGCCCCGCCCCCACGCCTGCGCCAGGCAGTGTTTAATTTCTGGGAGGCTCCTGCACTTGGCTTGAACTGGGTCCAGCTTCAGTGCCATCTGTGCCTCTGAGTGCAGCCATGCCCAGAAGCAGTCATCTCCTAGGGAAACCCACAGCCCAGGTGCTCCGGGTGGGTCACTCTCCCAGCCTACTGACCTCCCACTGTATTGAGCTGCTGGGTGGAGTGGATTTGCTGCTGAGGTCATAGGCTGAGGCCACACCTCCTGACCAGCCAGAGGGGGAATGGTCATTCATCCACAGATTCCCCAGGCAGGAACTCACTTCTCAGAAGGTGGAGTGGCAGACTGCTAGCTGTCCCCCAGATTCATTCTCCCCCTTCTTCTGTGGTGGCAAAGCTCCCAAATTCTAGCTGAGCACACGGCTGCCCATAATAAAGACCACAATCCCTGACTCCCTTGCAGCTAAGTACCTAACTCAGTTCTGGCTCCACGTGAACAGAGCATCATGCAGAGCTTCCAGAACCTTCCCTTAGAAGACAACCAGGGCTGTTTCCCTTTGCTTCCTCTTTCTTAGTCCCCCTTTCTACTCTAATGTCTACATCTTGGATGTGACTGGCTGGAGTTTTAGCCACCACCGTAGGCCAGGAGGGCCACACCACAGAATAAGCTGGAAACTGCCTGGGTCCCTGCCATCGCACAAGAGCACCAGATGGCTTCCCCTGGGCTTGTACATGAGGGAGAAACAAAGTCCTATCTCATTTAAGCCACCGTCATTTCAGGTCTCTGTTGTTGTAACGATGTCAGTGCTAACTGAATCAGCGGGTCTGAGGCAGGGCGAGGAGCCTGACTCCCTCCAGGCTCTGAACTGAAGAAGATGAGCTCCGGGAAGGTGGCACCAGCCACGCCGCGGCTGCCCCGGGACTCAGAGTGGGGAGGCTGGGAGCTCCGGGCAGTGGCCTCACTGTCTCCCACTGCTGATGCTCTGCATGGAGACAGAAGACCCGCCTGAGTGTGGGCCCCTCCACGACTCCATCCAACTGCTTTACCTGTTATTCCTGGGAGACCCTCCCATGTGCCACGGCCCACCCGCCCAGCCCCACTGCAGAGCAGGGAATGTTGGCGGCCTCCCTGCAGCAGCCACCCAGGCTCTCTGAGGCAGGGAGAGCAGCCTGGGCGTGGGGGATGGCAACATCCCGAGGAAGTCGTCCCTTCTTCCGACACAAAAGTGGTGTCACTGGGACTGCTATAATTGTCTGAGGAACTTAAAGGGTAATTATGGCTGTTTACAGTACATCTAACGGGGCTGTATGCCTCCAGGAATAGCAGGAGTGGAGCGGAAGAGCACCAGGGAAGTGCTCCACAGCTGCACGGAGGAAGAGCCCTGGCCTCTGCAGGGAAGACGGAGTGGGGAGCCAGCAGAGACCAGCCAGCAGTGCTTGAGCACGCACAGCCCCCGGGTGGGCAGGAAAAGGCTCCAGGAAGCGGCAGCCTCTGGCCGCCCTCCTAGAAGAATGCCAGCCTGGCTCGGCGAGCACGATAAGGAAAATGCAGGGTGCAGCCGTCTCGGCCCACCCACGCAACAATCCCTGCTGGCCTGGGACCAAGCCCGCCTTCAGGGTTTGGTCAGCAAGTTCTTGCCCGGCCTAGAGGGGACATCCCCCCTGGCAGGCAGCTCCTGAGCCTTGACACCTGGGTTTAAGGTTTCTTGGCCCCAGCAGAGTGTCTGTCTGACTCTCTCCCCACTGGGGCCGGTCACCAGTCCCTCACGCCTGAGGCTGGGTGTGGGTCACCCTCACAAAGGATACAGATAATGCCCCCCAGAACCTGTCTGCAGGCCACATCTGCCCTGGTCTAAACGGAGTCTCATCTCCTTACTCGCCAGCACACACGCCTTCAATAGCTGCCCACGAACAAAGTCCCCAACTGCACGAGGCGTTGGTCCCCCAGTCTGACCTGATGGTCTACAAGTCCCTCACAAGCACCCCACGCTTCAGCTCTCTCCCTGCTTTGCTCACACCGCTGCCCTGTCTGGGGGCCCCAGCTGTCACTCCCTTCGTGCTCGCCCACCAGGCACGGCCCGGCTTCCTGTGCACCCTGAAGTCCTGATCACACCCTGCATGCTCACACTCTGGCCCGGGCTCACCCTTGACCCCAGCCCTGATTCCCTGTCCATGAAAATCAAGACAGACTCCAAGATCCAATCCAGGTGCCTCAGCCCCTTCTATGTAACAGGAGCAACGGCAGCAGCTACTGCTCCTAGTGACCCCACGGGCCAGGACCCACGCTAACTGCTCGTCAGACGTCATCCCAGGACCCCCTGGATAAACCACTTATTATCCACATCTTACAGAAAACAGGCAGGACCAGTCAAGCAACGGCCAAGGCCACACAGCCAGCAAGAGTCCAGATTCGGACACAACCTCAGTCTTTCTCCCCCCAAACCCTGTGCTCTTTGCCCAGAAAAAGCCCTCTCAGCAGTGCCCTCCCTAATCCCATCAGCATGCGTCACTCGCCTACTGGACTGGTCCAGGACGTGAGATGTGGCTGCTGACCTGCGCCTCCTCCCACTCACAGGTCCTTCTTATCTTTTAACACGATCTCCTGTGCCTTCACAGAGAGTCAGTGTCCAACACACCCCCTGCTGGGAAGAGGCGGATTTCCCTTCCAGATACACCATTTAGCCAAAACTTCAATACAGATCTTCCTTCTTGTCTGGAGGTTCTGCTGGACCCAGGAAAGGAAGACAAAAGGAAGCTGACATCGTCACTGACCACTCCAGACCCAAGGAAGAAATGATGCTGGTGTGTCTCCTTGAGGCATCCGAGGACATCATGTCCATGCTCAACACCACTTAGTGAACACCAGGCCCCCAGAGAAAGAAGCCACAAGACTGCTTCCAGGATGACCAGGTCCAGCACCCAGCTCTTCTGTAGGGCACGTTCCTTAGAGAACCAAGCATTCGCCAACTCTCCCAGCCAGGGCCCGTGGCTGCATCCAGGGTCTGTTACTAGATCCAGGGCCCTCTGGCCGTGGACGTGAAAGTCAAGCCCGGGGCTTAGGAGCTGGGCAGCCTGAGTCGGGGAGATCTGGCTGGACGCTGGCCCTGCCACTTACAGGCTGTGTGATGCTGGTATATCTGCTAACCTCTCAGAGCCTCCAGTACTCAACCCAACGCCAGGCACCTGGAGTGTACCCAGTAAATGCTGCTCTCATTATTCTCATGCTCCCCTTGCAGACAGGCTGCCTTTGGTCCTGTGAGCCAAACTACCCACTGACCCCACCATCACGTGAAAGGACACCTCAGGCCCAGTCTCCATCCAGGTCAGGGTTCGAGGCGGCCCCTTTAGGCCACACTCATGGTCTGGATGGCAGGAGCAGGGGCTGCCTCCCCTGCCCCTAAGGTGAATCCTCATGCAGCCCCAGGGCCCACGCAAAGCACTTCTCCCTAAAATTAAACCAGAGCTCTCGGCAGGGAACACTTGAACCAGGCGAAGAGAAGCAGGAGGCGACTGTTAACGTGAATCCTTCCAGAAGCCCTTCTCACATGCACGCACGCACACACCCCGTCGAAAGGCCATCCGCCCCCTCCGGGCTGCCCTGCCCAGGAGGTGGGAGGATGAGTGCCAGGGACAGGAGCCTGCAGCTGGCAGGAGAAGCCTCACAGCTCAGAGGGAGGCACCGCCCTCGAGGACAGAGCGTCCCGCGAGGCCCAGCCGCTACATTATGTATCTCCTTTGATTAAAGCCCCTTTCATTCTGTTTGTCTCCCTCGCCCAGTTATACAACTCCACGGGCCACCTGCCACCGAGCTATTCCACGCACATTCCTGCTCTCTCCCCAGTGCGTTATCGGGATACTTCATCGCCACTCCGGGGACTCAACACAACACAACACAACTGTCTTGAAGTGTCTGGAGCCACTCTCTCCCCCAAAGAGCACGTTGGGGCTTTTATTTCCTAACTCTGCTGGTCACAGAGGGAGGAAAGGCCCTCTTCACAACATCTGCCCCCACGGAGTTCAACCGCTTCCTGTCCCAAAGTGCTTAGGAAGACCAGACCCCACCCCGGCCCCATGCGATGACCACCTTGCAACTGACTGTAGAGGTGGGCTGCCTGCCGCAGGTGCCGAGCCGCACGTGTCCGTACCTTTCATGTAGGCCTCGATCTTTCGGATGAGCTCGTAGGACTTGGAGCGGTCCAGCAGGGTCCTGATGGCGGGAAGGGGGTCCAGGACGATGGTCTCGGGGTGGGCGTCGATGTATTCCTGGAAGGAAAACACAAGCCCTCCGATCAGAGAGGGGAGGCTGATGCTGAAAGGAGGGTGACAAGCAAGATTCCATCCATCGGGCCCTCCCTGCATCCGTCCCTCCCTCTCCCTCCCCCACCAGCCCTCACTTCTGTTTGGGGCATCACATGGTCTTGGGAAGCTGCCTCCACTCACTCAGCGCCACTGGGATCACAGGACTTTGGGGAGACCAATCAGCGCATGCCACCTCCCAGGGCTGCTGGCTCAGAGAGGACATGTGGCCCAAGCTGGTCCAATCAGAGGCAGGCTCAGAACTCTTGCTGGGAATGCTGGGACAAGAACACTCTCCCACTCACTGAGGAGAGGCGGAAGCATGGAGACTGGGCGGCTGGGAGTACTCACCCTGGGACCTGAAAGAGAGGCCTGATGGAGCCAGAACTCAAAAATGGAGCCCAAAGTGAGAAAACAGCTGAAAAAAGGAGAGCAACTGAGTTCTGGTCAGCTCGTCCGACCCCTGGATAAAGCCTCACCTGAAACCAGATCTGCTCCACGTGTGGACTACACTCAGTGAGAGAGGCCTAGCACCCTGCACTGATAAGGACTCTGAGGCGGGGCCAGGGGGGAGTGGAACGCCGGGGTTCATTAGGAGGTCTGTGGGAAGGCGTTGAGTGAGAAGCACTCCACGGAACAGCCACTCACCCTCACGTGCTCGCTCAACAAGCATTCCTTCAGCACCTACTAACTTCACGGTAGACTGTGGAAACGCAAGAGGAACTGTGACAAAATCAGTCTTTAAGGAAACTCCAATCTTCTCGGGGAAATAACACTAACGCACATGGGGAACAAAAAATTTTATAACAGAATTCAACAAAAAACAAAGCAAAATGTTTCTAGGAAAAGAACACAAGAATCTGGCCCCGCCACTTGTCACCTCTGTGACTACAGGAGCCCCAAGCCACATCACTGGGCCACAGCAGCTTGCTGGGCAGACACAGTAAAGGAAACCATCCCTCCGGCTCTTATGATTCCAAGACCCAAAACGTGGAATGGTGGTATAACAAGAGAGGGGCTCAGAGAGAAGGCTGGGGGTAAGAGCAGCCATTCACCAGCTGTTGTCATTGTGGGTTGAATTGTGTCACCTCAATAGATCTGTTCAAGTCCTAACCCCCCATACTTGTGGATGTGACCCTATTTGGAAATAGCGTCTTTTACACCCATAATCAAGTCAAGATGGGGTCATGCTGGATTAGGGTGAGCCCGAACGCATCGACTGGTGCCTTTAAGATGGAGAAAATCTGAAGACAGAAACATACAAGGAGAAGGCCACGTGAAGATGGAGACAGCAACTGAAACCATGGGGCTACAAGGAAAGGATCAGCAAGCGCTGCCAGCCACCACCAGAAGCCGGGAGACAGGCACGGAGCAGACTCTCTCTCAGGCCCTCCAGGAGAAGCCAACCCTGCAGACACCTTGGTTTTAGACTTCAGCCTCCTTATCCATCACACAATAAATTTCTGTTGTTTTAAGCCACTCAGTTCATGGTACTTTGTCACGGCAGCCCCAGGGAATGAATACACCAGCTTAATTCACCCCACTCCCCGCCCTGTCTACAAGATAGTGTGTGAGGTCAGCAAAGGCCAGGAAAAAAGCCACAATGCTTCTTTTCTAGTAAACCTTATCAACAAAAAAGAAAGCTCCATTTGGAATTACTCTTCTTTTTAGGGAAACTATTTTGGTTCCTAGTAATCATTTTTAAGAGCTCTCAACAGGAAAGCCAGAGATTCATATTTACTTTTCCCCTGAAATCTGCTCCCCCTTGTGTGTCGTGCCAGAGTATCTGTTTATGGGCTCCTCTGTGTCTTTCTCCCTGAATCTTTAAAACATCTTCTCCAGCCCTAAGAGGTAGCTAGGACATTCTTCCCATCCTCACATGCACGAACTCCACGGAGCCTACACGCTCCCCCTGCACATGCATTCTGTAGACCTGAGCGTGAACAAGCCACCCCTCTTCCTCCTCCTCCTGAGAGAGGCCACTGTCAGCAGGTTAGCACAGTGACTGGCCCACTGCTCCACTCTTACAGAACAAGCCAGGCAGCTGATGCGGCAGAGCCCACATTTGCCACCCACAGGGTACGTGGGGACGGGCTGAGGGGTGTCCTTCAGAAAGGTTTATCCAGAGCTGCCCTCAGGCCAAGGGGCCGTGCCCGGCTCTTCTCTCCTGCAGCCTCGGCCTCACCAAAGAGCCCGCACCTCTGCTGTGCAGGCCCACCATTGGCCACACTCCTTTATCAGAACTCGTTCCTGGAACTACGCCTACGCTGCCCCAAGAGCCTGTCATTCATGAGACACCAAGATGCACATATAGGGATGAAATCATACAAATGTCCCCAGGTTAAAAGGTCATCACTCAACAAACTTCACACCACCGACAGTGCCCAGGGCATCGTGCAGGGTGCAGCAGACGCGTGGATGAACCAAAGTCTTCTAGGCTTCATTCCACCGGAGCTATGATCCTGGCCCATGAACTCATGTTCTGGGTTATGACCTAAAAGCACAGAACTATCCTCACCACCTGCCCCCACAACACGCTGGGAAGCAGCTTGTGTAGAGGACCCATTAAGGGACCAGTGGTCAAGAAACCTAGGCTCCCACTGTTATCACCTCCCAGGGTCACCCTGGGCAAGCCCCTTGCCTTCTCAGGGTCTCAGTTGCCTCACCCATGACTTGACAGTCTACATGGGAGAAAACCAAGGACCGGTATTTACAGAGGCAGATTTCAAGGCCACACATGGGGACTGCTCTAGAACAGGACAAACACCCACTTGCTAGAGGCATTACAGGGGACACACATACTGACTGCCTTCCTTCAAAAAGGAGGCAGTCTCAGAGAGGCGCACTTAGACGGGCTGCCCCAATTCTCCCTCAACAACTGAGTCACATAAAACACGGACACGATCCTCCCACCCCCTCAAAAACCCCCTCCAAGTCCCGAGAAAACTATCTGCGTAGCTGCTGGTTCTGTTCCACTTTTATGCATTACGGCAGCGACCTTTGAAAAGAGAACTCAGAATCATTAAGACATGAACTTAAGCCAAACTCATGAGGGAAGGAGCTAAGAAGCTCGAAGAAACCAAAGGGGAAAAGATCTGACAAGCAGGCACCAACAAGCTTTTGACCCGGGATGAAAGCACCAGTATTAACAGAAGAATTATTCCTAAACACTATCTCTTTTGGGACAAGGACAGAGAGAGCAAAGAGTTTTTCCAATCACCCCACCATCCACAAGTGGATTTTCTTTCAAGCTTTCCAGCTTATCTATTGTATTGCAGGCCTCATGCATTTTCACAAGTCTCTTAGAATCACCAAACTGCTGGAAGGGCGAGTGCCCTATCCCATTTTATCACCGCTCAGAGGAAGAAAGGCCCAAACCATCTCCATGGCAAATAGTAAACACGTTCCTTAGAGGGCCTGCCGAGGAACACCTGGATAGGGCCCTGGAAGTTAGCAGGAGAGCCCGGCTCCCCACAGACTGAAAGAGGGACAGGCAGAAATATCTAGCCCTGGGTCAGCAGGGCCAGGAGGGGGCCTGGAGAACACCAACTGTTTGTCAGAATGGACAGAGGGACAAGGACCAGCCAGACGCTCCCAGCACCCCAGGCCCATGGGATGATGATGCCAAGAGGGGCACTGGGCCCTCTGCTGGACTCGGGGGACTCAAGGTTTCTCCATGGGGAATCTGAGCCCATTGAGAAGAGCGAGATGAACACCAGAGATACCACCTCCTGTGCAGTTCCATCCATGGACAGGAAGTGAGACACAGGGACTTGCTCTCATCTAACAGACAACGCACGCAGAAGTCCTGGGTTCAAATCCTGCCTCTGCCACTTACTCTATGTCTATGAACAAGAAACTGCACTTAATCTCTGAGCGTCTGTTTCTTTGTGTGTGAAACGTGCATTTTGAATAAAACCTATCTCGGGGAGCTGCGGTGGTTGGCAACAAGGAGGTCAGGGATAGGAAAGTAGTTGGCAGATATAAAAACCAAGAGGGTTCTCATGATTCTGCAACATGGGGATTCTCGTGGCCAAACCTGACCCAAGGTCTCCGAGCTCATGCTGCCCTGCCCTGGCCAGAAACGGGTTCAGACATCAACAGTACCTTTCATGAAGGAGCCAGAGGCGGCTACCCGATGAGAAGGAGAGATTAATTACAGTAAAGATAATAATAAATAAAAATAATCATGATTGATAATTTTTAAATAATAGCAGCTACCATTTACCCAGGACTGGCTATATATGCACACCACTGGATAAAATGGTTTTCAAGCAGCATTTCTTCCAATATAAAAATCTGATGAAGTTAGAGCTAAAACTATAACACTTTTAGGAGAAAACACTGTCAATCTTTGTAGGCTTGAATTAGACAATGGTTTCTTAGATGTGATACCAAAAGCACAAGCAAGAAGAGAAAAACTTGGGCCAGCCCGGTGGTGCAGTGGTTAAGTTCACACGTTCCGATTCTCGGTGGCGCCGGGTTCACCGGTTCGGATCCCGGGTGCGGACATGGCACCGCTTGGCACGCCATGCTGTGGTAGGCGTCCCACATATAAAGTGGAGGAAGATGGGCATGGATGTTAGCTCAGGGCTAATCTTCCTCAAAAAAAAAGAGAGAGGAAAAACTAGATAAATGGAACATCATGCCCAGGAGGAGCTTTTGTGAGTCAAGGATACCGCCCGCCCTGGACCTGGTGCTCTGGACCGAGGGCCCGTACACGGGGTCACCTCCTCACACTCGTGACCCGCTGCTGAAACACCACCCACTGGGCTATGCATGCCTGAGAGCCCCGTGGGCATGGCCTAACTGAGGCAGGATTGGTAAATTCCGCCCCCGGGGACCGCTCTGGAATCTCCTCTCGGGGGTGGGCAGCTGGGCTGGAGGAAGGGGCAGCACAGAGCGCTGGAAGCCACTTCTCCTGTCCGGGCCGAGGCTGCCTCCTCTGTCAAGTGAAGGCCAACGCTGAGAAGGGGTGACACGTGTAGGAGCAGAGATGGAGGCCACCAGACCTGGAGAGGAACCCTGCCTTGCCCACTTGTGCCTCTGGGCCTCCACAAACCTCAATCTTCATCTGGAAAATGGAGATTGTAATAGTTCCTGCCTCGTGGGATTTTTTTAAAAACAGGTTTATTGAGGTGTAATGCACATACCATGCAATTTACCCACTTACAGTCTACAATTCGATGGCTTTTAGTATGTTGACAGAGTTATCAAACCATCAGCACAATTTTAGGACATTTTCATCACCTCAAAAAGAAATCCCACACCTTTGAGTTACCAGCCCTAAGTTCCCCATTCCCCCCAGACCCTGGAAACCACTTTCTGTCTCTGCAGATTTGCCTATTCTGGAGATTCCATAGAAGTGGAGTCATATGTGGTCTTTTGTGACTGGCTTCTTTCACTCAGCACATTTTCAAGGCTCGTCCATGTTGTAGCGTGTGTTGCTGCTTCACTCCTTTTTATGGCTGAATAATATCCCACGGTACGGATATACCATGTTTTGTTTATCTGTTCATTGGCTGACAGACATTTGGATTGTTTCCATTTTACGTCTACTATGAGTAACGCTGCTACAAACATTCGTGTACAAGTTTTTGTGTGGACTAAGTTTTCATTTCTCTTAGTAAGAATGAAAAACACCACAGAACTTCTCAGCTCTTCAGGCACGGATATTTCAGACTGTAATCATGATACTCCATCGTGGTATACAAAATATAGTACTTTCTGGTTTTCAAAAGCTGCCATCACACAAAATATTCGATTTGATTATCAGGGCAATGCCTGTGGGTCGACTGCGTGAACATCCCTATTTTCATTTCCATTTTATAGATGAAGAAACTGAGTCTCTGAGAGGCCCAGTGGCCAGCTCAAGGTCACATGACCAGCTGGGGCTTTGGCAGGATTCAAACCAGCCATTGCAATGGCAAACCCAAGGCCTCCAGGGCATACCTATGACCCACCCAAACACAAGTTATGTGGCTCTAGTGTTTTCAATTCCCAGAAAGTCTAAGGACCCACTTCAAATCTAAGTGCTGAAGAAGCTGTACACAATTCGGTCAGGCAGGTCTAGAACAGGAAAGAGAAGACTGAAGCCTGGGGTCAGTGGTGGGAGGACGAGAACGAAGAGGCTGGGCGCTGCCCAGACCTCCCATGGGACGAGCAGAGGCCCCTGCTGGGTGTCTGGACGGCCGGCTATCTGAACAACAACTGCCTGGGTAGTCGTACCTCAGCAGACACCTCCGGAGCACCACAGCAAGGGCGAGCCTCACACCGCTGTTCTCAGGGAGCTCTCCATCTCTAGCGGGCCGAGATGGGAACAGCCTGGTGAAGGCCAGACAGGAGCCATGCACAGAGCTGGGCAGGCTAAGCACCAGGCCCCCTGCCAAGCCTTCTGCAGGTTAACCTAAAAGCTGGAGGGAGAGGCCGAGCAGCCTTTTAGGAGAATTTTGTAGGATGGGAGGTAAGTTTCAGAAAAGTCCTGCTAGCAGGAGCAGTGTGGGAGGACCAGGCTGGGAGCCATTCGTGGAACACTGATCTGAGAGCACCCAGTTTGTTAGAGAAAGTCCATCTCCTGGTTTGGTAACCAGCCTCCTTTCCTCCAGCACCCCTGTCCCCCACCCCCGGGAGGAGGATGTCACGTGGGAGGACAGAGGCTCTGAGAGTGGAAAGAGAGGGGCAGGGTGGCAGGGAAGGGAAGGAGCAGGGAGCCCATGAGCAGCCCTGGGAGTGACACCGCCCTCCTGGTGGATCTGGCACTAGGCACCTGTGTCTCTGGTTTGTGAAAATTCATCAAGCTGTTCACGTGCGACAGGTACACTTTTCCATGTGTATATTATACTTCAACTAAAAAAACAAAAAAGGAAGCAAGCAAGCACTGGACTGCACAGCACAGCCCTGGATTCCTGTCCCTGCTCTGCAGCCTGGCCTGCCTGCGTCACCCTCTCTGGGATGCCAGTCTCCTATGTGGAGCAGATCAAGGCTGGAAACCGGGCTGCAACTCTGCCTCGCCTCCCCCACAGCCACGGCAGCCGTCACCACTGAGCGTAGCAGCGGTCACTTGGGGGCGACAACAACCTGTTGTGCTAGCCCCAGTGGGACTTCAGAATCCTGAGTCTCTGTTGGTTCTAGAAGTAGGTAAGTGTCAGCACTCAAGACGAACCCCACACGCCATGCACTGAAGAAACTCCCCCGGCAGATTCCCAGGACCCCACGAGTCAGGGTCTGTGAGCTCCAGTTAGCACTCGGCCACCAGACGAACCCCGGGGAGGAACTCCAATTACTTTCTCGTGGCTGTTAAAAACTACTCACGGGGCTTTTATGGGAAAGGAGGTGGCCTCGGGCTTACTCAGCATAATCCTGCTCCTTCTGGCTCTCCCTGAGAGCACAGCGCAAGCCCAGACCTTCCAGCTGATGCCCACAAAGGCTGGCCTTTTAACCAGCTCCTTCCACAAAGTGGCGGGTGAAAGCCAGGAAGCTTCTGGTTCCTAAAGTCTTAATGCCATGATGGGGGTCCTGGCAAGATTCTAGGATGAGTTACTATTATTAATAATTACAATAATAATGGGGATGACAGCAGCTAACCTTTCCTGAAGGCTCGCCAAGTGCAAGACAATGTTCTACACACTTTGCAGGAGTGGACACATTTAATTCCTCACAACAACCCTATGCCTTAGGTCCTATTAGCGGCCCCATTTGACAGACAGGGAAACTGAGCCAGAGCACCTCAGAACCTTGCCCAGGCTCTCCCGGCTAGGAAGTAGCCAAGACGGCTTCTGAGCCCAGGCCATTTGGCTCCAGAGCCCTCTAGTCAGCCAAGCAAGGCATGGGAAGGCCCGGCTTAAGGAAAAGCACCTCAATTCTAGCTACAGCCAGGATGACTCAGGTGCATTCTTTTAAAGTTTATGTTAAAGCAGAAAAGTAAGCCTTTCTCATGTCCTGCCAACCCAAGCCCAGGCCTTTAGCCTGGTGGTTCCGCCCGTGAGACCAGGCACACTGCATTTGGTGCCAGCAGAAGGTAAAGTCAGGAAAAATGGCCCAGAGTTTGCAAATTTCTTTCCCAGAGGCAGAGTCACAGATGGTCAGACCTTGCGAGACCTAAGGGTCCCTTATTCCAGCCCGTCTTTTCAGAAAGGAAGTGGAAATTAGCCCAAGGTCACACAGTGAAGTGGCAGAGGTGACACTGCGGCCCCCTCTGCTCCTTTTACCACCCCAGGGGCCACCCTGGCTCCCTCTTCTTCTAATGGCCCCCGAGGGGCCAGCACATCGGGCCAGAGTCTTTGCATTTGTTCCCATCTTGGATCAAGATAAACTACCATGACTAGAAGAGAGATGCCTCTTAGGAAAGTAAAAAATATGACACGACCAGATGCCAGTGTCCACAGTGGCCTGGGAGGAGGTTCTGCATGGCACCAAGGGAAGGACATGTGTAAGGTCCTCAGGGCTGGCACGTGCTGGACACACAGGCAGGCCACAGTGAACACCTACCGAGTGAAGGATGGGTCCGCATGGAAGGAGAGCGAACAACACAGCAGTGTCGCGGGCCATCGCACCTTCAAAGGCACAGCACACGTCTGCAGACATGCAACCTGTCCCTGGGGGGTCAGCTCCACGTGAGGATGGGGTCATGAGCCAGGCTGAGCAGAGCTTTCTGGGGAGGACAACTGAGGAATCCTCTGGGCAGACCACAGCAGCTGTGAAATCAACCACCATTCACAGACCAACCAAGGCCAGGGCCAAACGTCCCCCAGGCAAAGCCTTCCTGGCACCACCCAGAATACCTGCCTATTCATTACAGCTTACAGAAAACCACACCACAGGTAGTCCTGAGGAATCCACGCTAAGCCAGGGAGCCGTGATGTAACACAATGGGCCCGGCAGCCAACCACAGTCCTGGCTAAACCCTAGCACCCACAGCTGTTCAAGAACCACAGGCCAGGGGTCTGAAGAGGCAGCCAGGTCTGGCATGGAGCTGGGGCTGGAAATTCATGCAGCTCAACTTTGGGAGCGGGCTACTAGAGGCCAAGAGAAGATTGCAGCAGTGGCCAGCAGACACCAGGGGCAGGCAGGACCACCAAGTTCAGCCACACGGGGTGCCATTTGCAGAGTCTATCACCGAGCTTGTGGAGTGTGCAATCTGTGTAACAGTCCCTGACAGTCAGCCAAGGCTTCTGCCTTCCAATTACTGGCAGACCACCTCTTTCAGCCCAGTGCACCTAGCCAGTCCCAATTCCAGCACAAAGACCCCGAGACACTGTGAAAATTAAGGCAAAGGCAGAGTCAAGAAATCTGGCTTCAAGTTCTAGAACTGCCATTAACTTTACGAGTGCTTCTGAAAGTCACTTAAATTCTCTGTATCTCAGATTTCCCCTCTATAAAATGAGAGGGTCAGAAAACGCATTTATAACATCCTTTCTGACTTGTAAGTCCCAGGATTCTTTGATTCTGTGCTGTGAAGAATGAACAAACAAAGCTCTTAGACAACCCCAGAATGGAGGAGCCAGACCATTTCCCCAGGTGGAGACATCCACATGCGGGAGGCTGGGGCTTGCTGCCCTGGAGCACACCCACCCGATGCGTAATGACCACAAAGGACCCGATCTCGGCAGGGCAAGGAGGCACGTGCCCGGAACTGTAGAGAGAAGAGGGCGAGCAGGCCAGCCATACGAGTGACAGACACACAACGGCTCCGTGTCATGGACAGACGCCCGTTCACTCACTCAGGCAAGACCATCCAGCCCCCAAGGCTGTGTTTCTGTGCAGTGCTAAGGCGATTCTCCCTTTCTTACAGACTCAGCCCTGGCGTGAGGAGGGCATCTCCTCTAACCTTTCTAAAATCCTCAGGGGAGGTGGGCCTCCGTGCCGGCAGACTCCTTGGTCTTAATCAATCCTCGTCACTATTCTGGAGAGATCGCTAGTGTCTGAGCACTAAGCCTGAGGCCCCCCAGAGGGCACGAGACCAGGGACAGCGGGATCCCTAGGAAGTGTGTGTGTATGTGTGTGTGTGTGTGTGTGTGTGTATGGGGGGGCACCTCTTCAGCTGCAGAGCAGCACATTCTGCCCACCCTAACTGGGGGCTCCTCAGTGGGAGAGGTGTGGGGGGACTGGTGATCACAGAGTAGAGGAGTGTGGCCATGAGGGAATGCACAGGGGTGCAGGTAGGGAGGGGGGAGAAGGGGAGGAGAGAGGGTTTCCAGAGGACAGTGATACTGAACCACAAAGGGTCACAGGCATCCCAAGCAGAGGGACAGCAAAAGCAAAGGCACAGGTGAGGTGCCCGGCGTGGCTGGGTGGATGTAGGTGTCAAAGGGGAGGTCATGTTAAAGCAGACGGCGGGACAGACAGCTGGAGACACACCAGCCAAGGAATTTGGACGTGATCCTAAAGCAACAGGGTCCTGAGCCAGGGAGCGATGGGGCCAGCTCTGAGTTTTGCAGTGAGCAGTCAAGTGCTGTGCAAGGCCCAGCAGCCGAGCTGGGGAGGGACGAGGCCTGTGCAGCGTGTCAGATGCAGTGCTGGCCTTAGGGACATGTGCGCTGGCCTTCGCTGTTTGGGAAGGACTGAGACATTGCCCGACCTTTGGCACAATATGGTCTCTATGACTTGGCAGCACTGGTGAAAGGAAAATCATGACGCCACGTGCCCCCAGGCCTACTGCTCTTCAGACCCATTGTTTAAACCCATGCGCTCAGGCACTTACGGCACAGGGACGAGCACGCAAGCACTGGGCAGGAGCAAGGCGGCCCAGGTTCAAAGTGCAGCAAGGCCATGAGCCTGGCACAGATGCTGCCCTTCCCAGGGCCCTGAACGTGTGCGGCAGAAACAACAGATGAGGACGGGACCATTAGGATGCTGGCATTCTCCGATACTCTGCGACTCCATGCCAACTTAAACTGAATGGAAACACCTCCCAAAGGGGGGGATGCGGGCCAGCGCTTGGCTGGTGGGAGTGCAACTAATCTAACTTCTATGGAGAAAAATCAGGTAACAGCCAAAATTACGAATGGATAAAGTCAGCATTTCTATTTCTAGGCATTTATCCCATAGAACTCCCCACAGATGTACAGGAAGATATCCGCACAAGGCTATTTAATCACTGTAGCACGTTTCCACAACACGATCGGAAATGTCCTAAATGTCCCTCAGCAAAGAACTGGTTAAGAAAAGGACATTAAGGCCATTTAACAGAATACTATGCAGCCATCAAAAAGGATGAGGCAGCCCAAAGGGCTGATATGAAATCACTTCCAAGATGTATCATACAGAATGGCTTTGTGTGGGGGAGGAAAGACCTTCTTTGTTCACATACACAGAAACAACCCCCTCCCCCGCCCACCCCACCCCCGAAAAGGTTTAAGGCTGCTGGCACCAACAAGACAGAAACCAGCAGGCTGGGTAGCAGGGGCAGGAGGAGACCCCATTTTTTAATTTGTTGCGTATGCACATATTACCAAAATAGGTCAGGACTGCCAAGAGCCTAGCAGAGACATAGGGAAAGCCACCAGAATCAAAGTCCAATTGCAGAGGGGTAAAATTCATGGTCCCAGGCTGCACTGGATGGAGGTGGGGGAAACGGGAGCATGTGGGAAGGGCAGACAAAGCTTCCATGGAGCAGAAGGCAGCAATAACCCCCATTTATCACTGGTGACGGAGAGACACTCAGAGAACAAGAGGTTCAGAAAGGATGAGGAGAGGTCCGAACACCCAGACCCCACCCTCCAGAATGAACTGTACGGGACCTGCACCAAAGACGCAGAGGGAAACCCCTTTCCACACTGGGGGGTGGGGGGGGAGCTCCTAAGAGAGTGCTTGCATGGGGCAGGCCTGGACCTGAGCACCCAGAAAGACAACAGGTTCTCCTGGGTGTGTGACTTTGCACGCCTGCCTCAGTGTGCACACCTGTGGCCTCCAGGTCACGGGCACCCACAACCGTCCGTCCACCTGGGTCATCTTCCCAGATGGTGTGAGCTGTCATGGTGTCACATGCCTCACGCAGCCCCCCGACAAGCAGGGCGAGCGTGACTGGGAGAAGCCATGGTCCTGTTGGGGGGAAACTGTTGTTGACAGAGCTGGCAGAAGAGTCCACAAAAAAATGTAGCTCTGGCCAAAATATAACCCAGAACACTTCAGAAGAGAGGGCTGGAAGGACACTGAACACTATTCTTCGAGACAGTAAGGGCCTTCTCCCGCCTCTTGCCCAGGCCCCCCACGGAAAACAATACCTCCCTTTCTGTTCCCAGATTTCAGCACCAATTTATAAGCCTTCTCCATTTTCCATCAGCAGGAGGCTGGCAACGTGCCCAGCCAGGCTATTCACCTGACGGTTGTCACACGTCCTGTCACAGTGCCATGACACTACACAGGTCCTCCAGGGAAACAGAGACAGAGGCCACACACGGCCTCTGGAGCTGGGAGGGGCATCTGCAGGGCTGGGTCCTGGTCGGGAGAAGGCATCTCCTCATGGGCTGATGCTAAGCCAGGACAGGCTAGCATTCCCAATCGGGGATCACCGTCTGGGCTGGAGGGGGTCTCAGCAGTCACCTGGCCCAACGGTCACAGCTGAGCAAAGTGGGGACGAGGTCCCAGGCCCTCAGTTCTGCTCCAGCTCAGCAGTAGCACCCTCATTCCTTAAACACCTGTCTTAACCCCTAAGGATGCACCCAGTCCACACACCCGGTGCCTTCTCCATACTCCCGGTGCCTTCTCCACACACCTGCCCAGGTGAGACTGTGCAGCTGCCCCTGCCTTCAGGCAGCTTCCCAGGATCCAGGCCAAAGGCCTGCTCTGCCTGCCCCGCCCGCCGCACCCACAGCCCTCCAGCCAGAGCCCAGCTCTCAGTTCCCAGGACAAGCTGAGGCCTCCCTAATGCCCACAGGCTCCCCGACCTCCTTCGCTGGGTGTGCAAGCCTTACTCACAGCCAGAACTCGGGGTACCCACACTGCTGTCAGCGGGGAAAGAAGGGTCGTCTGGAACCAGTGCAGAGTTTGCAGCATGCTGCTAACTCTGGAACCACTGAGGGTCGCTCAGGCCAGAGGACACCTGGGCCCCTCATGCCTGCACTCAGCCACCCCAGCCTTCCCAGCTTCCAGCCAGGATCTGGCTGCCTGAGAACAGAGACGGCTACTGCTGCCAGAGGCGACCCTGGCAATGATACTGGGTGCTGCAGACAGCTGTCTGCCTTCCTGCTGGCGCCCCAGCCTTCCTGGAACAGGTGGCCATCAGGCACGCTCGGGGGTAGGAGTCATCCTGTCACCAAGCAAGCATCAGCCCGCTGCCCCAAATCCCCACCACGGGGTGCTGACCCATCCTCCCCAGACAGCTGTGGAGCTAGAAAATGGCTCTTGTTCAACTCAGGTGATCAGGGAGAAGACTCTGCATGATGTTACCTGTCCCTAATCCTGTCCTCTCCCCACACCCCTGCTTAGAACTCCTCAAAGAGCTGCCCAGAGCTCCTCAGGGGCCACCAGGCGCCGCTTGGTCTGGCTCCCGCCTGCCCTCCAGCCCAGTTCGCACACTCTCCCCTGGCCACTGTGCTCTGGCCGGAGCCACTTACTTCAGGTCCTCGGGCCTCCGTGCCCACCCTGCAGAAGGGCCTGGGCAGACGCTGCTCCCTCCGCCTGTGCCACAGTCTCCCTCATTTCCCAGGCTCCTCAGGCCTCATCTCAAGCGCTAACTCCTCTAGGAGGCTGCAGGACGAGGTGGTGAGACCCTCCCCATTATCACAGGCCCTGACTTTTCTCCTTCCTAGAACTTACCCCAATCAGAGATGGTGTTACTTTTTCCTCCCTTCACTTGTGTTCCCTTTGTACCACCCCTGCCCCCTCACACACACACACACCACACACACACACACACACTCTCTGTGGGGGCAGGGGCTGCATCCACCTGATCCGTCTTATTTATCATTGAGTCTACAACGTCTTTTATGATTCCTGGCACACAGTAAGTGCTCAGTTAAGACTTGCTGAATGAACAACATGACAGTCATTTGATGAATGATCTCACAGATCAACGTAGAGACTGAGATAAAGGGCCAGGTCAGACGCTGGAAGCCCCGGGGGCGTGGGCTGTGCAGGCAGGGGCTCAGAGAAGGTCCTCGTGCCTCCCTCTGTCTGTCTCGGGAACCCAGGTGGGTAAAGGCTCAGCACCTGCGCAGTCTGACTCCTGGCTGGTGAGAGACTTCATGACTTACTACACAAAGTGGAAGAAAACCACACTGGGGCTTTACTGGGGGCACGCAGCCCACAGGGGCGGCACAGCAGCCAGTCAGGGAGTCTGGCCCCAAGACCGCCCAGGATGAGAGTGGAAGGCGAGTTTTCTGCTGCAGGTGTTGGGAAGTAAAACCCACGGGACTACAGACCTCTCGGCCTACAGGCTGATCTCCAACACCAGACAGTGAGGCCCCGGCATCCACGCTTAGGAAACACGAGCAGCTTTACCGACCCGCTGAGGCTCTCAGAGCTGCTGTGCTCTGAGAAATGAAGGGGTCTCAACCAGGGGTGAATGTGCCCCCCAGGGGACAGCTGGCCACGTCTGGAGACGTTTTCACTCATCACGATTGGGGGTGATCTACAGGCAGCTAGTGGGAAGAGGCCAGGGATGCTGCTGGCCATCCTACAATGCACAGGACAGCCCCACGACCAAGGATGGATCCAGGCCCAACAAGCCAGCAGCCCTTAGGCTGAGGAGTTCCGATGTGATGTGTAGACACATTCTTTCTACAAATGTGGAAAAGGTATTATTAACAAAATGTTAGTATTTTTAAAACCCAACATGCCTCACACCCTGTGCCATAAAACACTCACCGTCCAACAGAGGAACCACGGCCAGTGTGCTGGGGCAGAGCCCAGGCTTCCGGGGCAGCCATCCCCTCCCACTGCACCGCCCAGCGCCATACAAAGTCCAGCTCTGCCCCGGGCTAGCAACAGGGTCAGAAAGTCCCGGGTCTGCCTGGGGGCGGGCCTTCCCTCCACACCAGAAAGGCGACACTAAATGGCACCAACCTCCCCAGGGCAGAAAGAGAGATTCACAGCCACCGCTTGCCTGGCCGGGCCAGGCCGCACAACAGGCAGATTGTGCAGCCATCTCTGCCATGGGAGGAGTGGCCTCGTGACCCCGTGACCCCGGGCAGCAGTCATGGGGAGGGTGACCTTATGGTCACCCCGGGACAGAAGCCATCCGTCCTCTGGGGCCAGAGCCACCAGATATGTCCAGTTCTGTCTCCCTTGGCATCTGTGGCCAGCGTTTGATCATCACGTGGCACCAGCTGTGTCACAGCAATCCTAGACGGTGACGTCTCCCTCAGGTGACCCTGAATCGCTGGGCCTCACACTCCCCAGGGGTCCGTCAGCTGCTGGCCAAAGGCCCCTTGAGGCGCATTTGAAAAGAGCACAGCCACAATCCTGGCTCTGCCATGTTCCCTCTCAGCAACCCCGGGCAGGCGCCTCAACTTCCTTGGGCCTTGGTTTCCTCACCCAAAAAGGGGGGAAGCAATTCCATTTTCCCAGGGATTGACAGATGCACCCAATGAGATAAGAGATGTGGAGTGCCCAGTGCAGAGAGGGCCACCAGGGACCTACTCGGGAAACAGTGGCCTCTCCCGGGGCTCCAAGGTGACCCCCCGAATCCTTCCCTGGCGCCCATGGTTCTTACTCTGTCCCACCAGCCAGGAGGCCCTCACGCCGCCAGGCTCTGCCCCCAAAAGAGACAGAAACTCCTTTAACGTTTGATAATCAGATTAGAAGGCCTCGAACAACAAAACCTTTCATTTCTTCTACTTCAACTCCATCCCCACAGCACACAGTCCAGAGCCCTGTGCTGGCGGCCGCCCAGGAAACATCTGAGGTTGACAGGTTTGAGTCAGCGCAGCTGTGGCATCATTCCTGAGCCCTGGGGGTCCGGAGCAAACCAGAGCTGCGGCCTCGGAGGTGATCACGCTGCTCAGAGAAGCCACCTTTCGAGTTGGGTACAGCCGCTCTCAAAGCCACTGTCTCACACTGCCATCCTGACATATACCCCGCGCAGCAGGCAGGACAACTGAGGCAGGTCAGCTGGAGAGGGGTGGAGCCGACCCCCACCGGCCCCACTTCCTAGACTAAAATCAGCCCACATTTCCGCTCCCCTGTCACAGAGCACATCTCCCATTTGGGGACACTTTCATTATCGCTGTCTCATTGACTCCAGCTATGACTACGAACTCTCAAGTCAGCAGGGACCGACAGCCACAGATAAGCCACAGATAAGAAAAGTACTATTGTCAGGGCAATAATAAGCTGACAGGACTGAGAGCCCACTCAGTGCCAGGCCTACGCCGAGGGCTTCCCATGGGTCTCACACCCAGGCACTGACAGAAAGAGTGGCGAGCGCTTACACCCGTGCACACACTGCAGGCGCTGTTCTAAAGGCACCAAGAATATTAATGGGTTTAAGCCTCACAACGCCCCTCTCAGGCAGTTTAATTATCTTCTTTACTTTTTAGAAGAAAAGGACACTGCGGGGCTGCTGTGTTCCTCTTCACCATATGTGGCTCCCTAGCCTGCAGGCAGGTCCTCTCCCCTGACTTCCTGCAGTCAGTCATGCCCAGGAGGATGGCGTGACCCGTGAAAGCTAAGAGTCCACAGCTCGTGTCACTCTGGGGCAGAGCTAAGAGTCAGAACAAGCTTCACGGAGTTCTCTTCCTTCTGCCACCACCTGTCAGCAGCTGCTCCGTCCTCCCAGCTCCCACACCCACAGCAGAGCTGCAGGCGAGCCTCCGATGACGTGTGGCACGAGGCAGAAATGAGAACGTGTGGGTTCCAGGAGCCGCCTGTCACGGCAGTGTGGCTGAGCCTATCCCGCTAGCCTGGAGCAGGAAGGGCCTTCAAAGCCGTCCGTCCGAGCTCCTCAGGAGGAAACTGGGGCCTGCCGCTCGCTACTCCTGGGGGAGACGGGTGGCACTCGGGCGCTTCCTGCCCCGTGGCCAGGCCCCGCATATGCCAGCCTTGCACCTCCAGGATCGTCAAGCTTGGGTTCCCGGGGCTCTGCGTGGTCGACGTGTGTTAACACACTTGGCCTCCTACCAGGACTGTCTCCATTTTCAAGACGAGGAAACTGAAGCACAGAGGAAGGTAAAGACCTGCCCAAGGCCGGCCAGCAGGAAGTGGTGGGGAGAGCTTGGAACCCAGGCAGCGGGCTCCAATACCAGTGTTCCTAACCACTGTGCTATGGGGCCCAACAGTCTAAAGGTGGAGAAGGCAACTCTGCAGGCTCTAGGCACCAACATGGACAGGACATGAGGGCTCTAGGAGGGTATACAAATGGCCAAGGAGCACACCAAAAGACACCTGACACCATTAGCATCATTAAGTCAAAACCACAAGATGCCACTTCACCCCCACTAGAAGGGCTAAAAGTCAAAGTCAGATAGTAAGTGTGGCTGAGGATATGGAGAAACTAGAACCTTCACACACTGCTGGCGGGAACAGAAAATGGTGCAGCCACTGGGGAAAACAGTCTGGTGGGTCCTCAATGACCACATGACCCCACAATTCTACTTACCCAAGAGAAATGAAAACACACATCCCCACAAAACGTACACGTGAACGTTTATAGCAGTGCTATTCATAGGAGCCAAGAGAAGGAAATGGCCCAAACAGCCATCAGCTGACAATGTGGTCCGTCCACACCACGAACAATAGTCGGCCATGAAAAGAATGAAGCACGGATTGATGCTACAACATGGACGAACCTCGAAAACATTACGCTGCGTGAAAGAAGCCAGTCCCAAAACATAGCATATTCTACGATCTCTTTCATCTGAAAGCCCAGAAGAGGTAAATCTTTAGAGACAGAAAGCACTGGCTGCTTAGCGCTGGGAGGGGGGTGACAGTTAAAGGTTACAGGGCTTCTGAGGTGATGAAAACGTTCTAAAACTGAGTGTGGTGGTGCTTTAACACGCCCGTGAACACCCTGAAAACCACTGGGTCATACACTTTGAATGAGTTTATTGTATGGTATGAGTTATAGCTCAATAAACCTGACTTTTTTTTAATGATAAGGGGTAGGGGATGGGATGGGGAGCTGGGCTACTGAGGGTCGATTTGATACTGTTTCCTTTGCGGTAAACACTGGTGAAGAACCAACGTGCAAAGTGTACGTTCTCTGCCTGCGTCCACGCCCGTCCACGCCGTGAGGCGAGAGCTCCCTTCCCAGACACATTTTATACAATCAAACAGTGGACTGGGAGCCAAGAGGTGAGTAGGGCGTTGTCCTTCGTGGGCCTATGGGTGCCGGGCGCTGCTCAGAGGCTGGCCTGTCACAGCTGAGGGGGGGGCGTCCAGGACCACAGGGGCACTGGGGTGAGGAGGGGGCACTGCGAAGCACGAGCCCCCTCTTCATATCAGACACTGCCAGACACCAGCGACCACGGTGTCCTCACTGCCCAGAGTTCATCTCACACTGGCAACGCCCCATCCCAAACAGGCTTCTCTCTGTTCCAATTAAATCTGATCTTATCACCCCCCCACCCAGCCTGCAGGATAGAGTCCAGGCCCCCCAGTCTGCCGAGAAAAAGCCCTCTCTCCAACGTTATTGTCCTGCTGCTCTGACACCCATGAGGCACGCCCACACGCACCCAACAGGCAGCGCTATGTGCCTTACGACCCCGCCTGGCCTCTGCCTTCGTGTCCCGCTCTCAGCTGCCCACTGGAGCCGCCTGCTCCCTCTGCTGACCAGGTGCTCTGCACAAGGCCAGTGCCCATGATGTTCTTTCACTTCACAAACGCGTAGGCACAATTCCTACGTACCGGGCACCGTGTGTGGCCATGAGCTTGAGGCAGACACAATCCCTGCCACTGTGGAGCTAACCCCCAAATGAAGAGATGGCAGTAGCAACAGAAAAAGAATCACGAACTTCCAAACGGAAGGAAGAAAGAGTGCAAAGTTATGAGGGTCTGGGACGGGGGATGTGTCCTCGGTCGGATGATCAGGGAGACATCCCTGAGGAAGGGGCACCTGAGCCGGGAGCTGAAGGTCAGGATGGAATTCCAAGCATGGGATGGCTTGTGCAAAGGCACTGAGGTGGGCAAGAGCTCAGAGCCTGAGCAGCTGCTGTGGGGGGGCCAGCTTGGCAAGAAGGGGCGGCTGGGCAAGATGAAGCTGGGGAAGGAGGCAGGTGCCAGATCACTCAGTCCTCACGGGCCACGTTAAATGGTGCAGCCTTGATCACACCAAAATGAGGAGGCGTGGAATGGTTTTAAGCCAGGACGTGCAGTGATCAGGTCTGTGTTTGTCCTAGCTGATGACTCTGGGGGCTACGATGGCAGGTCCTGGTTTCCCCAGAGGTCTCTCCTCCTGGGCTAGGAATTTGCATGGGCAGTGATCTGTAAACAGTGTGCCACGGCAGAGGAAGCTGTCCTTGTGCCCAGACTGGGGGCTCGGGGACTATCTGGGGGACTCAATATCTTTCCAGCTAATCAAGATGGCGAGAAGAGGCGACCATTTAGACTCAAACCTCCTTCTTCTAAGCTCATTCAGGGAAAATCCCACGAAGATCCACCTAGACAGCTCCACGTGCCTCCTGGAGCATGATTCCAGGAACCATTCTGGGCAACTTGGAGGCTGGCAGGGGCAGCAGGTGGAAGACCAGCCCTGGCCACACCTGACAGGTGGCCCCAGAAGCCACAGTGAGAAGAAGGTTCTCCATGCTCCCCTGAGGAAGCAGCTCGAGCAGCGAGGACACCCCTGAGCACAGGACAGGGACCTCCCCACTGCCCAGCCCCATTCAAGGGACCATTGCCTGGATCTGTTCACTAATAATCACTGATAACTGAATCTCGGGCAGAGCCGCGGTGGCACGAGGCTGCTGGCTCCACATGAACCTTGGCGCAGAAAACAACTGAATCATCCTGAGGATTCTGCAAGCCAAGCCCTCTTGAGGCCCATCAGAAAAAAGAAGAAAGGCTTGGGAGTGGAGGGGTTCCTACGGCAACCAGCTTTAGTGATCTGCAATAAGCCCCAGGCCCATACCCTCCAACCTGCCCACAAAGTGTAGCCAGGAAAAAAAGCATCATCTGTCAGCTCTGAGAATTCCTTTCCATCCCCGGGACCTGGAGGTTTCAGGGAAGCATCCCACAGGCAGAATGCTTCAGGGCTGTCAGTAGGATCTCAGACAGGTCAAAGCAGCCCCAAACCACTTCCCCAGGAACCTGAGTATGGCCTTTGGAGAAGGCCCTTCGAGCTGGGCCTTCCATCCTACTCTTGGCCTTGCTCACAACAAAATGCAGAAAGGCCAGCTTTGCAAACCCAAGCCCTGGGCTCTGCTTTTCCACCTCTGACAGGGCTTCCCTCTGCCTCTCTGGTCCCTGCGTTCCCTACCCACCCAAGCCGTGTCTCCCTGTTAATATCTTGAGAATAAATTCTAAAACAGGAATCTGAAAACAATGGCATGACCAAGGTCAAGTTTCAGTCTATCTGGTCTGGCTCTGAACTTGGATCTCTCGCATCCTAAGCGGAGGGGAGGACCGGGTCAGCGCGGACAGCACCGCGCCTGGCGGCAGGAGGAAGGCCTGCGTGCCGCTGAGGGGGCCTCTTCCCCGGCATCTCTGCATCCCCCTCTACGCCAGCCCCCGCCCACCTCCTCTCTTCCTGGGGCCTCTGGAAAGTGCAGCCTGTCACCCTTTTCCCCAAAGGATTGTTCTCTTCACAAAGGAGGAAACGTCCTGGCCTTATCAGATATCCGGCTTCATGCTGAGGCACGGACTGCTACATTGGAAATTTATCCCAGAAGTTCCAAGGCTGCAAGGTTAGCCTGAGGTCACCTCAGTCATCGGAGGGCCACTGGGAGAGTGAGTGTGCCTGGGAGGGACCCAGCCCAGACCCTCCCTGGGAAATGCACGCAGCGGCTGAAACCCTTAAGCCACACATCCCTAGTCCCCCGACCTGCTCTCTCTGTAACCTTCTTTCCCGTCAAGAACAGGAACACAGGGGACACAGTTCTCCTTTACCAGTCAGCTGGGCTGTGGGCTGTGTGTCTGGGGAAGTGTGGGGGGCAATCCCCACAGGGGCGGCTGTCCCATCACTCTCCGGGTACCGGGGCTGGCCGTGGGTGGCAGACCTTCAGCTGGAGGGACAGTAGTGCCACAAGCAACAGTGGTGGCTGTACTGGCCTAGCAGCAGGCGTGGCAGTCAGCACTCAGCAGACAGCAGGCCCTTTCGTATCCACCGACATGTACTCCTCACTGCGACCTGCCCACCCCAAGAAGGAGGAACTCTCAGCATCCCCATTCTTCAGAAGAGGAAACTAAGGCTTGGGGAGGTCACCGGATCCAGCTGGCATCAACTTCCCACTAAGCGCTCACGGGGCCCAAGCAGTGTGCAAAGTGCTTCATCTGCGTCAATTACTGCCCCCAGCAGTGTATAGGTTTTCCTGTCCTAACACCATCGTACAGATAAGGAAACTGAGGCTTGGAGCCTCCTGGGGAGCCCAAACACACCTCCCCCGTGGCCTCCAGCCCTGTGAAGGAGGGACGGACTTCAGGCACGGGCAAGGCAAAGGCCCAGGAGGGCACGACGTGAGGACAGCACACCCCCCTTCAGGCGGGGGGGGGGGGGGAACCACAGCAGAACCATGAGCAGGCCACCGTTATTCTGGGGCCACACGGGACACAGCAATCTATGAGAGTCGGCGAAGGAGGGGGTGAGACCCTCGGGGAAGTGAGGGAGGCTGGGGTCACTGACCCCGACACAGGGAGAAAGAAATGCCGTCAGCACAAGGGCTACTGTGTGGCGAGGAGGGGAGCTAGCGAGAGTGCCCTCTGTCCTGAGAAAGGACAGGACACCAAGTCCCCAACCATCTCCACTGGGAAGTGCTCGCTCAGGCAGCCCTCCCCCAGGGAGGCCTCTCCTTGGCTGCATTTCCACGGATAATAGGACTTTGTTTCTCATGACCCCCGAGCCGCCTTCCAGAGGAATGAATCACGCTCTTGTCCACAACAGAGACCAAGTCAGTGGGGGCAAAGGCAGCACCTCCCAAGGTGTCAGGCGGGTCACCGTGGAGTCAGGACCCAGGCTGTGGGGACATGGGGCTGGGAGGAGGGAACAGCTAAGAGGACTACGTTACGTCAAAGCTTGGAGATGAGCACACAGGGGTCAAAGCAACGAGCACAGAGAGGGGCTTCTCCACCACATCAAGACTTGGGGGCACGTGCGGCTGTTCCAGTGTAAAAGCCCTCGGGTGTCCCTTTCTCTAAGCCCGGCAAGAGGGTTGCAGCCCTTGTGCCAGCTCAGAACCACTGGCAGTGGCTGTGTGTGTGCATGTGCTGAGGATGTGGAGGCCACATGTGGACTCGGCAGCACTCTGACCAGTGAATCATGTCCAGACAGGTAGAGGGCGGCGGTTCTGCCCTGGTTCAATCCCCTTTCACAGCCAACAAGACAGAGGCCCTGGCAGCAAAGCACCTGCCCACAAGCCCGTGTCTCGGCAGCGGCAGAGCCACTACCACAGACCACACAGCAAGACAGCTGCTCTAGCTTTAGAAACGCACAGATCCGCTCCCTCCTCAGCATCCTCACTCACCTGGAACCTGTGCACCAGCTCCAGGGACTGGCTGTCGTTCTGGTCAGCTTCGAGGATGACATCGGTCAGCTTGTGGATGATGACGTCCAGGGGGCCCTGCTCCTCGATTGGCCGGCTAAGGTTCAGCTGCAGGGGGACACAGAGAAAAAGAACAACTTCAGCAGCTGAGCCCACTACCCTGTGCTATCCTCACCCTCTGCCTGCCCCTGCAGCCCTGAGAAGGGGGTGGGAGGAGGGCCGCACACACAGGAAATAAAGACAGGACCGCCAGGCCAAACCCGCTGAGATCCCAGACCTCCTCCGGAGCAGGCCCCATGTTTGTACTTCTGTCCCCGGGCCCCGTGCTACCCAGGATACAGAAGACACACACAGGAAATCAAGGTGACAAAGGATTCACTGGTCAAGCGAGTGCCACTGTGAAATTGCTTCACAGAGAAAGTGTTTAATGAAGATGTCCCCTCTGCCCAACAGCTGAGATTTTTCAGGTAGGGAAACCAAGGCTCAGCAAGGTGGAGTAAAGCAACTGAAGTCACACAGCCAGCTCTGAACTGAGACCCAAGCAGGTAATCTTTCTACAAAACACAGAAAGTCTCGCAAGGCTGTGATCTTCACCAATCTGAGAGCTGCTGCTCCCAGAGATCAGGCACTTGCCCTTCACACTGAGATCAGGGCTTACCATGACAAAGCAAAAGCGAGCGGGGCTGCCTGGAACCTGTGATGCTCGGCCTGCCCTGCTCCGCTGGGGGCATGATTATTTTTTTCAAGAGCGTGGGGTTAGGAAGATCGGTCCCCAAGGGAGCCAGAGCCGCCGGCTGACAGACAGTCGGCATCACCTCACCCCAAGGCAAGAGCACCTGCCAACAGCTGGGGCAGCCTGACACTGCGCTTCCTGACCCGCCAGATGTCTGCCGTCCGGCACGCAGCCACCACCACCTGCAAAGCCGGTCCCTCAGAGGCAGCGGCGCCAGCCCGGCACCTGGCTGACCCCCAGGATGGCCTCAGCAAAGGCCAGAGAAGGCCACCAGCCTGACCCCCAAGTAGGGCTTCCTCTGGGATTCAAGGCTGATTGTCTCAAAGTTACTGGTAAAGAAATCACAACGACAGCTACAAATGATGGCTCTAGGTAGGCACTGTGCTAAAAGTGACACGCATTTGTTTCGTTTTATTTTCCAACCACGCAATAAGAAGCGAATTCACGAATGAGGAGGGTGGAGAACACAGACTTTTGAAACCTGCCTGGGATCTCATAGCGAGAAAGCGGTGGAGCTCGGATGCAAAGCCAGATCTGAAGCTGTGCTTGTCACTCAATCATCCCCATCCCTGGAGCTCGCCCTGTGCCCTGGGAGGCTGTCCTCTAGAGCCACAACCCCCTGGCTGCCTTGTCCTCTGGCTTCTGGCCGAGTCTGGCCAATTGGAGGCACCAGCAGAAGATGAGAGAGAGAAGTCTAGTGAGTGAGTGTTCCCACCGCCCTCACACCCCGACCATATTTCTGGCAGCAGCTCCAGTCCCTGTCGAGCAGGGCAGCCCCTCTCCCAAGACCACCGCTGTCTCCAGGCTCCCACACCACCTCCCCTCCCCCTGTCCCCTTGGGCCTGGGGTGATGACAGCTTGCACTCTCTGCCTCGCCACCTCCTGCTGCCTCCTTTGACCCTGCCCACACCTTGTCATCCTCCCTTATTTGAACTTTTTTTTCAGTAAACCTTCAGAATGTGCCAGCTCCTTCCTGGTGATATCCTTAACTCTTCTTTTTTTATTGTCTGCCAGGAAAGATGTTAAGGGATTTCCCCGATTTAAAAAAAACAAAACCCCACAGACCACACAGTAAGAAAATACTGAGAAGACATTTCCCGTCCCATGGTGACCAGCCTGTGTACAAAACAAAACAAAGCAAGAATCAGACCAGCTGAGACAGCGAGCATCCCTTCCAGGGCCCCTGGACGAGGAAGGGAAGTGGCACTTGTCCTCATAGCAAGCCCAGCAGCTGAGGACAAAGTTCCCACCCTCACAGACCAGGACACCAAGAGCCCAGAAGGCAAAACGATTGGGGCGAGGCCACGCAGTTGGGAAATGGCCCACTGGGGCCCCAGCTGAGCTGCCAGGTGTCCTGGGCCTGTGCAAAAGCCCAGCTCATCATCCCCCTGGGCCTCAGTTTCCCCTTCGATAAAAACAGGAAACTGCAAGACCTTTCTGGTTCTGTTCGCAGGTTCAGTATCACATTCCCAAATAGCCCCACTTCACAGAAAAAAACAGAATCTGAAGGAAGGTACAGAAGCCAATGAGAGGTGGTAATGAGAGCAAAGGATGGCAAAGTCTCAAAAGCAGCCATAGACACAAACCCACTTTTGCCATAACTTGTGGTCCACTGCGACAGGCACCCAAACAAGGAGCAAACTGGACAGCCACACGCGTAAGAATGAACGTAGACCATGACCTTTCACCATTCACAAAAATTAACTCAAAATGGATCAAAGACTTGAAGGTAAGACCTGAAACCATACAACTCCTGGAAGATAATATAGGTAATACCCTCTTTGACATCGGTCTCAGAAGGGTCTTTTCAAATACTATGTCTATTCGGACAAGGGAAACAAAAGATAAACAAGTGGGACTTCATCAGACTAAGGAGCTTCTGCAAGGCAAGGGAAAGCAGGGACAAAATGAAAAGAAAACCCACCAACTGGGAGAAAATGTTTGCAAATCACATATCTGATAAGGGGTTAATCTCCAAAATATATAAAGAATCACACAACTGAACAAGAAAATATCAAACAACCTGACCAAAAAATGGGCAGAGGATATGAACAGATACTTTTCCAAAGGAGATATATACATGGCCAATAGGCACATGAAAAGATGTTCAACATCACTAGTCATCAGGGAAACGCAAATCAAAACTGCACTAAGATATCACCTTATACCTGTCAGAATGGCTACAACCACCAAGACAAAAAATAACAAATGTTGGAGAGGATGTGGAGAAAAGGGAACCCTCCTACACTGCTGGTGGGAATGCAAACTGGTGCAGCCACTACGGAAAACAGTATAGAGATGTCTCAAAAAATGAAAAACAGAAATACCACATGACCCAGCTATCCTACTACTGGGTATTTATCCAAAGAACTTGAAATCAAAAATTTAAAGACACTTATGCACCCCTATGTTCATTGCTGCATTATTCACAGTAGCCAAGATGTGGAAGCAACCTAAGTGCCCATCGACTGATGAATGGATAAAGAAGACATGGTATGTATATATAATGGAATACTACTCAGCCAGGAAAAAGACAAAATTGTGCCATTTGCAACAACGTAGATAGACCTTAAGGGTATGATGTTAAGCGAAATAAGCCAGACAGAGAAAGACAAACACCGTATGACTTCACTCATATGTGGAAGGTAAACAAACACATGGATAAAGAGAACAGATCCGTGGTTACTAGAGAAGAGGGAGGTTGGGGGGCACAAGGGGTAAAGAGGCACATTTATATGATGACTGACAGATAATGAGGTACAACTGAAATTTCACAATGTTATAAACTATTATGACTTCAATAAAATAAACAACAAAAAAAACACAAGAGGCCGATATTTTCAGACCAAGTCAGCCACAAACGGAAGAGAACTGGGCCACACGAGTGATGCTGGGCAGGGTGCCCTGGGGCCAGTCAGAAACTCCATCCCCACCAGTGTGCACATCTCCAAAGAGAATTTTCCAGGTCTCCTGTGCAGCATGAGGGCACAGAAATCAGCCCCCGAGAGGAGCGCTCGGGTCCCCATGGGTTTGGGGAAGCAGGTGGGCACAGGAGATGCCCCTGGGTTGTCCTCGCCTGGCACCAGCCCGAGGCCTGTAGACCTGACAACCGTGGGCTGTTTGGAAAATAAGCTCTCCGAGTTCCCGGCTGCTCCACTGAAGGTAAACAGTTGAGCTCTGGAAGCCAGCCACCTTCCTTTGTGTATTTTCCAAGCGTTCTGATGCCAGTAAAACCCTTTCAGGAGAACGGCAACTTGGGACATGCATCAGGCCTGGTCTGGTCCCGGCTCGGCCGTCTCTCGCAGCAGCATCTTTGCTGAGGCCTAAACAGAGCTGCCGGTTCTCCAGCCTCTTCCTCAAGCAGCCGGACAAGCCGCTATCACCCTGAGGGGTCTATCCCCCTGAAAACGCCTCAGGGGGGCTTCAGTCTCTGCCAGCCGGCTGGGAAGGAGGAGATGGGCCCACTGGGGCTGCACCCTCAGGAGGGGCTGAGGCTCAGGCAGGCTCCGGGTGCACCACGGCAGAACAGGCTGGCTCCCAAGAACCAGGACACTGCTGAGAAGGGGCCCCCAGGAGGGGATGCCACAGAGGAGGGGATCCCCAGGAGGGGGACGCCACAGAGGAGGGGACCCTTGGTGGGTGGGGGGGGAGGATGCTGAGAAGGGGACTCTTAGGAGGGCAGGATGCCACAGATGAGGGGATCCCCAGGAGGGGATGCTACAGAGGAGGGGACCTTTTGGTGAGTGGGGGGAGGATGCTGTGGAGAAGGGGACTCTTAGGAGGGCAGGATGCCACAGAGGAGGGGATCCTCAGGACGGGATGCCACAGAGGAGGGGATCTGGCGGGAGATAGCTCAGAGGCCTCGTTTCCTGGGTGGGATGGGGACGGGGACCCTCATGGAAGTGAAAACTCAGTGCAGTTGTGTCATTCTGTTTTCTGCCCACGTTCGGCCCCCAGGAAAGGGAACCTTCCTGGGGAATTGTCCTCTTCCCAGGAAGGGGTCTGCTTTGGCCCTCTCAGCCAGTAAGGAGGGCGTCTCAATGAAAGGGCCGCCCGCTGTGGCCAGAGGAAGGCTGTGGGCGCCATGTTTCCAGGTCACGCCATCCTGTGAGGCCCAAGCTGGACGCTGTTCCGCGCGGCGCTCTGAGTTCAGAATCCAGGGAAAACAAGGGCCCACTGTTTCCCGCAGCCACCAAGCAACAGGGCTGACTGGGGTGGGGCGGGCCTGGGAGGAGAGGGGACAAAGGCCTGCACACCCCAGTGGCCTGGGAGTCGCCTGTGACTTCCGAAATAAGCAACCCAATCACACCCGGCCTGGTATCCAGGCGGGCTGGGCTGCGACTACCCCACCTCGCCCACCTGGTCGGGGAGGAGGATGGGCACGGCAGACGCCCAGAAATGCACCGCAGCTCAGCCGCTTCTGGGGCTACAGCAGATCACTTAACTGCTCTGTGCCTCAGTTTCCCCCATTCATAAAATGCAGACGCTATTAACTACTCCTGACACCTCATAGGACAGTTTGGGTGGACGAGAACATTCCATCTATGGAGGGGGCCCACGGTGGGCATCCGGCAGATGCAGCAGGGCTCACCCCGTGAGTGCTCAGGACAGGTTCCCACTTCTGGCTGCTCACTCACTAACCTGACAAGCGTTTCCTGGGCACCTCCGTGGGCCGGGCACAGACAGCCCCCGCCCTCTCCCCTCGGGGTTCTCAGTGGTCATACGAGCGTGCTGTTCCCCCTGGAAGCAGACGCAGGCGAGGCAGCCACGTGCTGCTCCAGGTCCTGCACGGGAGCCGTGCTGCTGCGCCTGAGCCACCCTCTGCCTGGAACATCCCCCGCCCTCACATCCCCTTGTTTGCATGAGGAGCTCTTACTCATCTTCCAGTCCCAGCTCAAAAGTTTAATCCTGTTTCAGACTTCTCAACTCACCCCACCCCAAAGAGGAAGAATTAACAGTCCCCTGGTCTCAACCATATGCCCAGGGCCCTTTGCATATCCTGCCAGGATTGTACCACAAGTGCCAATTATAAAGTCATTTCTCTAACCCTGACTCCTCCTCAAGACCCTGAGACCCCCAACGACCAGGGCTGAGGCCTGGCACCCCCAGGACCCAGAACAGTGGTTCGAGGTAAGAGCTTGGTAAACGACTGCTAAATGCAACTGGACGCTTTACAGAACAAAGTGAACAACGCAGAACACCTCGAGGGGATGTTCCGTGGAGCGAGTGACCCCTCCTGCTAAAGGAGCCAGAAAGAGCATCCTGGAAGAGGAGGCGTCCAGGCCAAGCCACGGAGGAGGGAAGAACGGGGCCTCCGGAGATGGGTGGGGTAAGGAAGGTGATCCAGGAAGAGAGGGTGCTGCAGGGATGCAGAACTCATCTCCAGTAAGCACTCTCCTTGCATTTGTCAATTCCAAGTGCCTCGGATGCCCCAGGCCGCCGCTCTGCAGAAAGAGCTTCTCCAGCAGCACTGACCCCCAACTGGCACCTTGGGAGGGTGACCCATGACCCCTCTCTCATGCCAGGTCTGTTCCAAGCACGTTACATACATTAAGTCATTCGATTTTCACAACCACCTGCGACGAGGACTCACGAGAGAGGCACAGAGGTTAAATAACGCGCCGAGGTCTCACAGCTTCCCCTCGCTCTTTACAGTACCCAGCCAACGGGCAGAGTGGTGAAAGGATAACCTTTTGGGATTTCCTTGGTGATAGGAGTGTCTTTTGTTCTAAGGAGGCAAAGCTGGGTGGGCTCCTGGATGGGGGCTGGTCACCATAAAGACCAAGCCACGATTAGAAGCTTGGAACTTTCGGCCCCATCCCCCACCTTCCAGGAAGGGGAGAGGGGCTGGAAATTGAATTAATGGTAGATCATGCCTGTGTGATAAAGGCTCCATAAAAACCCCAAAGGGAAAGGGTTTGGGGAACTTCCCGGTCGGTAAGCGTGTGGAGGTGCTGGGAGAGCGGCTTGCTCCAAGAGAGCATGGGGGCTCCACGCCCCTTCCCACATACCTTGCCCTACGCATCTCTGCCACCTGGATATTCAACTGTATCCTTTATTACATCCTTTTCTAATAAGCCTGTCAACAGTAAGTACACCATTTTCCTGAGTTCTGTGAGCCGCTCTAGCAAATTACTTAGATCCCAGGAGGGGGCTGTGGGAACCTCTGCTTTACAGCCCACTGGTCAGGAGCACAGGTAACAACCTTGACTTGGGATTGGCACCTGAAGGTGGGGGAGAGGGGGAGGCAGTCGGGACTGAGTCCTTAAACTGTAGGATCTGACACCGTCTCCTGGTAACAGTGTCAGAATTGACTTAAACTGCAGGACACTCAACTAGTGTCACAGAATTGCTTTGTACGAGAACTCCACACGTCTGGTGTCAGAAGCGTCCCGAGTGCGTAGGTGTGCGAGTAATGGAGATGCACAAGAGGTGTGTTTTTCCTACTCAGTAGCACAGTAGATAAATGTCAACTATTCTATTTCCCTCTTCTCACGATTCACATTATTACTGACCAGTGGAAATTTCCCTGACTTCCTGTATGAGCTCAAGTACGGGCTGGAATTCAGATTGTGCAAAGCTAGGCCACTTGTCCTGGCTCCTAGGAGACTCCTCAAAGCCTTTGCAGCCACAATAAAATTTACTATCATTGTGAATGATAACTAACATTTACAAAGTTCTTACTTTGGGTCAGATAGCATGCTAACAAGCACGAAAGGCATGAGGTGCAGACGAGGATGAGTCACGGAGAGGTTAAGTAACTTGCCTACGGTCATACAGCTACAGCTGCGTGGAACCTGGGTCTCTCTCCCACCAAAGCCAGGCATTCAACCTCTAAGCCAAAAGGTGTCCTGGGCACCTGGGGCTTTCCTTCCATCCACTTCTCCCTCAATTCACCCCTGCGGAGTGGTGTGTTTTCAGCTGTGACCTCAAATGGAAGCCACTTGATGAAAAGTTTTGTCTCAAACAAGATCCAGACAAAGCAGCCGGGATGAAAGGTGAGAGGGCATAAGTCTGATTTATTCCTCTGCACTCTCCACAGATCTCAGGATCTGGGGCACGACTGCCAGCTCCAATGTTTAAAGGCCGTGCCAAGCAGGAGCAGGTCTCTCCTGAAATAAGAGTCAGGCCTGGTGCCTCGTGGACAGACTTCAAAAGGCAGCTGGGCCTCGGAGGACGCAGCACTTGTGTCTTTTTCAGTGGGGTTGGTTCCAAAAGACAACTTGGGGGGAGCAGACCAAAGGCTTTTCCCTGGCAAGATCCATTCTCACTCCCAAAGGAGCTCAAAGTGGCCCTCGGAGAGGTCAAGAGTAGGAGGTCACATAGGGCTAGCCACCAAGACCCAAAGGCCGGGCCAAGCAGGGCACTGGTCACCCCAGCAGCCTCTGCCCCGGGCTGGGGAGAGGAGCTGTCACCAATGCTCCCTGACCCAATTCCCCACTTTATCAGTAACTGGTTTCCAAACACCGGGGTAATGAGAAGAAACAGCGATCTGGTTAAGGCAGCAGACTGGATAACCCTTCTCCCCTAGAAGAGGAAGGGCCAAGTCTACTCAATGTGTCATGATAAAGGGACCTCGCAGGTCCAAAGTTCTGGGAATTTGCAAGCCGAATTTATTTCAAAGAGCCACAAAAGTTACGCCCACTTAGCAAGCACAAGTCCGGAAGAACGGGACTGACCTGGGTTCTCAGGAACTAAGACAACTGCGGCCTGCACTCCATGCCAGGAGCCAGGTTCAAGAGCAGATTCAAAGGATAAAGACACCCATGCCCTTTGACCCACTAAGCCCCCTCCTAGGATGCACTGGCCAAAGGAAAAAATGAACAGGTGAAAACCAGTCCTGGTCCAGGGAGATTCAATGAGGCCACACCAACAAGAGAAAGATACAGAATACACATCCAAAACCGGGTGGCTAAGTAATGACAGGTGCACCTGCACCAGAGGATGTAACATAACTACTGAGATGACAATGAAGAGGCCTAGTGGAGACAAGGGTGGCTGCATGCGCCACAGCCATGTAAAACCACCTTGTGACGGACAGAGCTGGAAAGAAAACACAAACCTGAAAATGGGAGGATTCTGGGCAGAGTGGTCATTACGGGTTCAGCAGCCCCTTTCTGGACACCTGGCGGGTGCACTTCCTGACTTCCTTGTAACTGCATGTGATCAGGTGACTAGTTCTGGCCAACGAATTGCCACAGGAGGGAAGCATGTCACTTCCCGGGCAGAGCGTGTAATTGCAAGTGCCAGGGCCCCCAGAGCTCCCTCTCTGCTCTCTGGCACAGGACTGGCAATGTTCAAGATGGAGGCTGCTCAGTCTCGGATCTCTCAGCGATTATGATGAACCGAGGCCCCAGCGGACCCCCCAGGCACATGTGCATGCGTGAAACATAACCACTCGCTGCTTTAAGCTACTAAGATTTGTGGGCTATTTGTTAACACAGCACAACCTAGTCTACCCTCCCTAACAGAGTCCCCCATAGATTTTTCTTTTTCCATTTGTTCAAACAAAGGAAGTATGGAGGGGAAGCGGAATGGGGAGAAAGGGAAATGAAAGCAAATGGGCCCCACAGGTAACCTACCAGGCTGAGAATGGGCTTTTGTTGAGTTTTTTTTTTTAAATTAGATTTAGTGTTTGGATGAACTACAATAACAGGGATTTATCCCGTAAGGGGAAGTCTTCTTGCCCATCCCTTAGGCTCAGAAGGCGGAAACCGTGAAGAGAGCCACATCTTGAATGTGGCTGCTCTCTGGCACCCCAAAAAGCACACCCTAAATCTGCCAGATGAGTCCCTCAACCCCGTGTGGCTTGGCCAAGTGGGCCGCTTCCAACTTGCTCTCGTTCACAGTGGTGCTTGCGGGACAGAGTCAGGATGGTGGGAGCCCAACCCTCGCCTACGTGCCAGGCACCAGCCTGGTCCTGTCCTGGGACGAAGCACAAACCACAGGCTGGCAAGAAAGAGAAAAGAAGCATAAAAAGGGCTGGGGGATCTGGACCCACAGGGAGGAAAGTCGGGGGCCATGTAACAAAGGCTGACAGCACTGCGTGTGTTTGGGAGGGGGGAGGCGGCCCCACTTACTAGTCTCTGGTCCCCAGGCCAGAGGAGGAAATCCAGAGTGCTCCCTTCTCCCTGGCGGTCAACTCTCCTCTTCCCCTCCCAGAGCCACCCCAAGCACAGTGCTCCCCTTCCCCATCCCAGGCAGAAAGGAACAACGGGCAGGGCAGAGACTCCAGCCCTGGGGAGGGCACTTCCCTCACCTCCTAAGCCTGTTTCCTCACCTGCAGGGTGAGGGCAGAGAGACATGCTTCCTATAGTCATCACCTGCACGCAGTGAGGGGACAGTCACCAGCGCCCCATGTAGGCGGGCCTCGCGGCTGTCAGCAACCAGGAGCTTCTTCCTTACTCCAGGCTGACTCTCCCTTCAATTTGAGCCTCTCTCGCCTTGTTAGGCTGCCAGCATGATCCTAATAATCACCTTCAAACCAAGATTCTCAGGAGGTCCCTGGCGCTGTGCTGAGCACTTTACATACCTAGTTCATCAAATCCTCATAAGGTCCCCAGGAGGCAGAGATGTTGTTACCACTTGACAGACGTCAGACAAGGAAGGTTCCAGGAGGCAAAACCTGACGGAGGTTGTACAGGCGCAGTACGTGGGAGAGACAGGTCCCCACCCCAGGTCCCTGTGGCTCCATGACGGGTGCTCCTCAGCCCTCTGCCTTCCTTAGGAAGGAGAGTGGCTGGGGCGGCTACAGGGTGGTCTGAGGGGCTGCTCCCTCCCGCCAGGGCCAGAGGCAGGCCTGTGTCTGTCTGCCTTGGGGCCTCGCAGGCACAGGGCCCCCAGTGCAGTCTTGCTCACAGCTCCAGAGGAAGGGGAGCAAGTCTGAAATCCCAGCTGGTGAGCCCGAAGCTTTCAACCAGAACGCCCTCGCCTGAGCACCACCTGTGTCAGGAAACACAGCAGCTGCGGGAGCATCCTGAGGGCGTCGAGAGCCTGGATTCGGGTCTTCCAGCCTGCCTGCAGCCAACGCAGCACCCCACTGTCAGCTCAGGAGAGGGTCTGACACCAGCACCACCGCCCAGGAAAACCCGGCGGGAACAAAGACACCCACAGCACGTGGGGATAACACTTGTCTAAGTCTCCACTTTGTCATCTTTTCACTTGACTTAAGGTGGTTTTGCCATACAGAAAATCTTTACCTTTCTTAATTCAAATGTACCACGTTTCACTTTTTGATTCTTTACGCGTGAGATTATTTTTAAAGTATCCCACAGTTTCTCCAAGTATTTCTATGTTTTCAATTTTACAATTAAATCTCTGCTCCATCTGGAATTTGAATGATATGAGGTATGCATCTCTGTATATTTTTTTCCAGAGACTCAATTGTCCCAATGACATTTATTAATAATCCATCTTTCAGCCACTGTTTTCAAATGCCGCTATTTCCAAATATTAATTCCCATGTTCATCCTGCTCTCTTTTTGGACTCTCCATTAATCTGTACAGTCTTGTACGGATACCACATTGGTTTGGGGTTTTTTTCCATTGTTTTAATTACGGTAGCTGTAGGATAAGGTTTAATACCTAGAAAAGCTAGTTCCCTCTCACTAACCTTCTTTTTCAGAATTTTCCTGACAGTCGTGCTCATGTATATTTTCGACATGCCTTTTAAAATAGGACTGGACTGGGAATTAGTTAGATGTATAGACAATTTAAGGAAAATCCATGGTTTCACCTTGAACCTTCCTAACCAAGAACATGGCAAGCTGTCTCCGCAGCTCACATCACAAATGGCTAATTTTTTCACATATGATAAGCTCCTACAAATTGATAAGAAAGTCAATCAACACCAACAGAAATAAAACGTATGTTCAGACATAAGTACAGAAAAGTAAATAAAATGGCTCCAAACATACACTAGATAATGCTCAATGTCACACCCAAGACAAAAACAAATTACAACTCTATTAAGATAGCATTTTTTTCAAAAAATTAAAAATAGAAATATCATATCACCCAGCCATCCCACTACTGGATATCTATCCAAAGAACTTGGAATCAACAATTCAAAGAGACTTATGCACCCCTATGTTCACTGCAGCATTATTCACAATAGCCAAGACGTGGAAGCAACCCAAGTGCCCACTGACTGATGAATGGATAAAGAGGATTTGACATATATATACAATGGAATACTACTCAGCCATAAAAAAGGACAAAATCGTCCCATTCAGGGGCCGGCCCCGTGGCTGAGTGGTTAAATTCGTGCGCTCCGCTTTGGCGGCCCAAGGTTTCACTGGTTCGGATCCCGGGTGTGGACATGGCACTGCGCATCAGGCCACGGGGAGGCAGCATCCCACACGCCACAACTAGAAGGACCCACAACTAAAATATACAACTATATACTGAGGGGATCTGGGGAGAAAAAAGCAGAAAAAAAAATTTTCTTTTTTAAATCGTCCTATTCGCAACAACATGGGCAGACCTTGAAGGCATTATGTTAAGTGAAATAAGCCAGACAGAGAAAGACAAACACCGTATGATTTCACTCATATGTGGAAGATAAACAAACACATGAACAAAGAGAATCATTCAGTGGTTACCAGGGGGTAGGGGGGTGGGCGTGGGCACAAAGGGTGAAGAGGTACACCTATATGGTAACTGACAAATAATAATGTACAACTGAAATTTCACAATATTGTAAACTGTCAGAACCTCAATAAAAAAATAATAATAATTAAAAAGATAGCATTTTTCTGTATACCAGATTGGCTAAAGTCTGAGAGATTGATAAAACATCATGTTGGCCAGGATGTAGAGAAACAGATACTCAAGCACAGGGTGGGTGCAAATTCGAATCATCTCAACAGAAAGCAAGTTAATAACAGCCATCTCGATTTTAAATCACACACTCCGCTTCTAGGAACTGACCCTGGGAGAACTCACACAGAAGTACAAGGTTAGGCACTGCTATGCACTGCTGGTGCACTTGCCATGCACTAAAGGAGGGAGGGAGGAAGGGAGCAGAGGAAGCAGCAGGCGAGCAAGCAAGCAAAGGCCCATCAAGAAGGACTGACTGAATGGCCTATGGCCATCCCCAAGGCAGAACACCACACAGCCATAAAAGGAATGGGGAAGTGCTTTCTGCACTGATACAGAGCCATCTCCAAGAAGGCGCGGGTCACCGAGCACAGAACACTACGATACACATGGGGAGAAATAATGATTTACATGCACATTTGCCTGCATGTGACAGAGTAGCTTAGGATGTCCACGAGAGGCTGGTCAAAGCGGCAGCCTCCAGGTGAACCAGGGCACTTGGGAGCAGGGTGAGAGGGAGCAGTGTGCGTGCGTTCTTTTGAATTTCCAACCAGTGAGATGTATTACGTACATAAATTTGTAGTACCAGATGGGTAGCATGTATAAAGAGCGCACAGTCGGACTCAGATAGACCTGGATTCAAATGCAGCCAGTAACTAACATACGATGACCACCTACTGTGTACCAGGCACGGCTCTAGGCAGTTTACATGAATTAACTCATTGAACCCCTACCCTGTGGGGGAACAGAGGACAATTACTACTCCCATTGTACAAACGAGGGCACCAAGGCCGGAGAGGGTGAATGACTGGTCCCCGTTCGCACAGCTAAGCAGGGAGGAGCCGGGATATGGAGCCAGGGAGGCAGACTTGGCTATGCAAATAAGCTGCAAATGCCCAAGACACGGACACCTCAACAATGCGCGCACGCACGTGGATAACCACGGGCACAGACACTCTCATTACTAATTACCCAGATCTCAGAGCACACACACTAGCTACTCCATAAGCAGTGGGATCGCCAACTGAAAAGGGAAATGGTTTCCACATCTGTCCAGCTGGTCCCACCCCTGACTCACACCTCTAACTCGCTCATTCTCAGCCGTGTCCACCTAACCAGCCTGGTTTGGCCAGGAGCAGCAAGATGTTCACTGAAAAATCCTCCCAGCTCACAGTGCAGGCATCAGAGCCAGAAGGAATCCTGGCTGTCCTCCCCTCAACCACTGGCCGCAGGTGTCAGGGCTTCGTCACCTGGAGAGCCGTGGGGAGGAAAAGGGAGCTGCTCCTTGGCTTTCCGCAGTGAGAGGACGTCAGAGGGAAACTGCAGCTCTGTGGGCCCAGGACCCAAGGCTAAAGACAGTTCAAGTCTCTGATGACCCGTGTACCTTCCCCAGACCTGGTCTGCGTGGCTAGAGAGAAGGACTCTGAGATGACAGTCACATGATGGAGGGAACCTGGAGTCCTGAGTCACTGCCTGGAGAGATCACCAGACTCCATCAGAATGTGGCACGAGCAAGAAATAAAACCTTCACCGTGTTAAGCCTTTGAGCTATTGGGGTTGTCTGTTACAGTGGCTTAGCTTAGCCTATGCTGACAAACACACCCAGCCAGGACAATTTCTGCCCAGGGCACTTGTCACTGTGTACCCAAAGCCAGGCCTCTGGGACTGGGAACAAATGGAGGAAGGCAGGCAGCTGTGCACAGGGCCTGGGCCTTCAGTCAGTGACCTCCAACCCCTTTGAGCCTCTGTTTCCCCATCTGTGAAATGGAGAATGACACCTGCCCCCAGCATTTGAAGACAGTGTTGGTAAAGCCTTCACACCGCGCCAGGCCCACAGCAGGCCCCAGGCAGGCACAATCCCAAGAAGCAGGGCGTCAGCTCTCCATTCCTGGAGCCTTCTCTGCTCTCAGTCCCTCGAGACTCTCATCAGTCGCAGTGCTTGGGGGCGCCTCTACCTTCGAGGCCACCCAGTAAAGGCTGTTCATGTTCAGATCGGACTCTTCTGAACACTCTGGGTCCCAGGCATGATGCTTACACCACTGGCGAGTTGCAGAAAAAGAGCTCTCCTTAGCCTGTGCACCCTCATCGACCTTGTCAGCGACTGTGTCCTGTTCCTCCCTGTGACCCCTGCACGGCTGGGCACAGTGCCTGGTCATGGCAGGGACCAGCAAACACGCTGAATCAATTTCCTGAGGCTGGAGACTCATACCATCCACCCACCCGCCCCCACCCTATTCACACAATATTTATTGAGCACTTACACAACCACCCCTCCAAGTAAATGTCATCCCCATGCTCCATTAAGATGATGAAAACAGAGAGATTAGGGAATGCATGCAAGGTCACCGCTAACAGGGGGCAGGCCCAAGGGATTTCTGATCACAACCTCCATCCTTTCCTTTCCCCACAGCCACCACCTCCTTCTGTCTTCAGCACACTGCCCCCTCCCCAGAGCCAGGACCCCCAAGGCCTCCAACCTTATTACACCTGTGTTGGGCTCGGGGAAAGGGTGCTCCACAGGGCCCACTGGAGAAGGCCCCAAAGACTTCTGCATAAGTCCCAAGGGGCCGTAGGGACAAGCTGCAGACACTCGGGGCATGGCAGGGTGAGAAAGTCAAGGGAGGCTCTGGGCCATGGAGCAAGGACACGCAAGCCCAGGGGACAAGAAAGGCGATGTGGACACCCCAGTTCCAGCCCCAGGACATGCACCTTGCAGAGAGAGACGTGGCCTCCACAGTCCGAGAGGCCTGGAGGCCTTGAAACAGCTGTGTTGTCAGCCCAGCCAGCAGGCCATGACCGTTGTAGGTAGAGATGCCAGGGCTCCAACCTCAGCACAAAGGGGCAGGGGGAGGAGCTGCCCCTCATTGCTGGCATGGCTTCCTGGGCCTGAGTCTTGTCCTCCCGAGCAGACCAGGAGCATCTTGAGGGCCCCTGCCTCTAGGTGTCTGTCAACAGCTGAGTATAATACAGGATCAGAGATTCACCAGACACTGACCCTGAGGGACCCAAGAGGGCGGACGAAGAAAGGAGGCACAGGGACAACATTCCCCATAGACAGGCTTCTGCTCACCTCATCTGACTGCCCCAAAGCTAAAAGCCTGAGCTGTGACAACGTAAGGGTCTCCACCTGAGCTCCCAGCCAGATGAATTCAAATACCACCCTCCCACCCCAGTCCCAGACACCCCCACTGCTTCCTCTCTCTCCTTTCTCCCTGCACTTCCTACAGAGTATTTCAGAACGAGCATGGACTGACCTCCTAGATGGTAAACTTGATGTTGGTGCCCAGTGCATGCTGCATCGTCCATCCGACCCACGGCAGCCTCACACGAGCAACGTGCTCTGCAAACGTGACTGAGGCGTGAGAGAGCCGCGCCCCGCAGGGGACCGGGTGCACATGTGCCCTCGGCAGAAACTGACTGCAGAGCGTGCAGAAACAAAAGGAGGTGAGATGTATCCCATTTGACAAACTCTCAAAACGTGAGAATGCAATAATAGCAATCATCACTTCTCCTCTTTAAGATTTAAATAAAAGAAACCGCTACTGCTTTACACATCATACACAAGACTGTTCCTTATTCTGCTCTTGCTTTCTCTAGATCTCAGTTTGTGTGAGTGGTTAAGTGGGGATGATAAGGGTATCTGCTTCATAGGGCTGCGTTTTCAGCCATCCATCCACTCATTCACCCATGTAATCATTCATTCATTCAATAATTACTGTGAGTGAATACATTGTGCCAGGCATTGCTCAAGTACTGAAGACACAGCGGTGGACCAGGGGGCCAAGGTCCCTGTTCTCAGGACACCCAACTCTAGTCGGGGGAGATGGACAACAAACAAAATAATTGCAGGTGGCCATCAAGCGTCACAACATCAATAAAATCAGTGTAGAGAGCATGATGGGAAGGGCAGGGGTACTTATCCGAGAAGGCCTATTATGAGGTGAACTGTGTTCCCCAAAAATATGATATGGAAGTCCTAACCCCCAGTTCCTCGGAATGTGCCTGCATTTGGAAATGGGGTCACTGCAGATGTAATTAGTTAAGATGAGGTCACACTGGAGTGGGGTGGGCCCCAAATCCAATATGACTGGTGTCCTTACAAAAAGGGGACATTTGGGCATAGACACACACTCAGGGAGAATGTCAAGTGAAGATGGCGGCAGAGATCAGGTCGATGCATCTACAAGCCAAGGACGCCAAAGACTGCCAGCCAACACCAGAAGCTGGGCGGGAGGCCTGGACCAGATCCTCCCCAACAGCCCTCAGGAGGAACCAGCCCAGCCGACACCTTGACCTTGACTGCAGCCTCCAGAACGTTGAGAGAATAAACTCATTGTTTAAGCCGCTCAGTCTGTGGAAGTGTATTAGGCAACCCAGGGAACTAATGCAAGGCCTTCCCAAGGAAGCCCCATCTGAGGCGAGATCTGAACGAGGAGGATGACCCAGGAACAATCCGGGAGGAGAGAACTGCAAGGGACAGGAAAGGCCAGCACAGAGCCCCAGGCAGAGGCATCATTTAGTGGGTCTCAGGCGGAGGGGGAGAAGGAGACGGGGCAGGCTATGCAGGGCCTCCAAGGGCAGGACGAGGAGTTGGGAATGTATTCCCAGTGGGAGAGGAAGCCACGGACGGTGCTGGGCAGGAGTTATGCTCTCCGCTCCCTTTGAAGAGACAGCTCTGGGAATTAACATAGGTGAGGCATCAGCACGCTGCCCAGGATACGTTGTAAGCACTTAATACTGGCAGGTGTCATTTTTATGGCCCCAAGGAACAGGGGGCAGAGGTAAGAACTTCAATAACTATGACGCTTCGAAGAGAGCAGAGGGCCGTGGGTCAGGGGTCTGGCGCTGACGCCGTGTGGCGCTGGACCATCATTTTCCTTGTCTGTAACCTGGGGGCCCAGTCTTTACCATGAGGGCCCCAGACCCCGCTGAGGCCAAGTCTGGTGCTGAGAGCTCGTGATATGAGAATAGCTGCCCACCCGCAACTGGGACCCTCACTTCAAGTCCCAAACCATGCTCCCTCCTTCCCGCCCTACCCTGGCTCTCGGCAGAGGATGTTTCTTTCCACTGACAACAGAAAGCACATCTCAATGTTTCATTTCTCTCCACGTTCCTCCCAGAATGGCAACTGGCAGCCCAGGCCTCAAGTGGCTAAGAATTCTCCAAGCCAAAAATACATACTCTCTGTGTATCCTCCTTAACAGTGAGGAAGGAAAACGTGAGTCAAACTCCTACAAACCCTGCATAGATTATCTTTTAAGCCCCGAAGCAGTATTCTTTCTATATTCATTTGTTTCCAGGCCAAAGAGAGCATTCCTTGAGGCAGTTTCCAAACTGGTATTTGATATAATGTTAATGAAGGCGCTTTTTAAAAAAACTGAACACACTCCATGAAAAACAGAAGTTCAGTACTCAGAATTGCTTGAAAAGGCGCCAGGTTGTGTCAAGTTGAACAGGTATCTCTGGTGCAGGACTTTTCAGGTCCTTTAAAATGCTCGTGTGAGCTGGAGATTAACAAAGAGGGAAAAAGTGGATGCCGAAACCCTTCCGGGACTCACTTGGGAGAATTCTAGAGAATAACGCCAGGTCACAGGAATTTAGAAACTCCACTGAATCAGCACGGAAGATCCTAGAAAATGCGTCTGGCCTACACCCCGCCCCTCAATGGGATGAAGTCCCCGTGGATCCTGCACATACCACGTCGGGAGCGGGCAGCCTGGTGTCCTTGAGCATCTTCTGATTGGTGACGTCCTGCAGTAGCGTGTGGTGACCTTGGTGAGTCACTAAGATTCAGGATGAGGAGACCACATTCTGCAGACTGTAATGTACTCCATACCTGTGAGCAGCTGCTTTTAAACTCAGCCTTTAAGCTTGGTCAATGGGTGATGATGGCCAGGACAGCTCACTACGCTGTGAAGCCAGCCCCTCTCTCTGGGGGGGAGGGGTTGGCCTGGGCCTTCTGCAAAGACCTGGTGGGCCTCATCTTGCTTTGGCAGCAGCTGCTCAGAAGCCGCTCAGGAGGCCTCGACACAGAGACGCCCAGGAGACTCAGAGCGAAAGCAGACACGTGCAAGGGCCCGCACTGGCCTGCAAACGGGGCCGCATCCTAAAGCAGGGCCGTGGAGCAAAAGCAGGCCTGGGTTTTTCCCAGGCTCTACAAATTAAATCTGCAAATTCAAATTTGTCGTGTCACAGATTCTGCTCAGGGGCCTGGGACCAAGTGCAATTTGGTATGACTGCCGTCCTGCAGGTGAAAGGAGGCCCGAGGGTCATCTGAACCAAGCGAGGAGGCGGGGGAGATGACAGAGTCAGGGAAGGCTGCCTGGAGTAGGTGCTGTCGAGTTTAAACTGAGTGCATGAGCACAGCTGCACCTGAGAGGAACCTGAAGAAATAGGCAGCAGGGCGACCTTGCCTAACACAGTTACTCTGCTCATCTTAGCAGGAGCCTTTATTAATGTCCAGGCAGAAGCAACCCCACTCTGCCCCCCGAAACATCCCCCAGAACCTCCTCCAGGGCAGGCCCTGTGCTGGGCTCAGGCACAGAACCAGGGCCAGGCACAGATTGAAAACCAACCAGTCGTCAGTAAACAGTGACCACCAGGGCGATCAGGGAGGGAGTGCAGGGCTGTGCGGGGGTTTAGGGGAACCACGGGGTGGGGGTGGGGGGTGTCCCTCCTGCTGGAGAAACCAAAAGAGAGAGAGAGCTTCACCAAGGGGAGAGGCTGGGTCAGAACCCAGCCTGAGCGTGGGGCGGTGGGGCCAGCTCACTTGAAGGGGCTCAGGTCAGACGAGAGGCAGGACCCTGCCGGACAGAGGAGAGCAGCAGAAGAGGATTTGGAAAGAGGTGCACATGGATTCCCAGGGGCCTCAGGAGCCATGGAGCTCCTGATGATGAGAGAGAATGGCCCGGGGTGTGTGTAGGAGGGTAAGACCAGGACAGAGGGCTCCTAGGCAGGACAGGAGTAAATAGAAAGGTCTAAAACTGGGCAGTAATGGGCAGAGGGGGAAGAGGCAGGAATACGCAGTGACTGAGTGGCTGGGGACCCAGGATGGGTTAGGGTGGGCACACAGGACAGATTCTCATTAGGGGGTATGGGGTGGGGGGGTGGGGAGCGGCAGCCTTTCTCCAAAGCCAGGAATGGGGAGAAAAGAGTGGGCTCTGATGCCAGGGTCCCAGCCCCCAATCAAAGTGTGAGCCCCTAAAAGCAATCACAGTGGTCCCTCTGACCCCTGAGCTGACACCTTCCTCCCAGGTGCCCTCCCTCAGCATCCTGCCCCAGCACAAGCAGAGGTAGCTTCCGGCACACAGGTGCCTACAGCAACCAGGGGTTCCTATGGAAAGCACCCCTCCCTCTCTCTGCAGGAGGGGGAAGATGGGAAAACCCACAACCACCAAAGGCAAAGCCACTGGGTTCAGTGGAATGTAATGAGCTCTTGAGTTCCTTGATTCTGACCCAGAAAACTCTCCCTCCCTCTGGGGATCCTACAGCCCTCCTCAGAAGGTGCCTCCAGTCCCTCTGCCCAATCATGCCTTTATTCCCTTATCTGTGTGCTTTTCTAGAACCTTCCACCAGGAATGAAAATGGGAGGTGGGCTCTGCCACAGCTTTGACTGTCCTGGGTTGGGATGATCTGTCTGCTGTGCTTCCCCCCATCCCAGCGCCAGTGCCCAGGGGCCATGCCCTGTACGCCTTCATGGGGCCCGGCGTCAGTGGTTCCCTCCACCTCGATGTCCCAGCGCCCCCTCCTCTTGGGTCTGGCAGTGCCTCAGCAGGCCTTCCCTTCCCCACCTCCCCCAGGCGGCATTGACGGGCTTGTCCTCTGAGCAGCACACTCTACAAGCCGGCCCTACGGCGAGCACACACCTCTCCCTCGGGTCCTCTCTCTCCACCAAGCTTTACGCCCCCAGGAGGATGCCTTGCTCCTCCTTGTTCACATCCCCTTGAAACAAACCCCTTGACTCAGGGGCCAGATGCCGATGATCTCTGGGACCTTGGTCACACCGCTTCACAGTCATTCATTCAACACACAGAAATCAAGTACTCGCCGTGTACCTAACCCCTCACCAGGGCAACCGGGAGGGCCCTCCGGGGGCAGACATGGGGCCATAGGAAAAGTGAGGCAAAAGACAATAGGGGCTCTTCCAGAATGACCAAAAAGAGTGTGGTGGGGACACAAGGGAAGGTGCAGGTATTCAAAGGGAAATTGGGAAGTCAACTCAGAGGAGACGGCCGGTGAGTGGAGCTGTGACTATGACCTCCCTTGCCTACTGGCAGTGTGCATATCTGCACACGTACACCAGGGAGTCCCAAATCAATGGTGCACACCAAAGCACTATGGAAACTCTGCATGTGGAATCCAGAGGGAATAGGAGGTCAGCAGATGGCCAGAGAAGCAGTGTTGCCTTGGAAACAAGGTTTGGAGAACAGGACTATCAAGGGGAGGCCTCAAGGCAGCAGAAACCCACATGGCTGTTCCCAACACTGCTGAAGGGGATGTAGTGGCCTACTGGGCACCTGTGACGCCTTCCAGGATGGCAATAACCACCAGCTGACCAGTAACTGGTGCCCTGGCAGCATCACACTACATTTGTCTAACCCTCCTCAGTACTAGGAGAGAGCAGAGCCAGAATTCCACCAACTTCAGGTCAGCCTGGGATCTGAAGGCCAGGACCCTGAGTGAGGCCCGGTCAGGGGTCCATAAAGGTCTGAGGCCTGTGGCTGAGGCCTAGATGGGCCTGGATGTTCCAGGCTAGACCTGGTGGGAAGGGGTATGTGGTGCCAGGTGGCCACTGTTTCCCAGCCTTGACTTGAGCACTTTGATGACTAATTCATGGTTTTCTTATTCCCAAGGAGCATCCTTAGAGAGGATGGAAACAGGTGGGAGAGAGTATTCACCAAGGCCACCTGTTCCCAAGAGAGAGGCATGGCTAAAAGCATCAACTGTGCCATCAGTGAAATGAGCCCCCTCTGCGAGGAGCCCACGATTGGCCATGTGGCAGGCCACAGGGAGCAGACAAAGACCACCAGATGGATGCTGCCCCTATCCTGTTGGGAGGGGCATGCTCTCTGTAGCATGGAGCCCTGCCCCAGGATGCCTGCACGGTGCAGGGGACTGAAACGCCGAGAGGGCATATGATCAAGGCCACAAGGGTCACCTCTCTGTGACAAGCATGAGAAAAACTGCAAAGGTCTAACTGAGGTTTAAGATAAAACCAGAGACACTGAGAGGACAAACAGAAACGGGACAGGCTCCTCAATACAGACAGCTGATTTCACATTCGTCTGACATCTCCAACGATTAATAAACACGACTTCCTCCAAGACGTTGGCGGAGTGCACGGCCCATAGGACCCTCTAGGCTCTTGTTCTGTTGGCTGGTGGCACCCTGCCCACTGTTCCCCACAAGTCTCAGCGGCTTTCTGAACCCCCAGCGGCCTGGAGTGGGAGAAGCAGGCTCAGCCCCCGGCCGGCAGGGGTTCTCCCACCCAGCTCCATAATCACTTCCCCGCGGCCCAGACCCGGCGCCCGGGAACACTGCCCCCATTCTCCTGGCTCCAGGGTCACGACCGAAAGCACGCGCTGCCTTCTCTCCCACTCATCTCAACAGCAGGGGAAGGGGGAGGTACCAGGCTCCAAGAACTGGGAGATGCTAAGAAAAATCTCCCCAGAGCAGAGCAAGGAGGGGCTGGGAGAGACAGCAGCCCCCAAAGCAAAGGCAGTCGTGAGGGAAGAAGGACTTACCTGCCAGGGGTGTGCCCCAGATCACAGGGCCTCTCGCCTGCCAGGAAGCAGGGTGGGCCACGGAGCAGAGCCCCCTGGCCAGCGACGGCCCCCACACTTCTCCCCGACCCCGACCCGCTCAACAATGCGCCTTTTATCTTGACAGTGAGCCCACTTGTCAGGACTCTGTTCTGGGACAAGGTCAGCCCTGAAGGCTCTTCACTGCTCCCAGGAAGGGGTCGTGCAGCTCCCTGCTCTGGGGCATAGCCCTCCGGGGATGTCCCCATCCTTGAGGGCACATGGGAACCTCCTGACCAGAGCACAGCTCCCTGCCAACCCCTTGACCCCAGAGCAAAGCCGCCTCCGCATCCCTCCCGTGGTCAATGGGGCAGTGTTGACAGGAAAAGAGGAGGGGAGCACTTCTTCCCCCAGGAGCTCAGATCCCGTCTGCCTGCTTTAGCGAGGGCAGGGGCGGGAGTCTGCCGTCCTTTCAAAGACACAGCCAAGGCTCAACCTCACACCGACTTCTGACAAAAATTCAGCAGTTAGTAAGGATGATTAAGGTATTTCAAGAAATGTGAAGCTCAGGTCTTGCTGTTGAAATGAAACGGCAACTGCAGGGGAAGACCTGGCCAGGCTTCCGGCTTCAACCCCAGGACGGAGCAGCCTGCACCTTGGCAGCCACCTGCAGGCTTGTCCCACTTCCCAAAGGGGAGCCAAGCCCGGGAATCAAGAACACCCAGCTAGACACCACAGGGCTGGGACACAAGCCCAGCTTCCGGAAGGGTGCGGTCTGAAAGCTCGAGTCAGAGGAATGCCACTTGGCACCTTGTGAACCCCGACTGGACACGGGCTGCCTCTGTTGGCCTGGAGCTCAGATTCCAGAGGGTCCCACCGTGGAGCCGGTGAAAATCAGGCAGGCTGGAAAGATACCAGATGTGGCTATAAAGTAATGCAATTAAAAATTTTTTTCCCCATCAAATTAGTATCTGCTCATTGTAAGAGATGTTTAAATTCCAAGTTATTATTCACATCAGACATTTATTCCTTGATTTCAAAGGTAACCAATAATATTTTATTATACATCTCTGCGATTTTTAGATATATTTTTCCCAACATCGGAATCATATTGCATAAACAGATTTGGATCCTACTTTTTAGTTAAACATGCTATAATGAATATTTTCCTATGGCATTACGTATTTTTCTAACATGCTGTCATTTAAAGATCAATAAAGCATAATTTATTTAACCAACTCCCTACCGTTTAACATTTGGTTGACTCTTTTTTTGAGGAAGATTAGTCCTGAGCTAACCTCTGCCGTCAATCCTCCTCTTTTTGCTGAGGAAGACTGGCCCTGAGATAACATCCGTGCCCATCTTCCTCCACTTTATACGTGGGACACCTGCCACAGCATGGCTTGACAAGCAGTGCCATGGCGACACCCGGGATCCGAACTGGTGAACCCTGGCCCACCTAAGCGGAACGTGCAAACTTAACCACTGCACCACGGGGCCAGCACCCATTTCTAATTGTTAAATTAGAAACAACATAGGAAAAAGATTAAATTGCAGCCCACATACTCTTTTTTAAAAGGGAAAGAAGAGGGAGATGTGTTTAAACCTGGAAAACCATTTTTCTGAAGACAAAAGGTAAGCCCCAAACAACTACCTAAAAAATGCAGTTAGTGGAAAACCTCATTTCCTGGTCACGCCAGAAAATAAGATGTTCGACTGCTATTCCTAAAACCCGTGACCTATTTCTTGCTCAATTCGTCTCTGAACTGAGCCCCAAAAGATGTCCCCCAAGTTCTGGAGCAAGTTCCCTGTGCCACTGACATTGATTCGTGGCCCCCTCCAGTCCCCACGCCAGCTGCTGCGGCATCTTCCTGCACCCAGGTCTCGTCGGGGCACTGCTGTATAAAAAGCCCACCGCCGACTCCCCTTGTCCTACCAAATGATCCCCTGGTCCTCAGAGGAGGCCGAGTCCCTCAGTGCCCATCTCTAGCCAGATCTAGCCCCAACCTGCCTTTGGCTCCCCTCCCCCGACTTCAGTCCACGCACCTGCCAGTCAAGCGAGACTCCTGCCCACTGCTCCCCAGAAACGCCCTGCACCCCATCTCATGTTGAACGGCTTTCCCCCATCGATCGACTTCTACAAGAATCCTCCTCCTCCACTGTGTGCCTGCATCTTTACAAACCTAAGGCGCTGGGTGTCAGACCCACAGACGCCGCCTGGGCGCCCACTTCACCCCGCTGTGCTACCGTTACCACCGAATGGGGACAGAGGAGGCAACAACCCCTCAGAGGGTGCCTAGAAGTCACTCCTGACAGACGGTGGCCTCTCGAGGACCCACCCTGCCCTCCCGCTCGCCACCCCCAGGAGGCCAGCAGTGCAACCGGCGGGGACGTGGCCTCAACACCCCTTGATGCACGAACCCCAGTCTCCTCGGCTGGCACAGCCATGGTCCACAAAGTCCCGGGGGTGGGAGCGAACAAGGGGCACTGTCACTTCTCCTCCGGACGGCCCCTGCCCTCACTGGCCCCACCCCTCTGAGACTCCTCTGCAGAACTGGCCCCAAGAACTCTCTGGATGAAGCCAGCGTGCACACTGCTGAGTGTCCCCTCCCCCTAAAAACACACTGAGAGCCTAACACAGGCTACCGAAAGAACGCCCAGAGCATCTTCTATTGATTCATTTTCTATTGACTTTGTTCCTTTCGGGTAAAACTGCCTTAACTTTAAAAAGTACATAGTCACACATCTGGCAGGCTCTCCCTCCTCCTCATCCCCCTGCGAGGAGACCAGTCAGGTGATTTCACACCCATTTTACAGACCAGAGAACTGAAGACTCTGAGGGTCTGTGTGAGGACGGAGAGCAGTGAGCCTGGGTCATCCTCGGGGCTTCCCACTAGATCTGTGCCCAGGGTCCTTGGCCGTGGCCTTACAGTGCAAGGGCAGGGCAGGGCGGGGCAGGGGGCAGGCCTCTGCCCACTGTGCCACTCCCCACCTGCACCGGCTCCCACCAACGACAGAATGAGGTTCAGGTCCCTGACCAGAGCACACGGGGTCCTCTCTCACACCGCTCTGCCCCCTACCATTTGCCCAGGCACCACCCACAAACACTGGACAAACCAGTCACTCCAAATGCAGCTCCGGCCTCCGGGGCTTTCCCCTCCTCTCCCTGGGCTACCTGGCAAGCTCCCAGCCTTCTCCGAAGGGGCTGTCCAAACGTTCCCTCCTCGGGGAAGCCACCTGCACCCCCAGGAGGCAGTGGCTCTGCGTCCATCCTGATGCACCGCCATTCTCTCCACCTCAAGCCCGTGTCCCCGGGTGGGGGCCGTATGGGCTTGTGGAAACAGCCAAGCTCGGGAGGCAAAGTCCTGGCCCATGGGCTGGACGGCCTTGGGAACTCACTGAGGCCCTGTCTCCCCACCTGCAAACAAGGATCGCACCTCCTTCACAAGGCGTCGCGTGGATGAGACGAGACAGGACATGGATGCACTGAGCTCAGGCGGAAGTTCCACAAGGGCACCTGCCTCCCCTCAGTCAACACGGCAGGGCCAGAGGGTCTTGGCACAACTGCCCTCAACCTGACCCCTGGCAGGAGTCTGAGGGGTCCAGTGTTCTGTGTCTGCCCTGGGCTTTCTTACCACCGCTGCCTGCAGGCCTGAGGGCAGCACCATCTGCTCACCAACAGCCCCCAGCATGCAGCACTTGGTGAGCATGATTCACTCGCCTTACCAAGAGCTTACTACTGCCGGCCAGGCACCGTCCTCAACCCTCTACTCCTCACAGACTCTATCAGGCGGGCACTAAGGAAAGAGATTCAGAGAGGCTATGAGGCCAGGGCCAGGCTGCACTTTCAAGTGGCAGAGCTGGGATTTGAATAAAGCAGGCTGACCAGCTCAATAATCTCTGTGAATCAATGAATGAATGGAGCAACCCCCTGCATGACTGGCTTGCGTGTTCTCTCGTCACACAATCTCACTTTGTCGAAATCTTGTCCACAACCTCCTGCCTCCAGCCTCTTATCCCACAAAGTTCCCTCCGAATGCCCTCTCCTCCGAGAAGTCTTCTTTGATGCTTTGCTGTAGGCAGAGATGGTAAGCCTTCTCCCCCTCTCTGCTCTCAGCACAGGTTACTCTGAGTCTCAGAGACCAGTGAGTTCTGGGGTGTAGCACAGAACTGACCCAGGACTGACATGAGCACAAAAAGGCCGCATTAAAAGGCCATTGTGCAGCTCAGAGAATATGGAAAGCCACGCCCGGAAACCAGATCCCAGCAAAGGAGGCTGCACCCAGAAGCACAGAGAAAGTGCACCCCGCAGCAGCCAGACAAGGACCCGCTGCCCAGCCCAAACCAGGGCACGCAGCACTCCTCATCCCGGCCGGACCCGCCGCTGCAGCGGAACCACCACGACCCATGCTCCCTGTCCCTCTTCCCGAACACCAGGGCCAGGTGGTGGGTCTGGCTGGCAGGCTCCCAGGCATGTGCCCACAGCCAGGACATGTCCCTGTCCATGTGCAGGACGAGAGAGAGCAAGGCCCTTCCTGCCTGACCTCCACGACTCATGTCGAAGAGAATTCTTCGGATGTAAATTGGGAGGTTCAGATGCTGGGAACCCCAAAACACAGCACCCCTCTATTGTGGCCCCGTGCTGACTCTCTCTGCCCATGAGCTCCCGGCAGCAAGGACCCCATCTCACCCAGCCTGTGTCCCCTATGGCGTCTAATACCACATGTCACCTATGAAATGACAACAGCGGGGACCACCTATCACACACCTGCCATGTGCAGGCACCTTCACATCTCATCTCATCCTCATGACATCCACCACAATGGGCGCAACTAAAGTCCTTGTTTTTAAGTTAAGGAAATTAATCTTCTAGAGCACAAACAGCTTAAATGTCCTAGATCTCAGAGGAACAGATCCAGGATTCAAACAGAGGTCTAACAAACTTGAAATATGTTTTTTCCTACTCTGCTGCCCCGATATTCTAATAAACGTTGACTGAATGAACGATAGCCATGTACGAACAGAAAGAACAAAACAGTCCCTCTCTCCTCAGCCAGGCAGCCTCCATCCCAGCCCCTGGGTGGGCCTCAATGCTGAGGGTTTTGGAAAACACCTGGTCCTTTCTCAGGTCACCGAACCCCCTTGACATGCAGCCATTTGGCAGATGGATGCGACTGCGGCTGCAATCTCACCCGTCTCGAGGGTGTGGATCCAACACCTCACCATGGACAGGACTGGGAACCGGGCCAGGGCAGAGCTGGGCCCTCACAGGGCTTTGAAGGAAAGTTCAGAAACTCGGCCTGGGCGCTGTCTGCCTTTCTGTGGGAACTGGGGCTTGTGGGGTGACCCAGGTACTGGCTTCAGGACGCTGGGGGGGCTCAGGACCAGAGGGAGGTTCTGGTGGGCAGAGAGAGAGTGGGGTCTCAGATAAGGAGAAGGAAATTAAAGTTTTGATTCTATCCTTGATACTAACGGATGGGAAGTCCAAACCCTTCTCACCCAGCTACAGCCAGGATGAGAAAACCAAGCTGCCCACAAATGGAGGCAAGTCCTACAAACGCCTTGGCATGGACACAAAATACTGACCCAGGACCGGCCACCTGAACTACAGGTCGGTTCACAGCACACACAGGTATAAAGCTGGGGCTCAGAGAGGTAAAATGATTTGCCCGCGATCACACAGCTAAGGAGGCCAGGATTCAAATCCATCCACGTGTGCGTGGAGAGTTGAGGGGCCAAGGTGAGGGTTCCCCGGGGGAGGCAGGTAAAAAGGCAGGCCAGGTGGATGTCTGAAGGCAGGAACATCAGTAGGAAAGCAGGAGACAAGCCGGGACGGAGACTGGAAAAGCCCACACACTCTCTGGGGTCACTGCAGGAAATATTAACACACCCTGGATCAACCCAGTGACCGTTCTCTCCTTTGGGGCTATTCCCAGCAGGAAACTCCACGCGACCCTGTCAAGGAGGGGAAGTGCCACCCCGGGTCCACACCAGCAGGGCAGCCCCACCCGGCCCAGCCTCACCCTCCTGAAAGAACAAAGCACCCCAGGCAGGAATGTGGGGCCAGGCCTGGCTGGGAGGAGGCTGAGCCTAATCTTCGGCCTGGCCTGATTAAAGCCAGACTCGATTACCGAGGTCTACAAGCCTCGAGGCTCAGGGTGCTGCAACTGAGTACCTGTTTCTGGAACATATCAGGGTTCTGGAGCTTGTGTGCTAACCACAGTCTCTTCCTGATCGATCTGTCGGTGGCAGGCCTGGCATCCTGCCCGGGACCCCATAGGGAGCTGCCCCCGGCCCCTCCCATACCACACCCTGCCCCCACCCCTCCACCTGAGCGGCCCACTCACAGCTTCCTGCTTTGTCCCTGAGGCATTTACTGCCCCCAGGTCCACTGTCTGAGCCCACTCTTCAGGCACCATCCACACCCTAAGCTCTGAGCACATGGAGAAACTCTCCCCTTCCCAAGCGCTCAACCTCCCATCACTCTAGAATCCGGCTTGTGAACGACCAGCCTCTCTCCTCTTCCGCCCCATCACCCAGGGAGGCCAGAGCCAGCAGCTGCAGGGGAATTCCAACAGGGAGGGGCCTAGGAGCAAATGGAGGAGCAGAGAGGAAATGGAAACAAGGCGGCTGGTGTGGGACAACAGGGACTAGTGGAGGCTCCAGGCGACTGGTTTAAATACTGGCAATTAATTCGAAGAATGTGAAAGTCCTGTGTAGACCAAGAGGGTCACCGACAGGCCAGAGACCATCCAGGTCACCAATCTGTGATCTGGTCCAGCTCCTCTGCACAGATGGGGAAGCTGAGGCCCAGCCACAAGGAGAGGGAACATGACAATGGTCACGCCAATAATTACTGAGAAAATCCACGATAAAATTTAGCCCAAAGCCTAGATGGGTGCTAACTAACCACCTTCCCCCCACCTGCTGAGCTGTGGCCCTGGGGAGTGCTGCTGCGGGGCCCTGTAGAGAAGCACTGAGAGCTGTCCACACGAGGGCCTGAGACTGAGTTGTATGCAGTAACTGACTAATGCTGACCATCCTCCAAGCCCGTGAGGATCTCAGATCCCAGAAGAGGGAGAGACGGTGGCCCAGGGGACACTAGCACTGCGGGGTGAAAGAGGCGCGTGGTCTCTGCGCACAGGCCCCGTTGGAGGGGATACCTGAAGCCCCAGGCTGACTGGGGGAAAAAGCAAGAAACTCCGATGACGCTGTGACTGACTGGGTCCAGCCCCAGGGACCCCGGCCAGAGCAGGCTCCAGGGCTGTCAGGAGGTGGGGGGAAAGGGACATTTAAAGCCCCCCTCCCTGTAAGATGACCCTAAAGAACCAGAAGCCCATGCCATGCGGCCTTTCAGCCTGAGATGAAAGTCTGTGTCTGGCCTCCGGGGTCTGGTGCTGACTCATCCGGCCTGTTGTCCTCGCCCTCGCGTGCACTACAGTTCAAGATCAAATCAAAGCTTCAAGCCTCGTCGCTCAGGAATAAGCTGGGAGGCCAGGTACCTCTCTGTGCAAACCCTCGGGCTCCTCTGGCCTCACTGCCAGCAATCACCTCCTGCGCAGCTCCTCACCGGGCTGGGAAGCTGAGGGGGTGGCCAGGGCAGAGCAGCCTGTGAATTCAGGCCCTCTCCTGACCCCAAAGAGCAGGGCTGCAGGCTGGAGGCCCCAGGTATGCTCTGCCTCCCTCCTAACAAGGGTTCTTCAACAAGTCACCTGAGGGGCAGCTAGGTAAGAGAGATGCTGTGCCCACCTGAAAGGTGTCACAGCACCTGAACACCAATTAGGGACCCCGGCTTCCATTCAGATCAGAGGGCTGGTTAACAAGGACCAGTAACTAAAACTCAACTATGTTTTTACTACTTTGAACTCTAGTGCAGACTTTACTGCTTCAGAACTAACTTCAGACTCCAGTCTCTAGCCTGGGTGAAACCTAATCCCATCCTGGGCCAGCACTGCCAGAGACCCCTTCCTGAAGCTGCTCTCCTCACCCACTCAAAAACCTTCCATGGCTCCCCACTGCCCTCCACGAGGACCCACACAGCCTCCAGCTTCCTCTCCACACTCACAGCTCACTACACTGGTTGGACTGGTCCACAAACCTGGCCCCAAGCCCTTGGCCAGCACGCACAGAGCCCTCTCTGACTGCCACCCCACCCCCACCAGGCTCTTTTCTTATGCAAATGGCCCTGTGTGAGATGAAATGAGCCACACTCCTCTATCTTAACTCCCAGAGCATCTGGCCCTCACCTAGCAGGCCGACCATAAACTCAACTCAAGATCTTTTTGTGGGCTGTGCTCAGGGTCTCTGACACATACAAACTTGCTTACAGGAAATCGCTTACAGGAAAGCCACAACCATTTAAGCGGGCCACGGGCTGGCCCCGTTTTCTATTTCGTAGAGGAGGAAACCGAGGCTCAGAGAAATCGTGCTAACCCAGGGCCCCAGGGTGGCAGCCCCAGGACCTGCGATGGGTCCGCCACGCTCGAATTTCCTCTCCCACGTGTCCTCCTATGTGCTCCAGATAAAAGAAACCTTGAACCATGTCCCTGTCTTCAGAGAGATAAGGCCGGCGTACAGGAAGTGGTGAAACGGCTGGACCTCCCGCTCAGAGATTCCCTAGTGCTCTGAGGCTTCTGGACTGTCGGCCAGGTAGGGTGGGACGGACCAACGGAGTGGGGAAAAACCGTGCAGCAACAATATCTCCAAATGAGTGGTCAACTGGAAAGCATGGGACAGAACCAGGGATCGGTGTTTTTCCATTTCTCTGTGGACGGAACACTCCAGCAGCCTTCTCCCACCCCCTGACATTATGACTGCCTCCCACAGCGGCTGAGCAGCTCTCCAATAAAGAAAAACAGCAAACAGACAGTCCTTATCGTCAAAGCTTAACTATTAGGGCCAGCCCTGGTGGCCTAGTGGTTAAATTCAGCACGTTCCGCCTCGGCGGCCCGGGTTCAGTCCCCAGACGCAGACTTACACTGCTCTGTTAGTGGCCGTGCTGTGCTGGCAGCCCACATACTAAAAAATAGAGGAAAACTGGCACGGATGTTAGCTCAGGGCAAATCTTCCTCAGAAGAAAAAAAATGATAATAACCTACCCAGACTGCAGTCCCACCTCAGTAACTCCTGTCAATGGAACCACGCGAAGGACAGGGGCGCAAGGGCGGCATGCGCAGCCTGGCGTTGAGGCCACTGGGTCCACTGTGAGGCCCGGCCCAGGTGACCAGAGGGCACGTCAATCACACAGGCCTCTTTGCCATTGCTCTGCTTTCTCTCTCCATCCACCTCCCAACTGAACAACGGCCCCCTCCTCGATCTCAAAGAACGGAAGTGGGCAAGAGGGGTGAGAAGTGGAGACAAGGAGCAGAAGGATGGACCCTCATAAACCGAAAGGCCTGGGCCCTCACAGCGAGCGAGGCTGCTGGTGAATCACCACCACCACTTCCTCCAGCCGTGCATCCCTGGCCTGCCCTCAACACAGACCCCCTGCTCTCCGGCTTTTAAGCCACATCGTTCTGGGGGGCTGACCCCTACTCACGTTCAGGGTGAGCATGCGACTCCGGCCTGGTCAGTGAGAACATCACGTCATCCAGGCCAAAGTGACTGGTCCAGGAATAGGTGTTACGGGTTGAACTGTGTCCCCCAGGAGGAGAGGCTGAAGTCCTCACCCCCGTATCTGTGAACGTGACCTTATTTGGAAATAGGGTCTTTGCAGACAGAGATGAGGTCATTAGGGTGGGCCCGGATCCAACATGACTGGTGTTCTGAGAAAAACGTACCAGAGTTTGGGGGGTCAGCGGGGGGAGGTGCGGCAAAACAGGTGAAGGGGATTAAAAAGTCCAAACCTCCAGTTATAAAATAAGTCCGTCATGGGGATGCAATGTACAGCATGGGGAATGCAGTCAATATCCTGTGATGACTTTGTAGGGAGACAGATGGTAACGAGACTTATGATGGTGATCATTTCCCAAGGTATATAAATATCAAATCACTATGATGTACACCTGAAACTAATCGATACTGTATGTCAATTATACCTCAATAGAAAAAAAAAAAAGAGGAAACACCATTCAAAGACACACACAGGGAGAGCAAGGCCCCATGAAGACGGAGGCAGAGACTGGAGTGAGGCTGCGCCAAGGGGCCAGCCAGAAACCGGAGGAGGCAGGGAAGGACAGGAGGCCAACACCTTGATTTCCAACTCCCGGCCTCCAGAACTGAGGATAAAGGTCTGTTGCTTTAATTCCTTCTGGAAGCCCCAGGAAACTAATATCATAGGTATGTAACCCAAGCCACACCAATCAGAATCAACAAGCATCAGCCAGCCCGGGGCTTTCCCTGGAACTGGGGAGACTCGGATCGCTTCCTGTGAGGTTGTGAAGCCGAGGATGGGTCTGCTGGCCATCTCTTCCACATGACCTGGCAAAGCCTGCCCCAACACAACCTACACAAGGAGCCTGAAAAGTGAAGCACTATTTCTGATGACATAAATTTGAGCCCTTGGGGCCGGCCTGGTGGTGCAGCGGTTAAGTTCACACGTTCTGCTTCTCGGCGGCACGGGGTTCACCAGCTCGGATCCCAGGTGCGGACATGGCACTGCTTGGCACACCATGCTGTGGTAGGCGTCCCACATATAAAGTAGAGCAAGGTGGGCATGGACGTGAGCTCAGGGCCAGTATTCCTCAGCAAAAAGAGGAGGATTGGCAGCAGATGTTAACTCAGGGCGAGGCTTCCTCAGCAACAAAGAGGAGGATTGGCAATAGTTGGCTCAGGGCTAATCTTCCTCAAAAAAAAAAAATTTGAGCCCTTGATGGCCTGAAACTTGTCACACCTACCACTGGACTGCTTGAGACATCCATGCCAATAAATTCTATTTATTGGTGTTTCCTTAAGTCTTTCATGTTGAGACTGGGTTGCTTACAACCTGAAGAGCCTTTAAGTTTGATCAGACACAAGGTACAGTTTGCTTTTTAACAAGACATATGTCCAAATGAACATGATCCCCAACAGTCATCACCTTGAGTATCAAAACTCTCAACACTAACAGTAACAACACTCGGAGCACTGGTGGCCTTCTCTGTGGCATGCACCTTCAGCCTTCAAAGTTTTGTTTGGGTAGTGGCCAGTCCTTATCCAAAAGGTGCGTTTGATCTTTGATAACAGAAAACAGTTCAGCCAAGCTCAGAATAATCAGTGAAGAGGTATTTGTAAGAAATGCTGACTAAAAATGGCTTAAATCCTAAGGACAGAAAGTTTAGAGGGAGGTGGGTCTCTAGGGTATTTCAACAGTTTGATGTCAGCAAGAACCCAGGCTCTTCTCAAGTTTTTATTCTGCCATGCTTACTACAGGAGATTTTTGTCCTCATGCCTATCACCTCATGGTCACAAAATGGCTGCCACAGCTCCAGGTACTCTGTCCCCAGAGGGTTTCCTGGAATGCAGGAAAAAAGGGATATGACTCAAATGGCAGCCCTTTTGTAAGACAGGATATACTCTTTCTCCTTATATCTTACTGGTCAGAACTGCAAGACATGGGTGCCCCTTGCACAAGGGAGGCTTGGGAAGCAAGTCTCTGGCAAAGGAAACTGTTTTCATGACAGGCCTATGGCAATCACCACTGCCAGCAGGATCAAAACAGGGACTACGTGGAAGGTAAAGAGTGAAGACATGCTAGGAAGGCAACTCCCCAGACAGTAAAGATAGTAAAGAATAATGGAGCCCATGCAGCCCTTAAAGTCTTAAAAAACTCACTTCTGCAGCTTATATACTGATCTTGAGGTAAAGTCAACAACTACACAAGAATCACTGATCAAGGACCTCCCACGAGCCAGGTTCTCTGCCAGGTACAGCAGCCTGGGAAGGCCAGAGGCGCAGAGGAGGGAGTGGTTTCCTAGGAGGGGAGGGGGCAGAGCGGGCGTGGGGGAACGCTTCCGATAGGAAGTGACACCTCACAGGTAGCTGGAGGACGAAAGCAGCTGTGCCAAGGTGGGTCCCAAAGGGCGTGTGCAGGGGTTCAGAGACAGGGGCAGCTAAGGGTTTACTGGGGTGACCTGTGGAGCGGCAGGAGGGGAGGGGGCAGGGTTGGCAGGGCGAACTGGGAAGAGCCTGGCAACTATTCCCAAGACTTTCCCCTCCAGACAGCGGGAAGCAGGGGACTGGCTCAGATATTCTTGATGAGAGACTACTCCACGAGGTGGGGGTGGGCCGAAGCAGGGATGCCAGCCAGAGGACTGGCAATACTGGGGAAGGAGGGACACGGGACCTATGGTAAAAGGATGGAGGGGGGATGGGCAAGAAACATCCAGGGAAGATCAACAGGGCCTGGAAACTGATGAGCTGTGGATGCGGAGGGGTAGAGGCATCAGGGCTGGCTGCCTGAGTGGGAGACGGCGAGAGTGCTTTCTTTATGATCCAAGAAAACAGGAGAGGCAGCAGGTCTGGAGGGGAAGGTGGTGAGTCAAGTTACAGAACATGGGACCTCCAGGCAGAGGTGTTTCCCAAACATTCTAGGCCTGCTGGGGACGGGGTGAGGTGGGGACAGACCAAGCTCCCAGCACTCCCTGCTCAGGTTCACTCAGCGGCAAAAGCCCGTGTGAGGTCAGCCTTCCTGGAGCAAAGCAAAGGCCAGGAGGCCGCAGGCCGGAGGAGAGGCAAATAGAAGCAACAGAAATAGAAGCAAACGGCTCTGATCGGCAGTGAGAGTTCACACAAGGAGGGCGGGGGTGCACTGGGGACCCCCACGAGGCACACTTTGAAGAAAGCCCAGTGGTTATGCTGGTTCTCCCACCAGTGCTGCCAGCCTGGAAAATCAGAACTAAGCTTGCATTTCTAAGTCTTATCGTCCAAGAGCCTTGAGCGGGCAGGATCCAGCTGCCTCTATCTCAACTACATCCGTGCAGTGGGGTGGAAGGCACGTCCTTCCACTCCCCCCACCCTCTAAACCACCGGGCCCCTGTCCTGCCCATGGTGGCCCTGTGCCTTTGAGCACCACGTGTTCCAGTGGTTCGCTAAGAGACCTGAGTGGCAACTTTGGCTCTGTCCACCAGAAGACAGAAAGACACAAAGGCTGATACCAGGGGTCAAAGGCTGACACCAGTGGGCATCTCCTGATGCTGGCCTTCGAAAGCACCCCATCCACACTGCAGGGTCCAACCTCGGCTCCTGGGCCCCTCCTCGCACGAGAAACCTCTCCTCCGTTCATTCCCTTTTCCCACTCAGAAAGGTGGCAAATCAAAGCCCTGGAGAGGTTTGGCAAGTGTAATTCTTGAAACATGGGGTCAGGTAGGGACCAGTTAGAGACCCAGGGAGCCACAGCTGACCCCGCTGCTGACCCACCATGACCAGCAGTGTCCAGTAGGTGGCGCGCCCACAAGGTCTTGGGAGGAAGCAAGAGACGCTGACCAGTCTGAAGAAACGAGCCGGGCAGAAGTACCTGTGCAGGAGATTAAAATGCTCCGCTCTCTGATAATCCACCGGAGGTGCTGAAAGAGGTTCAAAGTCCACCAAAGCCAGATTCTGTCTTACCAATGACCAGAAGCTCCCGGAGGACTGGGACAGCTCTGCTCTCAACTATACGCCCAGTGCTGGGCACAGGACCCAGCTGGTCTGGCGCACAAACGCCTGAAGAAGAGTCAATGAATCAGTCAAGTCAATGACAGCCAACTCCACTCCAGGCCTCACAGCCTGGCCGTCCTGCTCCCCTAGCAGAACAGGAGCGCCCTGTACCAACATCACCCCAACGACGGGGGCCCAGGGCTGGGCAAGTGCCCGGGTTTCGGGGCTCTGGCTCTGTTGGATCCCAACTGTCACTTCCGGGCTGCCCCCGCACCGGTGGTTTTCAAACGTTCTCTGACTTCCAATGTCTCACTTGAAATGAAATCCAACATGAAGACCCCAAATCGGAAACAGATGAAGAGTTGCTGCAACAGTTGAAGGGAGCCTGCTGTGTGGGGGTCAGAAAGCGCCTCCCCCCCCCCCCACCAAAAGGCAGGCAGTCCCTCAAAGAACCCCTCGGTTCCTCAAAGAGCCCAGCTGGGAAAACGACAGTGCCATCCCCTCCTGCCAGTCCTACTCCAACGAGCTTGGAAAAACACCCTGGGCCTCGATTCTCAGCCCGGGAGACGGGACACGGCAGGTGCAGCCGCAGCCTTTCAGTGTGAGGGCTGAATGACTCGCCACCCCTGCCCTTGGACAGATACGGGTGGGCAGGCTGCACCTCTGGCTGAGATGTCAAGACAAAGAACACTCACTCATTTCAAGAACAACTCTGAGGAATTCTAGCACATTCCACTCTTATGAACCTCTTCACTTCACCTTTCACAGCCAGAGCTTGCTGGAGAGGAGCCTTAATCTCTGCCTGGGGGTTCACATGGGGGCGGGGAGGAGTGGGGGCTGAGAGAGCAGAAAGCACCATGGGTTCAAATCCCAGCTCCGCCAATTAGAGAGCTCTGTGACCCTAAAATTCCTCATCTGAAAGGCAGGATAATTCATCAGCCCCACAACTCGTAGGACTGTCTTGGGGTTTATAGGAGGGATTTTTTTCAAGTGCTTTATAAATCACTCCCAAATGTTAGCTATATTTACATTGATTTTACTGCTAGGCTTCTAGTTTCTATGGAAGGTTTTTATAACAGTTGCCAGGAGATCCAGGGCAGCCTGGGACCCGGACCCCAGCGTCCTGAGCTCCACACAGGGCCCAAGTCTCAAAGTCAGACCCGGCTGACACCCACCAGGGAGGCCTGGTCTGGGTTGTCCTCACCCTGGGGGTCCTGTCCGTCCTGCTGGGAGTGCTAAAGGAACCCCCAGAGACTGCCTGAGAGCAGTTCAGGGGCTGCAAGTTCACCCCCCAGGACTCTCCTGGCCTCCTGGCTCGTGAGCAACCCACCCCGCTCCCCCGGGCCACCCTGCATTCAGTAAAATACCTTCCTGTGCCACCACCGCCCTCCAGAACCCAGGATCCCCAGGGGGCTCATTGCTGAAGACTGTGGGCTCAGGCACAGAGGAAACGCGCTGCATCTCCCACACACAGACTAGGCCCCTACTTTGAGAGCAGGCAGTGCAATCGAGGACAGGGACCCAGGCACAACCCCCAGACGCCCCAAAGGACTCGGAAAGAGCTTCCATGGCTTTCCAAGTGAGGAGCATCTGGCCCCACCACAACTTTCATCACCATTATTTAAAACCAGCGGTTCTCAGAGGGGAGTCCTCAGACCAGCAGCATCAACATCACCAGGAAACTTGTCAGAGATGCAAATTCTCATTCAACCCCCCTCCCCTGACCTACTGGTTCGGAGAAACTCCCTCGAGTGAGGTCAGCCGCCTGGCTGAAGACACTCCTGGGGATTCTGGTCACGCTCAAGTTTGAAAACCAAGGCTTGAATCCAATGAGCCTCACTCTGCTTGCATATCAGAATCACCCAGGGAACTTAACACAAACCAATGCCCTTGACCCGCCCCAGAGACCTTGATATGATTCATGCTGCCCATCAGCACTCTTTTTTAAGAATGTTAAAACAGAATCACAGGGCACAGAGGATTTTTAGGGCAAAGAAATGATACCATACGGCGTATGATACTAGGATATGGTGCTACGATATGATACTAAGAGTTGGATACATGTCATTATACGTTTGCTAAAACCCACAGAATGTACACCACCAAGAGGGAACCCCAGCGTGAACTCTGGACTTCGGGCGATCGTGCCAGGTCAATGTAGGTTCATTGACTGTAAGAGACATACCAGGCTGCTAGGGGATGTTGACAGTGGCGGAGGCTGTGCGTGTGTGGGGGCGGGGGGTATGTGGGAACTCTGCACCTTCCGTTTCATTTGTCTGTAAACCTAAAAACTGCTCTAGATAATAATGTCTACTTTTTAAAAAGCCCCCAGGTGACTGTAATTCAGGTGGTCCGCGTCACCCGGGCTGATGCTTGGGAGGCAGGCAGGACAGCAGGGATTCAGTCAACAGGTAAGAACACAGAGGTCTGGAGCAATCAGAAGATGCTAGAAGGAGGGAAGTCACATTCGTGACTGAAGAAGGGAAAGACGGGGTGGGGAAGGAAGGGCTTTCTCATAGCCCATCCAACGACTCATTCGTTGCAGCTCTGCTTTTAACATCTTCCTTCCCCACATCTGCCTTAACCCCTCCCTCTGGTGTGGTCAGTGCCTCAAGCGCGGTCTGAGAGTTGCTCTACTCAGTCACCCACAGCCCCTATTTTCCAGCAGGTGAACTTGAGCAAGTCACTGTGTGCACCTGCTTTGACCTCCGCTTCCTCATCTGTAAACAGAGGGTATTAAGAGGCTTGAGTGGGGTGCCAGCCCCGTGGCCTATGGTTAAGTTTGGCACACTCCGCTTTGGCAGCCCAGGTTCAGATCCTGAGCACGGACCTACACCACTTGTCAGCGGCCTGGCGCTGACCCACATACAAAATAGAGGAAGATTGGCACAGATGTTAGCTCAGGGCGAATCTTCTTCAACAAAAAAAAAGAGAGAGAGAGAGACTTGAGTGGGATATAGCGCCTGGCAGAGAGGGTAAACGCACACTAAACATAGGCTGTTATAAACCGGCTGGTGCAGACTAAAGCCCACATCTGCTACAAGAAAACAGCATCTAGACAATGAATGTTCTCATCTCCTGCCGGCACCACCTCTCTGGCCTGGAGGCCAGGGCTAGAGAACAGAGCACAAGAGGGAATCCTGTGCCTCCATGCCCACTTTCCCAAAGACGAGCTGGAGCCACGGAGACAGAAACACCCTTCGCTCCTTAAGTGTCCACTGAGCAGCCTGCTCCAGGCCAGGCTGGGAGTGCAGGACCTGCAGACCTCTGGTTACAGGGTGGCTCCCCAGTCCCGGGAAGGACAAGAGGAATATCCCTGGGGTGCTGGCTTCCTGCCAGGCTCCTCATCTCCGTGGAGGCTGTACCACTGGTGGCGAGGGAAGCATCTTCCCCAGAGGGCAGCCTCGGGAGGAGGGACACCCACGTCCCAAGAACCAATGTTCTAGAGAATCCCAGGGTACTGACTACAAACAACAGCACACCCTCCGCCTCCCACAGCTTTTTTTGCCTTTTGTTTGTTTTAAGTCTTTGTTGTTTACGTTAAGCCTTTTATTGAAGTATAACACCCGAGAAGAGAGAAAGCACATATCCTAAGTGAGCAGCTTGATGAATATTCACAAACGGACGCCCAAGATCCAGACTGAGAAGAGAACCCTGCAGGACCCCAGCAGCGTCCGTCACGTCCCCACCCAGGACCCTGTCCCCAGAGGTGACCGCCAGCCTGCCTTCCACGTGCACAGAGTAGTTCTGCCTGCTCAAGCACCTCACATCAATGAAATCGTGTGCTCAGCGCTCCTCCGCGTCTGGCTCCTTTGGCGGAACATGAGTCTATGGGACTCGGCCATGTTTTGCATATGGCCGCCACTGGTTATTCTCACTGCTGTACAGGATTCCATCATGTGAACCCGACACAGCCTATGCATCCATCCTACAGCTGATGGATATTTGGGGGTTTCCACTTTGAGGCTATTATGAACAGTGCTGCTTTAAACATCCTCTGTCTGCCTTCTGGTGGACAGAGCACTCCTTTCTCTAGGGTATACACCTGGGGTGGAATTGTGGGGTCAAAGGGCAGGCAGACGCTCAGTTTTAACCAAGCCATGTCCTAAAATCCCCTATCAATTTCCAGTCTCTCATTCTGCTTTATTTTCCTCCCTATGCCTCTCCACCATCTCGCCCTCCTCATACATTGATTTATCTGTCTTCAGTCTCTCGTCCTTCAAGATGTAGACGCTCCGTTAGGGCAGGGACTTTCGTTCTCGGCAGAGTCCCCAGAGCCTCGACACTGCCTGGCCCGGAGCAGATTCTCAACCAACTCCTGCAGGCCAACCAACTTCTGCGTTCTCACCCGCACACAGGAGCTCGGCACACCTCTCAGCCGTCCCTCCGGGCCCTTCCCAAAGCCCAAGGCCCCCATCTTTATCCAGTCCCTCGCACCAGCTGCCAATCAGGCCTCGACTGGACACTAGAGGCCCCACCCCCAGCAATTCCTGCCATTCCTACCACACAAGGTCCAGTCCCCAGGACAGAGTGTACAGGCTCCTGGGAAAGGCCCAGCCTCCAGTCTTGGCCCTGTGAAGACTGGCCGACTGGAGTGGCATTCCTGAGTGCCAGCTGCAGGCCAAGCCCTCGAGGGGGACAGGCGGGGCAGTCAGAGCACCCAGTGAGCTTATGGTCCGGGGAGAGACTCTGGCAGGTGGGTCAAGCAGCCCCATGGGGCTGGGGAAGGTGAGGCCTTTGGGCTATGGGAGCTGCGGTGAAGCTAGACCTGACCCAGTCAGGGAAAGCAGAGAAGGCTTCAAGGAGGAGGTATCTCAGGAGCTGCCTCTCCCAAAATGCCTACACAGTCCCCCGGAAAGAGAAGGCTGGGGCAGGCAGGCAAGTGGAGACTGCCGTGTGCAAAGCAGAGGCAGGGCGGCTGGATGTCGCTGGGTTGAGAGTTGATGCCCACCCCTGGCAGGGCAAGGGGAATGGGGGATAAGGAGTTAGAAAGATCACAGGATAAGATGGTGGCGGGGACAAAGAACAGCCAGGCTAAGGCCTCTGGGCTCTGTCCTGAGAGTGATGGAGCCTCAGGGGTGTCCCAGAGAGGTCAGCCGATGGCAGTGTCGTGGGCACAGGTCAGAAGGCACCTGCCATCTTACTGAACTGCAGACTCCAACCCAACAGGTCTGGGGGAGCATGTCGTCTCCCACAAGTGCCCCGTGGTGCAGCCGCTGCGGGTCTCAGACCACACCAGGCACAGCAAGGGCCTGGGGACAGAAACAGGAGACTGGAGCAGTGTACCAGCCAAGGGAAGAGGGACCCACAGGGGTGAGGTACAGTTGGAATGGAATGAGGAGTCTTAAACAAGTCTTGGTAAGACAAGGAGTCTTACCAAGGCCGGCCCTCGGTACAGCAGCTGCTCTATTTCACATTGCCGGCACGTTCCAGAACCTTCCACACCGCCTCGGTGCAGGGCCTCTCCTCCTGAGCCTCAAACCCCAGCGTCGCTGTGGCAACAGCCCACAAACACAGGAGCCCGGGCCTCGGTGCCATAAACAACCCTGACAGATTCAATAAATAGAGATGTACTACAGCAATTTGTGGGGAATTTATGAGAAATTAAAAATTCAACTTGGACAATAAACAACCCATTTCAGAATTTGCCCCACTTAAAGTTAAATAAACTGCATGCGAGCATTTTTTCAGCGTGATGTTTCAAGGCTAAAAAAACGGACCTCGTCAGGAATGCTCCCTGCGCCTCCAACGCTGGGTGCTGCTGGGGAGAGCACATCCGCACGTCTGCTCCCCTCAGAGGGCGCTTCACAGTTTATAAAGCACCTGCACCCGCACCCCCCGACCTGGTCCTCCCAAAAGCCCTCTGGCAGATGGGGGAGCAAGCGTGACTAACTCCGTTAGGATGAGGAGCTGCGCAGGGCTGAAGAGCCTGAAGCACGGCGACTTGCTCAAGGTCACAGAGCTGGTCAAGGTCAGACACAGGATGCAAACCCAGGTCCGCCGACTCCAAAACCACCGAGCACACAGGCAGCCACGTGTGCACTGGCTATACACACACAAATTGCACCCGAGTGCGGTCTGATGTGGGGAGCGGGCTGAATTCTCTAGCAGATTTCTAGAGAATTTGCAGAGCATCAAAGGGAGCTGCTTCAAATAGATCAGCAAGTTCTCTCACTCACTCACACACACACACACTCTCTCCCTCTCTCTCTCTCACTCACTCACCACCCAAGGGAACAGGAGGGCTCAGATCTCCAACTCTGCCGTGCAAGCGCGGCACCTTCGGCAGGCTGTCTTCAAGATGAAAGGCTGAGATATGAGGACACAGAGACGGAGAGGAGAGTCGGGAGCTTTTCCACTCGGCTCTCGGAAGACTCAGAGATTTACAGGAGGGCAGAGTGAGACGGGACCCCAGAGACGCCATCAGGGTCGTGAGCCCCCGGCACAGAGGAAGGAGGAGAGCCGGGCCCGGCGGCATGAGGCACAGGGACCCGGGTCCCCAGCTGCCCAGGAGCCTTGACTGAGTGCCCACTCCTCCCCCAGGTGTCACACAACTCGAGGCCTGCTGGTGCCCACCTGTCACCCTCTCCAGGTTGGCTGGCTCCATGACCAAGTTTCCAGCTCAGGGACAGGCTAATCCTCTCTTGAGGGGCTGCAAACAGTTGGGGGAGAGTCACCGGCTCTGGGCCCACTGTGCTGGCAGGAGTCCCCCCCAGCTCCCAGGTGGAGTAGGGGCCCACCCTTCCCCCGCTCTTCTGATGCGGCCCTAGGCTTCTCTGTCTCCCAAGACATGGGCATCAAGGCAGCTGGAGACTTGGTCATCTCAGTGTCTCCAGTGGACAGCAGAGGCCTGCTGCCGGGGGCCTAGATGAATGTTCAGCGACGGAAGGAATGAAGGAACCAGCCCGAGAGTGTCAGCTCCCTCACAGGATCAATCACAACTGCACGACCAACCAGATGACAGAAAACAGGCCCATGGGACGATGGCCGAAGGGGCATCTGGGAGGGCCAGACAGGAAAGTCAGAGGTGAGGGGCCATGCTGGAGTCTGGGTAGGGACAGCCAGGGATGACATTTGGGCACAGGACACACTGCTGCTCTGCCCTGAGGTCCATAGAGACACAAAACAGGGGGGAGAGGGTGCTGGCCACTCCCTGATGGTCCCTCACCCACTCTGCACCCTGCTCTGTGCCCAGGAGGCTGCCCTCTGAGGACTGGACCACTCAGGATCCTGGGCTTCCAGGTGCATTCGGCCAACAGGGGCCACTGGGGGGAGGGCAGAGGGCAGGAGGAGAGAGGGGCTGGAGTATTCATCCCTCATCCCGCTTCAACACCATGCTGTGGGCAGTGGGTGGGGCTCACTGTGCCTGCAGCCTCCTCAGGGCAGGCCCTCGCCCCCCAGCCCTAGGAGCCGTCACAGGCCCCCACAGTCAGGCTCTCGGAGCCTCCCGTCCCCTCTGGTCCCTTCACCCTGCCCACACCTCTGCACATCATCCCCACATCAAAGTCACTTCATCAGAACCATCTGGGGGGCTCTGCTTCCCCACCAGGTCCCTAACTGAGATGAAGAGGGACGGGTCCAGGTCACCAAACATTACAGGATCAGGACTCGGTAAGAAACTTTAGCTGGAGAGACTAGCACAGAAACACAGTGCAGAGCAGGCAGGGTGTAGACCTTCTCACCAGCACGGAGGGCGGGCCGAGGGGGTCATAGGCTGAAAAAGGTGAGCATCGTCTAGGGGGACAGCGGACCGAGCTGGGGAAGTGGGTGACCCTGCTCTGCCGCAAAGGCCCCTGCAAGACATTGGGGGCTGGGTCCGTGGCAGCCTTAGAAAATCAGGAAGGGCAAAGGTTTTTATGGGAAACCAGGGAGCGCTGGTTAGCACTGGGGCAGGGGTGGGGAGGGTGGTTGGTTAGGAAGAGCCCAGGCCATGGGGGCCAAGCCCATCTGGCTTCAGAGACCACAGTGGTTGGTACTTGCTGGCTCTGTGACCTCAGACATGTCACTTAATCAAGTGACCTATCTGAGCCTCGGTTTCCTCATCTGCAAAATGGGGAGAATAAAAGATAGATCCCGCCTCAGAGAGCTGTTCTGAGAACTGGCAAGATAAAAGTAAAAATGTCCGAGAAAGAGGAGGACCTAGACTCAGCAATGACAAGGAATTGGTTCAAAGTCACATGGTCAGGATTCTCTGGGACAGCGACCCGTATCCACACTGGAAATTCTCCTGGAAGTCTGGGCTGGGCCCATCCCACCAGGAAGCGCTGTAGGGATGGACTCGGGGCCACACCCAACTCTCCCATCCCAAAAGGAACCTGACGTGCAAGCTGGAGTTGGATATTCTTTTCAGAAACTAACTTTCCAGTCCTCAGTTCCCTAAACGCAAACCGGCAGCCGAAGGACAGGGTTGAATCCTAACACTCCTCCACCAGCCCTGGATTACAGAACACGGATCTCCCACCAGGCTTTGCAGTGAGTGCTTGGATGCTCTATCTCAATGAGTCTTCCCGACCTTAGAGGCGGGTGCCATGACAACGCCCTTCCAAGCAGGAAGGCTGGGCCCAGAGGGCTCAACAACTCGCCCCTGCCCCGCTGGTAAACGGGTCACCAGCACCTGTGTGGGTATGGCTGGTCCCTGGACCACGAGGTGATGCTGGCCGCCTCCAAGGGAGGTGGACGAGGGGGATGGCAGGTCTCCAGGTGTCTGGTACAGGCAGAACTTCCCCTTGGCTAGGGAACCATAGGGATGTGCAAAGAGGAGCAAAGCCCCTGAGAGCAGCAAGGGCCGCAGAGGGGGATGCAGTACCACTGTGCAGACGGACCAGCATGGGGGAGCAGCCTGCAGCCTGTTGGCGCTGTGACAGAGCAGGACTGGAGACCACCGGGGACCAAATTACCTCCTCACCAGCACATGCTCCCTGTGCCTCTTCCTGGGTCAGGAACACACACAGAGCAAAATGCCCACAGGCAGGGCTGCAGCCAGGCCCCGGGCCCCAGCTACAATGGGCAGAGACAGGGTCCAGGGCATGAACAAGAAAGAGAGGAGGGGAGGGGCCAGCCCGGTGGCATAGCAGTTAAGTTTGTGTGCTCCACTTTGGCAGCCCAGGATTCACGAGTTCAGATCCCAGGCACAGACATACACACCGCTCATCAAGCCATGCTGTGGCGGCATCCCACACACAAAACAGAGGAAGCCAGATGTTAGCTCAGCGACAATCTTCCTCACCCAATAAAAAAAAGAAAGAGAGGAGAGAGAGGACGTGTGAGAGAGAAACAGACGCCATATAAGCACCCAGGTGTACTCAAAAGTCCAGAAGGACAAACTCCAGAACAATGGTCCCTATGGTCCCTTTCTACAATTCCCTATGATCTTTGGGGTTTTCCCCCAAGAAGTACATATTACTTTGATAAACCGAAAAGCCAACAAATATGATTTATTATTTATATAGCCCAAAGAAATAATTACAGACTTGCCCCAACAATATCAGAGCCGGATGTTCACCACATTATTTATAATAGTGACAAACCAGAACCATCGCCCACATCCACCAGGAGAATTCAGTAACTTTGGTTACGAGAGAATATTACGCAGCCATTAAGAAAACAAGCAAAAGAGGAAATGCTAACAATATGTTAAGAGTGTTTGTGGGGAGCAGATTACAAATGGTAACAATTTTGTTTAAAATATATAAATAGATTTTCCATTTCTATGCACAGAGAAAAGCTGAAGGACCCTCACGCAGCGTAACCGCTGGTAAACACATCTTGCTCCCATCGGCTACACACGAGGCTCTTCAGTACCTTCGTGAAAAACATTTTCAAACCCCTTCTGGAGAGCCAGAGAGTCACGCGAGACGGAAGTGCTGCTCTGGTAGGCGGCCCTGGTCCCACGGCAGCTCCATGCTGTTTGAGACAACAAAATGGGTCCGTAACGGTCCCAGGGGAGGGTCCCCGGGCTGTGCTGAGGACAGATGGGCTCCAGTCAAGGCAGAGGCCTGGTCTTATCACATTAGGGTGTTTCATCTTCTCCACATCAGGGGTCCTTGTCCCCATCAGACAAATGACGGCACTGAGGCCTCAGACCACAAAGTAAGGAGGCTCAGGCCCAGGGCTGCCCTGGGGACACCCAGGTGTCTACTGAAGCGGGAGCCCGGAATATTCAGTCAGCACACAGTCTTATCGAGCCCTGGGCTCAGGGCAGGGCCAGCCTTCCCATTTATTCAGTCCAATAAATGTGTGTCCCCACCCCCCCACTGGGTATCTCCCCTCTCTCTTCCGTGCCAGGCTCCCCTCCCCCAGGCCACACTCTAGGCCATTAGCTCAGTCCCAAAGGCATCCTTTCCCATCCTGGCTTCTGGGGATCCTGTCAAAACACTGTAAATAACTTATTTCCACTTGGCAGGGCCTGCAGCCCAGGCAGGGAGAAGGGAGGGGGGCAGGGGCTGCCTCCACGCCAGGAAACCCATACCCCCACCCATCAGGGATAGGAGAGGCTCAGAGTCAACACTAAATTTCTGCCTAATAAGATGGGAGTATGAGCTTCACAAGACCCCTCAAGTCACCTCAGGAGCAAGAAAACCAATGAGTTGCTAAGAGGTCCTTACCACCCACAGCCCCACACAAGACCCCAAGCCTCATCTCCTGGCTTCAGGCTATGCTCCCCTTAAGGAGGGCCATCTCATCTGCCCTGGCCTCACCTCATTCATCAATCTCATCACCATCTGGTAGATGAGCCTCAGAGGGGTTTTGCTACTTGCCCTGAGTTGCACAGCTACAAAGGGGCAGAATGGGAACTAGGGCCGGGTTATCAGACTCTCGGTGCAGGGAGGCAGCCTCCTGAGCAGAGAAGGCACCCGCTTTCCCGTCACACACCCCTGGAATCTGATGCTCTGCTGCCCACTCACTGGGCGGCACAGGGCAAGGACACCCCACCTGTCTGAAACTCAGTGCTCTCACCTGGCAAGTGGGGACGCTAACAGTGGCACCCAGCAGGCAAGGCGCAAACAGGAGCTGTCACCATTGCCGCCTGGGCTGACTCACAGAAGCCCAGCCCAAGGACACCCAAGCACTGGGGAATTGTTACATGGGCATTTCAGAGCTCTGAAGCAACCTCGCTAGGTGATTACTGACCAGATGCCCAGGCTGGACCCATCCTCTGAGAACCCGGCAGCCATAAACACTGCCCCAGGACACCCGATCAAAGCCCCTGCATTCCCCTCAGACTGCTGAGCACCTCCTGCCAAGTGGCTTCTAGGGAAGTGATGACTGAGCCCTGCTCCACCGCCAAGTCTGCGGGACACAGCACCAGCTGGGATGTCCTTATAGGGTATGCTCCAAGGCCATCAGAAAGTTCAAAGAGAGAAATACTCAGACTGACGGCCCTGCTGGAAAACAGGCCTGTTGGGGGGACAAGGCACCCAGAGCAACTGGGTCACTGAAAGGGCTGCCCCTGCCACCACTTGTACAGGACATGAGAGAACTCGAGAAATATGGGGGCCGCGGAGACTCCCAGGGGAGTTCCCGAGGCGGGGGGGGGGGGGGGGGGGGGTTGGGGAGGGGGGGGGAGTGGCTGAAGGGGAGAAAGATACAGCCCAGTCACAGCTCTGGATTCGCAAACTCTTGCAAAAGCCATGAAATCTCGGCTGCACATGGGCCTCCCGGGGCCTCCCCCGGCCAATTATGAGAGAGCAGGCCAGTTTTAGGGAGGAGGGCCTTACGTGGCCAGGGTCGGGGTCTGCACCCCACAGAGGTGATGCCTTCCCCCCATCATGGCTGGACCCAGGGAGATCCAGAAAGAGGGAGTAAGTCAGCCTGTGTCCCCAAATGCACCCAGCCAGGACAAACTCCTCTCCAATCCCAGAGCACGCTGCGGCCCAGGCTATGCCCATCCCTGCACGCAGCAGACTGCCTGGGGCTGCCAGGTCCAGAGGGACACTGGAGCTGGGACCTCACTGGACCACAGCAGGAAAACTGTCCCTGTCAGCCCTGCTCTAACAAACCAGAGGGACGTAACAGACACGGTAGACGTTTTTGGCTTCTCTACTTGGGATAACAAATCACACAAGAGAGATCCTTTTGTTTTGGCTCATCTGCCCATCCAATCATTCAAGTACACAACACCTCGTCTAGACTCATTAATTTCCACGGGCCGCCAAGAACGGCGACGACGATGGCACCAGTAAATAAGAATGAACAGTGGCTTCTGGGGACGAGCTCTGTACCAGGCTCTGTGCTGCTCTTAGCCGTATCATCTCAAGCCTCACAACAACTCTGTAAGGCTAGTTCCATCATTACTGCCATTCTACAAACGAGGAAACTGAGGCTCCTTGGAGGTAACCTGACCAGTTCCAAGTCCAGAGCCCAGTGTGCTGGGCACAGCTAGTTGCAGCCCAATGCCAATTCTCCATCCTCCTCTTCTTCTGTAGTAAGAGAACCCCGAGTTCACGCGAGGTGACAGCGTGCCCAGCAAAAAGACCACACTTGCCAGCCTGCTGGCTGCCAGCTGTTAGGACGCTCGATTGTGACCAAGGCAGTGCAGGCAGTGGTGTAACGTGGGACTTCTACAGAGCCCATCAAATGAGAACAGGCTCAGGGGCGAGGTGGGGGTGCCCTGCTCCCTTCCCACCTTCCTACTACCTGGAACATAAACACAATGGCTGAAGCCCCCGCAGCCATCTTCAGGAAAGGGCCCCCCAAAGTACAATGTCGCTGCATGAGAGACTCACAGAAGATATGCTCAGGCCATCATACTTCTGATCTGCTTCTCACGTAATTCTCCCTTTTCATCAAAGTCAAGATGAAGACTTCCTATTTGTGACACTGGTGAGGTTCTTCAACATTTTAGGAAGGAAGGTTCAACATGCTCTGTGGTTTTTACTGCCCCACCTGAGGACTTAAGAGTTCTTCTTTGTGGCAGCTAATCTCATTTCCCCACATGCCTTGGCCACCAGGAAGCTCAGAACCCTGATGTGCCCTCAGAGCAGCAGGCCTGACAGTTAATATTACATCCTCTTTTCCTCAGCCTTGATTTCCTTCTTCTATTTCACTAACCTTTTCTTAGGGGAAAGAGAGAGAGTGTAAAGTACACAGAACACTAAAAGCTAGGAAGGTCCCTAGACTATAAAATTAAATCATTTTTCTCCTCTGAGAATTGTTAAAATGGCAAACTATCTAATAAGTTAGGACTTCTTAGTTCATGTTCATGTACACTTTCTGACCTTTCAAAAGGGGGATGCATCGACGTGTTGCTGAATAGGACACGCCCAGACCTCCCCCAGCCCCAGCTTCTACACACTATGAAACACAGATTAAGAACCTTCCATGAGAGGCCAGCCCCGTGGCACAGTGGTTAAGTTCATGCACTCCGCTTCGGCGGCCCAGGGTTTCGCCGGTTCAAATCCTGCACGCGGACATGGCACCACTCATCCGGTCACGTTGAGGCAGCATCCCACATGCCACAACTAGAAGGACCCACAACTAAAATATACAACTATGTACTGGGGGGTATTTGGGGATAAAAAGCAGGAAAAAAAAAAAAAGAAGATCGGCAACAGTTGTTAGCTCAGGTGCCAATCTCAAAAAAAAAAAACCTTCCATGATATACAAATACGTTGTCGTTCTATTTCCTCCGATCGAAAGCCCCATTAGTCATAACCATCACAGTAAACGTTCAGATCCCGATTTCAAAAGTCTTACAAGGTTTTTAAATAGAACCAAAAGAGAGAGGAAAAAAGGGGATGTTAGTGCAGGCATAGAAAAACAATGGAGAAGTTAACAGCAGTTACTTCTAGAGAATGAGACGATGGGGAATTTTTCCAACTCATGTATTTCCGTAATATTTAATTATTTTCCACTGATTTCCAAAGATTTCTTTCTTAAAGGTTAGCACCTGAGCTAACATCTGTTGCCAATCTTTCTTTCTTTTTCTCCCAACAGCCCCCCAGTACTTAGTTGTATATTCTAGTTGTGAGTGCCTCTAGCTGTGCTGTGTGGGATGCCGCCTCAGTATGGCCTGATGAGCAGTGCTAGGTCCACGCCCAGGATCCGAACTGGTGAAACCCTGGGGCGCCAAAGCAGAGCGTGCGAACTTAGCCACTCAGCCACGGGGGCCGGCGCCCCCAAAGATTTCTTGATACGATGCATCAACAAGCCAGGATACACTCCAGGCTGGCACAGCCCTCAGAAGAACGAGACGTGGTCCATGGGCCTAAGGAGCTTACAGAGAAGGGGGAAGCCCCCATAGTATGTGGTTAGACCATGAAATGGAAACTTCTGTGCCCATGAGGTTGGGTGCACAGAGCATGTGGGGGCCCAGATGAGGGAGGGACCCACTGAGCCTGGGGAGATTCAGGAAGGCTTTGAGAAGCTAGTGGCCGTGAGCTTGGTTGGACAGATCGATGAGTGCCCACCAGATGGAACAGGAGGAGGGGCACGGCAGGCTATTGGGATAGGGTGTGTGGAGGGGCAGGCCTGCCATGTGGATACTGGGGCTCTGTACAGGATGCTTTGGGGTACGTGTGAGGGCATGTCCTGGGTTCCCTGGAGTGGGAACCATGTGCCCAGGATTTCACGGACCCCTCCAAGGAATAGGTCTTCATCCTGTACGGGGTGCTGCAGCCAAGCTGTGACGAGATGGGGTTTGCTTGAGAAAGAGCAGGTTGAGGGCTGGCCAGCAGACAGGCCCAGTCCAGGAGAGAGACTGAGACCCCCGTGCAAAGGAACTGCAGGGAAGCGCTAGTTTCAGGAATGATGCAAAACCAGCAGTAGGGTGTGGAGGTACAGAGACGGACCAAGAAGCCAGCATGCTGGGCTCAGATGCCAGCTCTGCCCCCTCCTAGCTGAGGGACTGGGGCAAGATCTCTCTGACTCAGTTTCCACATCTGCAAAGTGGGGGTAATGAAAGTTTATCCACTAAATAGAGCTAATAATGTACTAATGATAGTCTTTCTCTGGACTGTTGTGAGGATTAAATTAGTTAACATACGGAAGTGCTCAGAGAAGTTCCCAAAACATAGTGAGGCTGTGTTCCTGTCTGCTTTGATCATCTCCCCTAACCCGCTATAATGACCACTCCTAAGGGGGCACCAATATGAACAATTCCTCAGGACCCAAACAATTCCCACATGTCCTGGGTCTCTAACAGCCAGCCTGAGGCCCAGCAGCCAGCAGGCCGACAGCTGGGGCCTCACCGACCTGCCCCAGCACCGTCCTTCACTCGCCTCCCAGAGTCCAGAAACGAACACAGTGCAGCGGGCAGACCCAGGAGGCCGGGTCCCATCACCCAGCAGCGCCCCACCCCACCCCACATGGACTGCCCAGAGTTAAGAACAAGGGTTGGTCCTTACTTTCCAGAGACACACAGTGAAATATTTACAGATAAGCTAACAGAATGGTGAGACTGGCCCCAAAACAATCCAGCGGGGCACAGGATCTCCAAGAAACGACCTGGCCACGTGCTGACGTGCGTCAAGCCAAGGGAAGGGCACAGGGGGACTCAGTACTAGGCTCTCTAATTTGGTATGCCGTGCAACTTCTCCCTAACAGAAAGTTACGAACAACAATAAATAAGCCCTCTGGAACCAAGTGCCTGGGTTCCAGTCCAGCTCCTCCACTCACTCACAACCTTTGTCTTATTTCCTCCTTCATAACACAGAGACAACAGCACATACCTAAGAAGGTTGTTGTAAGGAATAAATGAATTAATATACATAAACCTTATGACCGTGGCTGGCACAAAGTGAGTGCACTGGCTGGCACAAAGTGAGTGCACGATCAACCTCAGACATTAGAACCTCGAGGCCGTGCGGTGGAGGGATGGCCACACACCATCCTTACGGAGGTGTTAGCTGCTGCCACCACTGCTTGTACATGCCTGGGCCCCCCAAGCTCCCGCTGCTAGCACAGAGCCAGGCATGGGGATGCTGCAGTAAACCTCCACTGAGTCACTGGCCTGAGACCCCCCAACGTCCACACCGCAGGGGGGAGTGCAGAGAGCTCAAACGGTCCAGAGGCCATGCGGCACTGGCACACCATAAGATCTAGATGCCTTAGACTCAGTAATATCACTTCTAGCAGTCAGTCCAAAGAGAGAACTTGAGATGTGAACTCAGACTGAAGTCCAAAGACACCCAAGGCAGCAGTGTTCCTAACAGCAAACCAGAAACCTCCTGGAACTTGAGGCTCCAGAGCAGAGTGATGGTTCCAGACGCTGGGACACATGGACGGTGGAAAACTGACGCTGCACTAATGGTCACTGCCCAGGTGATTAAAGAGCACGAGTAAATGCTCATCCATCCCCCAAATGCAGGGCGCAAAACCACGGACACAGAAAAGTCCAACTTGGATTCGCACAATAGGTACCAAATAGCATATTTTAGGTAAAGATAGGAGAAAAAATTGGAGGAAAACATACCAAAAGAATTGTTTTAATGATTATCTCTGGGTTTCCATTTTTAGGCCTGTCTTTATTTCCCAAGATCTCAACAACAAGCACATATTACTTAATGAGGAAAGAATAATCAAGAGTTTTTTAACAAACACAGAGCTCAGGGCCTGCCCTCTCATGTGTGGAACAGCTCAGTCCTCAGCTCACTCACCCAGCAAACAGAGAGCACGCACCAGGCCAGGTCCTGCACTCCTCGGAGATAAGACAGTTCTGGCCCAGGAGAACAGGCAGCTCCAGCGTGGGGTGGGGTGGGGGTTGCCAGGGGAGTGGGGAAGGTGTCACAGGCAAGGTGACACTTGAGCAGGTCTAACAGCACAAACAGAAACATGAGAGTGGGGCGGGGGCTGGAGAGGGAGATGCCAGCTTCCTAGTCAACCGCAAGATTCAAGGATGCTTCACGGTCTGTGACACTGAGCTGAAGGCACTGCCTGGCTTTACTCTGCTTTTCCCAGTGCCAGCTGTGCACCCAGGGCGTTCACATCAATTCATCAGCCTGCTCAGAGTCTCAGCCCCAGGAGGGACACCCCCCAACTCAAATGGGCACCCATCGTTTGCACCAGAGCTTCTGTAACTGTAATGTGCCCCCGGCTCAACAGGACATCCAGATGCAGAAGGGCTGGGCTGGGCTCTCCCCAGCTCCCGGGCCGTGCTGATGCCAACGGGTAGGAGACCACACTTTGAGTGGCAACTCTGCACAACTTCACCCCAGAACGACTTCAAAACAGGCAGCTACTTTCAAAGCAGAATCTTTGCTCCTGGCTCTTCCAGTTGCCCTTTTCATCCCTTCCTATTTCCACACTTCCTCCTTCCATCTCTCTGCTTTTACATGAAGTGCTTACGTGCTACACTCCAGTGAGACCGGTGACATCTGAAGGCCACCTCAAGGCAGAGGGACCTGGGAGATGGAGTCACGGCTCCATGTGGGGTGGCACGGAGAGGCCTGGGTCCCGCAAGGCCAGCCAGGCACCTCGGAGCACAGGCGCACAGAGTCCCTGGAAGGAGCACTTTTTCTGTTTTAAGGACTTGCTCCAGTTGACTCAGCAAGTCAAAGGCCGGGGGAAGAACACCCCAGAACTGAGAATCGCAGCTGTCTGAAGCCACGCAGGACTTCACTGACACTGGAGACACTTTCTATTTGTAACAGCAAGCCTAAAAAGCTCAAGAATAAAAATAAAACTGACAGAACTGAAACCATTCAGTAGACGTCAACAGCACTTAACATCATCTCAGGAGCATTTTCCCACGTTGTCCTCCAAAATGTGATCTCTTTTTTTTGCTGTTAGTGCTGTGGAGTCGATTCCAACTCCTAGCGACCCTGGAGACAGCAGAGCGGAACCCTGCCCCGTCTTTCCGCCCATCCTCGCACCCTCCGGTGCCATATCAGAAAATGCTCCCCTCTTACTCGTAGGGTTTTCAGGGCCAATTGTTTCAGAAGCGGGTGGCCAGGTCCTTCTTTCCTAGTCTGTGTCAGTCTGGAAGATCTGCTGAAACCTGCCCACCCTGGATGACTGTGCTGGTATTTGAAAGACACAGGTGCCACACTACAACCACCGGCAGACAGACGGTGTGGTTCCCTGACCAGGAGACAAACCCGGGCCGTGGAGTGAGAGCACCAAACCTCAACCTCCAGACCACCAGGGCTGGCTGATCTCTTTTTAATGGCTCCTAAGACACATTTGATATGATCAGATCCTAATTTACATAACTCTTTCCCCTGCCCCATGTATCAGTATTATTAAAAAACACTGTGATGAGCACGCTCACACATAAATTTGTCTAATTCTATTTGTTAAAAATAGAACCTAAGTAAATGACCGAGAATGAAAATGATTTTCAATGTTTTGAAAAAAAGAAATCAAAATATCTGTTTCAAATTTTAAAAATAAAATCTATCTTAAAAAAAGGAATTAAGGGGGGCCGGTCCCATGGCCAAGTGGTAAAGTTGGCACACTCCGCTTCGGTGGCCCAGGGTTTCGCTGGTTCGGATCCTGGGTGCAGACACGGCACTGCTCGTCAGGTTACGCTGAGGCGGCACCTCATATGCCACAACTAGAAGGACCCACAACTGGAAATACAACTATGTACCACGGGGATTTGGGGAGAAAAAGCAGGAAAAAAAAAAAAGAAGATTGGCAACAGTTGTTAGCTCAGATGCCAATCATAAAAAAAATAAAATAAAAAAGGAATTAAAGGGCCAGCCCAGTGGTGTAGTGTTTAGGTTTGTGTGCTCTGCTTTGGCCCAGAGTTGACAGGTTCAGATTCCAGGCATGGACCTAGTACCACTCTACAAGCCATGCTGTGGTAGCATCCCATATTAAAAAAAAAAATAGAGGAAGATTGGCACAGATGTTAGCTTGGCAACAATCTTCCTTAAGCAAAAAGAGGAAGATTGGCAACAGATGTTAGCTCAGGGCCAATCTTCCTCACAAGAACAACAAAAAAAAAATGGGGGGGAGGTTAAGCTAAAATCCACAATAGTTGGAAACCTAAAAGTGTTACTGGGGGAAGGGGGCACCATGGAGACATTTTTTTTTCCATGATTTTTTTATTGAAGTAAAATTGGTATTTAATATTATATAAGTTCCAGGCGTGCATTATAGTTCCATATCTGTAGTCACTACAAAGTGCTCACCCCGAGTCTAGTTTCCATCCATCACCATACACTTGACCCCCTTCACCATTTCACCCACCCACTCCTTACCCCAGAGAGTAACCACCAATCTGTTCTCTGTGTCTGAGTTTGTTTTTGTTTTGTTCGCTCATTTGTTTTATTTTTTAGATTCCACATATGAGCGGTTTTTTCCTTTCTCCTTCCAACCTATTTCATAATATCTGAGTCCATCCATGTTGTCGCAAATGGCAAGATCTCATTCTTTTTTATGGCTGAATAATATTCCATTGTATACACATACCACATCTTCATCCATTCATCCATCAATGGACACTTAGGTTGTTTCCATATCTTAGCTATTGGGAATAATGCTGCTATGAACCTTGGGATGCATATACAGTCATGCACTGCATAAGGACATTTCAGTCAACAACGGACCCATATATGATGGTGGTTCCATAAGATTATAAAGGAACAAAATTCTTAACCCCTAGTGATGTCGTTACCTTGTAGTGCAATGCATTACTCACATGCTTGTGGGGATGCTGGTATAGGCAAACCTACCACCCGCCAGTCATACAGAATAAGGATATAAAGAAAGAAAATGTTCCTACAGCTGTACAATGTGTTTGTGTTTTAAGTGTTATCACAAAAGAGTCAAAAAGTTTTAAAAAACGTAAAAGTTTATAAACTAAAAAAGTTACAGTAAGCTAAGGCTAATTTATTATTGAAGAAGGGAAAATTTTTAAAATACATTTCGCGCAGCCTAAGTGTGCAGTGTTTACAAAGTCCGCAGTAATGTGCGGTGATGTCCTAGGCCGTCACGCTCACTCACCACTCACTCACCCAGAGCAGCTTCCAGTCCTGCGCGCTCCCTTCACGGTAAGTGCCCTACACAGATGTACCACTTTTATCCTTAATACTGTATTTTTACTGCACCTTTTCTATGTTTAGATATGTTTAGATACACAATACTTACCATTGCGTTCCAAGTGCGTATGGTATTCAGTACAGTAGCACAGCATGTAGGTTTGTAGCCCAGGAGCAACAGGCTTTACCCTTCAGCCTGGGTGTGTAGCGGGCTGTACCATCTAGGTCTGTGCAAGTGCACTATGATGTTCGCACAACGATGAAATCGCCTAATGACACATTTCTTAGAACGTACCCCCATCGTTACGCAACATGTGACTGTATCGTTTTAAATTCATGTTTTTGTATTGTTTGGGTAAATACCCAGAAACGGAATAGCTGAACCATATGGTAGTTCTATTCTTAACTTTTTGAGGAATCTCCCTACTGTTTTCCATAGTGGCTGCACCAATTTACATTCCCAACAAGAGTATATGAGGGCTCCCTAGTGAGACGGCATTCTTTACGCAAGGGAATGCATTTTTCCAAGCAGCACAGTTTCACCTGCAGCTGTATTCCCTGCTGCCCCTGCCCCATGAGCCGCATTGTTCATAACAAAGGATGAGGGGAAATAAACCCATATTCCTGAAGCATCCATTAGGTGTCTTAGGTCATCCCATTTTAACGATGAGGAAAGTGACATCAGGCACAGTCAGAAAACAGACTAATAGAAACTCAAACCCAGCTCTCTGGGCTACACAGGGAGGTCAAGCACAGCCAAAAACCTATATCCCAATAATGGACCCAAATGACCATGTGGAAACATTTTGTGTAGAGCCAATTTCCCAATCCCAGGGCCACCCTCCCTAGAGGTGCTGGAGTCTGCTGTCAGAGGTCAAGTCCAGAGTCATACTCAGGCGGCCTTCAGAAAGACCCTGCCCGTGAGGAAGTGACTGATGGTTGCCATAAGCCCTTCCAGCTGCAGGGATGTCAGGCCCCCAGTAAACACCAAAGCAACTGACATTCCCAAAGTCCCTTATCCTTGAGCACCCGGCAGAGGGAGCAGCTGGAAGGAAGAATGTTCACAGGTGTCCAACGCTACCTGGGCCCCAATATCTGGAAGCAAAATCCACTGAGGGCATGGAGGTCAGCCAGCTGGGACACCCTGGACAGAGAGCTGTTGGAAAAGGGAGCCCAGCTGGAGATTAATCATTTGACACCTCTAACTGCTGACCTTTCAAAACAATTTTTGAACCATGTGAAAATATTACCCAAACAACAAATACATTCTTTAAAGCTGAACAGAGAATTAAGCACTGTAATTCTTAGAAAGAAGCATACTACTCAGCCACGTGACTCTCCTTCTGGCTCTAAATGAGGAAGCCAGCTATTGCATACACTGCGTGCATTCAGGGCACCTGTCTGAACCAGCTTTCCGTGCCCCACTGCTCCTCCTCCTGCACCCCTGTGCCAGGGTGCCTGGCCAGAAAGAAGGGAGAAGTCTGGGAACCGACCCTTCACTCTCCCTTACCCCCCACATCCACCCAGGTACCACGCCTTGCCATCTGTCTCCCCCTGCCTTCCACTACTGCGTGAATTCAGCCAGACTCCATCACACTGCCACCCCCACTAGGCCACGGCCCCAGCCTCCTTCCAGAAGACCCAACTGGTCGCCGTCCAGTCCAGCCTTGTCTAATCATGCCCCATGAGCCCTTGGGTGGGACCTTCCCCTGCTGCCTCTAACTGGAGCAAGGACCATGAAGAAGCCCTTCAATGCCCCCTGAACCAACGTCCCATGGACACCTCATGCAGCCCTCTGTGGTCTGGCCCTGCCGTCCACTTGCCAACTCCCTCATGACCAAGGCCCCAGCGTTCCAAACACACACAGTCAACAGACCCCCTTGACCAGCCTCTGGGTCCTTGTTCACACGATGCTCCCTGCCTGCAATGACATTCAAATCCCTCACCTCCCCGCTTGCACCTGTGCCCCGTTTATTCCGTATCGAGAGGCATCAACTTCCTCTAAGGCCTTCCCCACCCCCTGCCTACCCTCTCCTTGAAACGCCCACCCCTGTGTCCTCGCAGGTCCCTAGCACAGCACAGACAGCCCCCCAGCCCCGCGGACTTGCCCATGAGCTCAAGCAATGACTACAGCTCTAACTCCAGCCGCCCAGCACCCAGTCCTCAGCAGCCCCGGGCACATGGCCTGCTCTCGGCGTCTTTCTGTCTGGCTCTTTCTCAGTATTTCCTTTTCTGCTTGATCATCCGCCACCCAACCTCCTTCCCTGAATGGTTTGTGCAGAAAGGGGGAAACGCATGTATAAGGATCTCCAACATCACAGGCAGGCAACAACTCTGAGAAACCTGGAGCCTAGGCCCGCCGCCCACCCTCCACTCTTTTGCAACCTGGGAAATTTATTTACTTCCTTGCCCGCTTGAGAAACAGCGGCTGCTCCAGAGACCGGGTTTCGTAATGTCTGATTTCTCAAGGAATTTGGAAGGAGGACAGTGACTCTATAATCAGCCACTGTACTTCTCATACTCACAGTCTGCTCATTTGCATTTTAAAATAAAACTCCAAACCCTCTCGTGCTAACAGTCATCTCCTTCTCCCCATGCGCTTTGAAAATAACTGGTGAATGACAGCCCACAAAACATGCCAGAGCAGGGGGTGGGAGGCAAATGCATTTTCCCCCGAGGATGCCGAAGCTGGAAGTGGGCGGGGCCGTAGGTTCGGTGTTCTTTCCGGATCCTCTTCCACCAAATTCAGGGCTGACCGAGAAAGGGGAGATGGGGTCCAGGGACGGAGAGCCCCACAGGCGTCCTTCCCAAGCCTTCCCCACAGATCAGGACAGAGTGGAAAATGCCCCCAGGTGACAGCATCCTGCAAGGCTGATGGCGGGCCCTCAGCAGAGCCCCAGGCCTACCCCTCAGGCCCCCTCGGCCACAGAGGCCCGCAGTGGCCAAGGAATGTTTTCTCCCAATGAAGGCTTGCTGGGTGAGGGGCAGTGATGGCTGCGCTGTGCTCGGCACTTGGTCATTTTAGCCCCTGGCTGTCTCAGGGGCAGAAGGGCCTGGGGAGGAGGAGGTCAAGCCCCCGTTGGGGACGTGAGCTTGGACATGCCTCTCAGCCAGGATCTGTCCAGCGGCTGAGGCTCATAGCCATGAGCCAGGATCACCCTGCCCTCCTCCAGGAAGTCTTCCTGACTTACCAGGCTGGGTAAGGACCTTCCTCCATGCCTGTGCTGGTGAGCCCCACCCACTCTAGCTGCTGACTGCAGACTTCGGAGAGCTGAAGTGACCTGCCCTTGGCCCGTGCGAGTCCCCAGCACCTGCAGCCTGGTACACAGCAGGCACCCGGGAAAGGTCTGCTGAATGCTGCTGCAAGGAGAGCCCAGTGTTCCCAAGCTACACCCGCTGGCTTTAAGGGGCCCTCACCTCAACGGCTGAGCAAGGCCAACTTCTGACACCCGAAATGGTAGAGTCGGGGGCCTGTGTGTCCAGCATTCTCGTTACAGAAGTACAGAGGAGGAAAGTGAGACAAACTGGTACCTGTGACCATCAGCTTCAGGACAAGTACATGCGACCGTCACCCTCAGGACAGGTACCTGCGACCATCACGTTCAGGACAGGTACCTGCGACCATCACCTTCAGGACAGGTACCTGCGACCATCACCTTTGGGACAGGTACCTGCGACCATCCCATTCAGGACAGGTACCTGCGACCATCAGCTTCAGGACAGGTACCTGCGACCATCAGCTTCAGGACAAGTATCTGGGACCATCACCGCAGAACAAGTAGCCCCTGAGGACATCTTGCCCCCCAGCCCTTGCTCCACTCTCCCCCCTTGTCCTCTAGCCCAAGCACTAAATATACAGCAGGACTTCCTCTCCTCCTGGCTGTCCTGGCTCACCTGGGCCTTCTCACACTAGGTAAGCAGGGAACAGCAGGTTTTCCTATTTTCAAGCATCTCTTGGCCTAACAGACCCAGGTTAGGGGAGGCCAGCCAGCCTGCAGACAAGCCCACTGCCAAGGCTCCAGCAGATGCACAGACCCAGAGCCCGAGCCGGGCCTCTGGATGGCTGGAGAGCCAGGTCATTGTTCCTCCCTGAGGTGGTACCTGGTTCTGAGAAGTAAACGGGGTAATGTTCTAGAAGCAGTGGACTTCAAACCCAACCCCACAAAATAAATGTTTAAAACTATGTATCCATTTGCACATTTTCAAGTTGACATCTAAAATTTCTCATCGTAAGTTTAAATACTTGTAGAGGATGTAATTTCCAACATATTGTAAATATTAACATTTCAAAATAAAACTGTTACTGTTTCTCTTTTAAATAAGGATCCAATGGAATCTAAATAACATAGCAATTTGAGATGCACCACCATCCATCTTAAAATTACAGAATCAGACTCTTCTTAAACAGTTGGAAGTTAGCAGTGTTCCTTTTGCCGCCTCAAACTCCAATTTCCAATCCACTCCCTCAGGATGTTTCTACTATCAGTGTATTTTATGTTTGAAGGCCTTTTATTGATTAGTCTATCATACTTACCAGGAAAAAAAATGTATATAAATATTTTAATTTTTTTAATTCATGTGACCATAAAGCTCTAAGTATCAAAAATTTTCTTCTGGATTGAATTATTATTATAATTACTATTAGTACACAATTGATGAAGACAACAGAAATATACTACAAATTTGTATAAGTAATAAGCATAAAAAATTAAACCTTATTAGAAATACATCTCAGAAGAGATGAATGCGAATTTTTAAAACTATTTCATGTATCCACAGATGATTATTACCCATTGCTAGAATAAGGCAGAGTTTATTTTCAATTCTATCTCTGTTTATCAATTTTTATAGATATAAGTGCTGAAACCACTTATTCAAATAAATAAAAAGACAGAATGGAAAGAGATTTACCAGAGCAAATTCTCTGAATTCCTTTAGAAATATATGCCAGCAATTACAGTAATTTACCACCAAAAATCATTTTTAATGTTCTCTCAGCTGACAACTCAATCAGGTCCTCTTTCAATTTTGTTGCAAGTGAAGAAGTGGAAATCCCTTGCTTGCCCCAGGACTACAACCAGCCACATGGCGCTCAGGAGACCAGATCCACATGTGGCTGTAGATAATGCAAGTGTGCGTCTGCTGTAGATAACCAGCTTCCTGTGAGCTAGGCACCCTGCCAACTGCTCTGCCCAAATTAACTCAATTTGTCCTCAGAAAGATCCCACGCAACAGGCACCACTATTATCCCCATTTCACAGACAGGCGGACTGAGGTGCAAATTGGTTAGGGAACTGGCCCAACATCACACAGCCAGAACCCAGGAGACCTCGCTCCTCACCGCCACATGCACTGCCTCTGCAGAGACGCGAGGAAGGCCAATGTGTAAGGGGCAGCCGGCAAGGAGGGTTTATAAGCTCCTTCCTAAACAGAAAGGCAGTGGGAGCAAGCACAGCAGGAAGTTGAGGCTCTGTGAAGTTTACTTTCTTGAATGTGCTCCCACCCCCACCTCTTAGAGAGGTTATACACAAACACTTCTTTCAAGTAACTGGCATCATGATGCTTGGTACACCATAGTACCCAATAAATGTTACAATGTTACTACCCATATTGTTACCATTGTCACAAAATGGCAGGAAGAGAAATAACTCCTGTCACTGGGACAAACACTGCAGGATTTCACCACCATTTTACAGTCTTGCTCCCTGACCCTAGGTCCCAACATCCTTTTGTCAAATAGTAGCCAAAGCCCAGGTAATAATAGGCCTGGAAGGAATTAGTAAATGGAGCAGTCTATTAACACGCAGAGGAGACGGAATTTGCAGAAAAGCCATGGGCTGCAAAGATGAACCGACCTGCAGTTAAACCCCAGCTCCACCACTTATCAGCTGAGCTCCCCAGAAGTCACAACATTCTGAGCCTCAGTTCCTCATCTCTAAAACGGGCATGAACCCTCACATCACTGGGTGGCTGCACAAAATGAGACAATGCCCCTGGGGGCATGCGACACAGGAAATACTGCTGGTGGCTGCTGGCATGCTTATTCTCATCCTCTTCAAGCCCAGACACCTAGTGACTGGCAAAACGCCCTTCTCCAGCATCCAGCAGCCCACCAGCCCAGGGATCTGGCACACAGAGGCCCAGCTGCTTGTGAAAAACCAGCCAAGCGGCTTGGCTTCCAATTTGTGCAAAGAGCCTTTCTCTACGCCTTGAAATTTCAAGCTCTCCAAACGCTTGGGGATGCCAGGGGGAGGTGAACGGAGAGATGTCTCGGTGGGTTTTATTTTTAAATGCTGGCATGGAAAGCGTCACTCTGGTCCCCAGCCACCACTTCCTCCCCCAAGTCATCACCAAAATGAACAGCAGACACATCAAGGATTTCATAATGCTTCCTCCGCCTGGTACATTCTCTCACAATGGCTCCACTCTCCCGTTCCACCCAGAGACTAAGTGGATTAAAGGTTTTAGTCTAAATCTTCCCAGGAAGCCATGTAAAGCCAACACTGACCCTGGGCTGTCCCTCACACCCTGAAACCCCAAGGCCCTCTCCCCACCTCCCCTCCCGTGGCAGGTGGCAGCCCACTGTGTTACAGTCTGGGAGCCGGCGGGTACAGGATCAGGTATGGGGGAAGGGCCCCTTTCTTCCCCTTTTAAGCAGTGTTTGCTGGTGAGCACGTAAAGTCACTTCCTCTAAAATGGCTACCAACAGAAATTTCCTCGTGGACCCTCACAAGCGTCTGTAGCTAACCTCAGGGAAGCATCTGGCCCACAGCGAGCTCCAAGTATAGCTCCAACTATGAGTCCAAGCCTCGGTGGTGGGTACGGAAGCATCTTCAAAGGCTGGGGACTTCCAACGTAATCATCAGAAAGGACTAAAAGACAAAAATAAGCCAAACCATCCTGGAGGAACAATGGTCTGCGACACCTAGCCTCAGAATGACAAATACTCAAGTACTCCTCCTCTGCCCACTGCTGGAGCCCTGGCAGGCATTATCAATCCATCCCTGCCCTCAGCCACTCACAGATTTAGCATCCTCCAGACAGGCACGACCAATCAATCAGAAAAGGCCCCAAAAGCATACTTCTTAGCCATTCCTGAACTCTGACTTCCTCCTTTTGCTGTATGGAGAGATTAAGGTCCACAGAAAAGCTCAGTGCAGATCACGCAACTTTGCAGAGCCAAGATGAGCCTGGATGAAAGTTCTAATGAGAGGCTTCCAGAAACTACCTCCTTCCCCAAAACAAACCTCAGCCTCCGGGTGACAAGTTCAACCCACAAACTACGAGGAGGGAGGCCAGAAGGAAGAATTCAGCAGCTCTCCACCAAGGCTGAGACTGAGGCACCCAGCCCCACCCACCCCCGTGGATGCTGTCAGAGCTGCACATCTATTTCAGAGCCACAGAGCCTGCCCCAGGCCCTGGGAGAGCTTCTCTCTCCATCCATCCTTCCTTCCCCAGCCAATGAGCTCCCGACCCAAATCCACCCCAGGGTGAGGCAACACAGGGATCAAGAGGCCCCACTTTCTCAGTCCACCCTCCAGAAGCCAGGGGCCCATAGAGAAGAGCAGGTGTGGCCAACTGACAGCAGAAAAGGGGTCACTTGGGGTGGGGACGCACCCTGACTCGGGGGGAAAGGAGAAGGGGTGGGGACAGGAGTGGTCTTGGAGATGACACCACTCACAAGAATGGTCCAAGCTAGGAGAGGGCTCCTCCCCAAAGGGCTGAACAGTCACGGCAGGGGCCCAGGGGGCTGCTGCTCCCTCGGCAGAGCCTGAGGACAGGCACACGCAAACCGTGGGGGCATCGGGACCACAGACGTCTGGCTGAGTGGCCATGACCCCTCACTCTGCCCACCACAGACTCACCTCTCCCCTAGGCACCTCCTTCCACCAACAAAGCCACAGCAACTCCACAAACCTGAGAGACCACCGGCCCGCTCGTGTCCTGCCAGCGCAGAAACCACGGCAACTCCACAGGGGAGACGTGGAGAGAGGGCCAGGCGCCCAGGCTCTTCAGAGAGAGGGGGAAGGGAGTGCTGAAAGGCCCTCCACCCGAAAAATGGTGAGGGCGTCGTCCATACTCACCTGCACGACTTCTATCCCTCGCTTCCTGTGGAGAAAAACAAAGAAAACAAAGGTTAATCCAACGGGCAGGAAACATCCTTCCAGAAGTTCACTGCAGCCGGCTAGAGGCAGGATGAGGGGAGCTGGCAGCCACACCACTCAGGCCATGGTCCCCACAACAGCCTCATTTTCAACAGGAAGGTTTATGAGCTCCTAGCCGGTCCTCAATGCACCTTTTGGCAGAAAGGGAGGGTTAGTTCCCCAGAGGAACTTAGCTGGAGTTCTAGAGAGACCCTAAGTTGGCTGGTTTTCCTCACACCCAGCTGTCCAATCCAGGCCTGAGTGGGCGCAGCTCCAGCCTGGATGGCCCCGAGACCCTCCCCACCACCATATTCATCACCGACGGCCTGGCCATCCCTCCTTAACTCAGCCACCTCCCATGGCTCCCCATCTCCTCCCACCTCAGGTCTGACCCCTCGGCCTGGCCCCCCAGGTCTGCCTCAGCCCATCCACTCTCCCACGTGCAGGAGGCCCCGAAACTCTTCCGACCTGCCTCCGCAGCTGGTCCAGCCTACTCACCCCGACCCCCTCCTCATATCCCTCCAAGGCTGGACCTCGTCTCCTCCATCTGTCCCCCACAATCCCATGGCCACTGTTCTCCTGCACACATGCCCTGACTCACCAATTTCAGAGTCTGGGGTCAGGGTCAGGGTCTCGGCAGAGGAGACCCTCAGGGCTTGCCCACCTTTACCTGCCCCGGCCTGCATTCCTTCCTGAGGACAGCTCAGGCACCTCCAGACTTGGTCCACGCTTTCATCCCAGCCTGTAGGATGCGGTTCAGACAGGAGCTCTCCCAGGACGCCTTCCCTGACCCCCCATCCCTCACCCCCACCCAGAACCAGAACACTCCCGAAAACTCAGGGCCACCGCTAGCCTGGCCCTTCGTTCTCGAGTTGTGACGGGCCGGCACCAGGGCAGCAAGCTGGGAAGGCACAGGGGTCCACATGGGCCGTGGACAGCCTGCCAACGGCTGTGCCCGCGGGCATTTCCCTGGAAAGAAGGGCCAGGCCTCCAGCCAGGAAACCTCAGGGACGGGAGCTGCCTCGCCCAAGCTGCTTCCCTGGAGCAGGGACGGGGCAAACGCAGTAACTGTGAGGGCCCTGTGCCTCGCGGTGGTGCCCACCGGGGACACCAACACTCCCTGCACGTTAACACAGCTCGGCTCCCGAGCCCGGCCCGGCCTGCGTCAGGAAGCACGACAGATGCATGGCCCCCGTGGGGCTCACAGTCTAAGGGAGGAGATGGCACCAATCCTGCGGGAACCCCCTGGCGACCGTGAGCAGGCACAGTCCCCCAGCACAGCACAGCCGAGGTGACACCCACCCATCTTACATGCGTCGGTTAGTTCATCCAACAAGTGTTTCAGTGCCTCTGAGAGCCAGGCCCCGAGTGGAACCTTGCGAGGAAGCCACCACACGAGACAGTGAGATGGAGGCCAAAGAGGGCTGCCCAGGTCACACTGTGGGCGGTGCCCAGATGGCCCTCCCCTCGACCCCCAACACCTCCATGGAACCCCGGGCCCCAAGGAACCCAATTTGAAGACCACGGTGGTAGATGCTTTCAAAGGTCCCTGCCCGTCACTCAGCTTCCCTGCAGTTCCGAAAGGAATGGTGACCGGCAACTATTCAGCTTCCATGACTTCATGAGGGGACCGCCCAGACACAACAGCACAGCCTTGGGCCACCAGAGCTCACAGCAAGGGGACAGAGGGCGTCCCCAGGAACCTGTGCCACGCCCAGTCGTCAGCTCACTGCCCAGAGCCGTCAGCTCTGCCCCTGCCTCATTCCCAGGTCACCCTGGCCCCAAGTGAGCATTGGTGACAGCAACCTGCCACGGTCACTCAGCTTGTGCCTCTGACTCACCAGGTCAGGCTGGGTGGCTTCTCGACCTGCACCTGCTCCTGGGCAGAAATCTTACACGGCCGAGACAGAAGCCCCACGACAAGACCGGGGACCACACAACAGGAGAGAGACGAGCACTGAGGGAGACGGGGCGGCGGGCGGACGTGACCCACGCCAGGTGCACAGGGCTTCCGCTGGGCGCCGGGCCGGCCCAGGCTTTCCCTCCGAGTTAATCCTTGCGGCATCCAGATTATCCCGGCGTGTGGCTCTCCTCTCCTTATGCAGCCAGCCGCGGTCATTTCCAATCTGCCCACACTTGACATCGTCCCAGACGGCTCTCCCTCCCCGAGTCCTAAAAAGCTCACAGGGCTCTAACTTTGAAAACAGATGGAACCCGTAAAATAAAAGAAACAAAAGGGGGGAAAAAAAAAGTAATCTTGAGAACAGACAGGCTGAAAATCTCAAGTGGGGCTGAGCTCCCAGGAGCCAGAACAGTTTCTCCATAGCTCAGAACTTCAAGGACAGGATAAATTGTGACTCTGGCCAAAAAGAGGGGGTTTGGCTCCCCTTTTAGTCCACGTCAGGCCACACACGTACACTAGACATGCTCGATGGCAAGTGCTCGCTGCTGCTCACTAAGGCCTTCGGCAGCCCCATGAGGGAGGGGCGGTGACAGCCCGTTAGCGGATGGGCAAGCTGAGGCCTGGCAGCCTCCAGAAGTGCGGGCGCTGGCTCCAGAGCCGGGCTCCCAATGCTCACAGGGTGACCGGCAGGGGAGGCCCTGGGAGGGGCGGGCCTGATCTCCAGGCTCCAGGACCTCGGAGTAAGGGGGAGACGAGCAGGGGCAGGGGGGAAACCACGTTCCCTCTGGTGGTGGGAACCCATGCACGCCACCGTGGCCCGCTCAGGGAAGTAAAACGGAAACCTGCTGGGGCTCACTTCTTCACCTGGAAGTTCTGCCGAACCAAGGCACCAACAACCCTCGTTTCCCCGCTGCAGGCTCCTGAAATCCGGAGAGTTCAGAAATCGAACCATGATGCCAAACGGGAAGAGGGAGGAGGGGGCAAAGGAGGGAGGGAGATGGGAAGAGAAACCAGAGAACTCACTGTCAAGTGATTAACCACTCCTCCCAAAAACCCCAGCTCCATGACCCCACGCCACAGACACGCTTGTTTGAAGCTGGGGCTGTTAACGGCCACACTGTTGGTGACAGCAAAAGAGCTCCCAAGAGGGGCCACTAACAAACGGAACGCTGTCGAAGGAATATTACGCAGCAGGAAAAAGGGGTGAAGCGCTCCTCACACCCGCACAGCATTATTTCCAGACACTGCTATGTGAAAACGTAAGCACAAAGCCCTGCATGCTGCGTGCAAGTATCTGGGTTAAGAACGACTCCAAGACAAGAATGAGTACTTGTGTACACACAGAACAAATGTAAAGTACTACAAGTGAACAGGGGTAGCGGGACCTCTGGTCAAGGGCAAGGGTGGCTAGAGGTTGGGTGAGGAGACTTCCCTTGCACTGTGCGCCCTCCTGCAGCTCTTGAATTTTGTGCCACTGCCTCTCACATATTCGCAAAAACTAAAGAAACATATTTTTTAAATAGTTGCCAGGCTGGCCCCGTGGCCGAGTGGTTAAGTTCGCGCGCTCCACTGCAGGCGGCCCAGGGTTTCTTTGGTTCGAATCCTGGGCGCGGACATGGCACTGCTCATCAAACCACGCTGAGGCAGCGTCCAACATGCCACAACTAGAAGGACCCACGACGAAGAATATACAACTATGTACTGTGGGGCTTTGGGTAGAAAAAGGGGAAAAAATAAAATCTTTAAAAAAAATAATTACTGCTAAAAATAAATAAATAAATAAATAGTTGCCAGCCTTCCCAGTGCCTGGTTTAAAGTAGATGCCTGATAAAGGCATGAACCAATTGATCGATAGATCGATGCAGTGAAGCAAAGGACCTCAGGATTTATCTAGAAAAGTTTCCAAGTTCTGCTCGAAGAGGAGCTGAATTAACACCCATCCCAGGGCCACGGGACTGTCACGCATCAGAGGATTCAGCTCGCGGTCTGCGTCCACTCAAACACTCGGGGCCTGGGAGACAGGCCGGGAGGGAACAGGCCGCAGCGTTAACTGTGGCTGCAGAAGGAGAGCGATGTGTGTGGTTTTCTCCTTTACACTTCCTGGTATTTTCTAGTGTTCTAAAACGAACACAGATATTACTTCCAAAATTACAGAAAAAGTAACAATAAAAGTTAAATAATTACAGAATTTTATTAAAAGCCTGCTCCTTGAGGAAATCTTTATAGGCTGTAAAACAGTCATTTTCTTGATAAATATTGCATTAATAAGTTTTGGATGGAGGCCTACCCCACAGCTCATAATATAAACTTGCTTTTCCACAAGCTGGATAACTGATGGAGAAGGATCCATTTTGGACAAGGGACTCCCCCCCCCAATCCCCCCACTCCCCCCATCCCCCAACTCCTGAAGCTCAGGGAAAGCACAGCCTTGGGGAATTTCAAATACTCATTTACAAAACCAACTGTCCTCTTGTGGGAGGAGGGAGAGCAATCAAAGAGGGCTTGAGGGAGGAAGCGAGATTTGCCATTTGAACAAAAACTGAAGGAAAACTATAGACCCTGGGGAGAAGTTAAAGAGGAATAACACGAGTGCCCCCTTCCCAAAAGAAGTCTGGGGATGTGGGAGCATAAGACCCACCGAGGGGGCAGGCAGGGGCCATGAAAAGCAGACAGTAGATGTAGGCTAGGCAGGCCCCAGAGGCCTGGACTGTCACAGTGCATTGGCCAGTAGGTTCCAAATGCTAAGGCAGATGACTAAGAATCACCACGGGAACTTGTCAACCAATTCAAGGTCCAACGCTGAAGGCTCTGGTTCAGGAGGTCTAGGGGCAGAGCCTGAGAGGGATCCGGGGCTGGTCACACTCCAGGCGTTGCTCAGGAGCAGCCAGGTATGGGAACCGCTGCTCAAGCACGAGGAGCAGCAGGACAGACTTGCCTGGGGGTGGGGTGTTCATTCAGAGGCAGCCCTTCCAGGTCCTGGGGACAGAAGGACACAAAAGAACTAGAAGCAGCTATGGTGCTCAGAGTCTGGGCGCAGCAGGCTGAGGCCACACACCAGCACCGGGAGAGGACACTGTAGGAAGATGATAACTCTTCCATTTCTTCAACAGTCATGCCAGGAGGAGGTTAGAAGCCCAGGACTGAGCTGAGCGGACAGTCCAGGGTTAGCAAAACACAATCTGGGAGGGCAGGTGGAGGTGGAAGGGGGGTTGTGTCCCCAAGAGGAGACCATGGACCCAGACCCAACTACATCTTGTGCCTCAGTGTCCTCACCTGTCAAGTGAGGAGACTCCTGGAACCACCCCACAGGACTGCTGGGGCCCACACTGGAGCCGAGGGCTTCCGTTCCTTCTGCTCCGCTCTGCCTTTTGGAGGCGCCCCTCCTCTGTCCCACATGGTTCCAATGGGCACTCAAACAATCGAGGGGCTGTACCCCCTCCAGGTGGGCACGTGGCCTGCACCACACTGGGTTGCAGGATGGGCATGGGGCCCAAGCCAGGCCAGTCCTGGGCCTTTGCAGGACAGGTCCTGAGGGACTGTGACAGCAGGAAAGGTCAGAGGACACCATGGCCACATTGACCTGCGCAGCCAGACTCTTGAGAAGGAGAAAAGGCCAGCGTTCTCTAGCCGGAGATCAAGGCCTGAATCCAGGCCGGAGCCTGTCCTTGCTGGACTCTCAGTTATGGACTTTGCTTAAGCCGGTTTATGCTGAGTTTCTGCCACTGGCCGCTGTCCTGCTCACCACAGCAGGTGCTCAGTAAGTGACAGCGGCTACACTTCCTGAGGATGAGAAAAATTGCCCTGGATGACCTGGTGCGGAGGGAGTGGGGACCACAAGGAGTCCAATGAAGACGATAACATGAGGAGGAGACAGGAGCAACGTCCCAGAAGCCAGCGAGGCAGGACCATCAAGAGGGAGAAGCATCCACGAGCCCTCGCCACAGCGAGGCCACGTAAGGCCTGAGGTGCGGCCACTGGATGTGGTGTCAGGAAGGATAACACGGACACAGGGAGACAATGACCCCCACTGAGCGGCAGGCCTGCCTCACAGCCGAGCAGGGCCCAGTGAGAACCAGCAGCAGGCACAGAACAGGTTGCTGAGCCGCCGTGGGTCTCAGCTTTCACATTTGATAAATGGGTATGACCTTTCCAGCCCAGTGGGACCTTCCGGGGCGGGTGTGACACCCGAGGGCTGCAGGCGAGTGCAGCCCAGGAAATGGTGAATCAGCCGGGGAGAGAGAGAGCTATGCCGAGACCCAGATGCACCCTCCAACCAAAAAGTCCAGTGACAGCTGGGAGAACTGCCGGCGCTCAGAGAGAGCACAGCGACTGAAGAATAGGGAAGTCTGTCAAAAACGGGGCCCTGGGGTTCAACAAGACCTGCTTTCCCGCAATAGGCAAGGCCACAGCCCCTTGCCTGCCCTCCAGACACAGCTGAGGGCCGGCAGGGCAAGTCGCCACTGGAAAGGGGGCCTGCAGGACAAGCCAGCTGCAGAGGGATGCCAGGCCGGCCTCGGGGGCAGCCCCACAGCAGAGTGATGGGGCGGAGCGGCAGGCCCTCCCACCAGCGGGCCCAGAGCAAGCAGCAGCACCTGCACCCAGAGCTAGACCCACTGGGAGACAGGCGGGGAGTAATTACGCAAGTGGAAAGCCGGGCACGCTCTCACCCAAGCCATTTGTAGCTCGGCTCGCTAATTACCAGACTCCAGGAACCCGGAATAACAAGGCCCATTGACACCCACGAGGCCTGCCAGCAACCTCCTCCCACCTCTCCCTGTCTTGCAGGGGGTAGGGCTTGCGGAACGTCTCCCAGGGACTCAGGGTTCCCTGAGCAGGAGGCTGGGCCTCCTCTCTCCTCGGTGAGTGCACAGGGACACGCTGTCCGGCTGCCTCAAATGCCGCCCCAGCGTCACCCCTAACCCACGCTCAGGGTCAGCCCCTGGGGAGCCTTCCTGGCTCTCCCTCTCCGCAGAGACCCCCACACCACAGCACTGATACGGAGTTGCCTGGCTCTGTGCTGCCAACGCCCCCCCAGGCTAAGAGCTTTGTGGCAGACATTAATGGGGGCCAGAAATACCGTCAGTTCCCCTCCTGGGCACTCCCCCCACCCCACCAGATTAGGCAATGAAATGTGCACAGAAGTGACTCACGTCACTTCCAAGTAGAAGCATTTAACTGCCAGTGGCCAACCCCCTGGTCAGCCCTCCTAGAGCTCAGTAACTGTGGAAGCACGAGGTCACAGGCCCCAAAGCCAGCCCGGACCCCCTCCTGGAAAGGAACCCAGCCGGGTGGCAATGAAGCCAGGCTGGGAACGAGAAAGAAACTATTAAGAGGACCATCAGTAGCAGTGGTTCTCAACCAGGCAATTTTGCCCCCAAGGGACATTTGGCAACACCTGAAGACATCTGACTGTCACAAGTGGGGGACGTGCTACTGGCATCCAGAAGGTAGAGGGCCTACCAGGCACAGGACAGCCCCCTAAAATAAGGAATTACCGACCTAAACTGTCCACAGCGCCAAGGTTGAGAAATGCCGGGTACAGCCGACCAGCACTGAGCCGCCGCAGAGCTGTCCAGGATGGGGACAAGCCATAAATAAACCCGCTGTTGCAAGAGCTTCCAAGGGGGTACTTATTGCAGCCTAACCTGGCCTATCCTGACGAATAAACGTTCCTTGAGGAAACAGGGCTTGTACCCTCTGCCCACACCGCAAATTCTTAGCACGATACCCGGCACATGGCATCTGGAGGTGCAGCACAGAAGGCATCGCGGGGCGGGGGCCGGCAGCCCCAGTCCCTCCTCTCATCTAACCGCCCCAGGAAGGACCCTGTTCTCTAAAAACACCCAAGCCTGACATAACTGTGCCGTGGCATAAGCTGTTCCCTCTGCCAGAATGCCCTTCCTCCCCTGGCAAACTCCTGCTCCACCAGCAACAACAGCTCCCACAGCATACTTGCCAGCAGGCTGTTCCTGCCACTTCCCTGGGCAGAAATGATGGCTCTTAGCCATACAGCCATCTGACACTTAAGACTGCTCTGTGCTGCATTTCGGACTGTGAGCCCCTGAGGCCAGAGGCTGTGTTCTTTATTCCAGCACCCTGTGCCCAGTGCACAGCCCACACCTCACGCAGGCCCTTCCTGAATGAGGATCCCAGCCTCCCAGTGCGGGGCTCCAGCCCTGAGCCGCCCCTGCCTGTCGGCTTCCTCGGCCGCCTGGTTTACTTGGTGGTGGTTTGATAATTTGGATTTTCCTCCTATTAACAGTGCCAGAAGCTGAAATGGCCCAATATAAAGGCAACATACGAACAGAATTTTAAAGCCAGTACAAACATCTTAATTGTTTGGACAGCTCCGGGAAAGAACCAGATAAACTGGACGCTGCCTTATGTCTTCTTTTTGGTGGGGGGAGACCCCTTCCCTTGATTGGACAGTCACCAATTCCCGTCACTGAAGACTTTCCTCCATACTAGGTGCCCCACCTGGAGGAGGCGGCGGGCCACAGGGTCCCTGCAGTGCAGACACGGCAGCGTGAGTCAGCATGTCCCTTCAGGCCTAGAACAAGCCCACAGGGTCCCTGGAAGCGGCTTTTCCTCCTGAACCCAAGATGTGAGCGAGAGGCAGACCTGGTGACTCACCTTCCTGGCACCTCCTGGAAGGAAGCAGAACCACCCAGGCCGAGGGGCCTTTGCTACTGAGGCACACGGCAGCCCAGAGGCCTAGGCACCTTTGAAACCACTCCACTTTCAGGATGGGGAAACTGAGGCAGGGGTGGGCTGGAGATTACCAAGGATGTGTTCTGCTGCATCCAAAGTGCCACCATTTCAGATTGGAAATCACCCCAGCTTTTCATCTGAAAACAAATGTTGAAATTCCCTTAATGGCATTTGACACGCCCCCACTTTTTAATATAAAAATCTTCTACTTGAAATTCCTTTTAAGTCTTTCACTACTTCCTTGCAGGTGCTGTAATGAGCAGGAGACCCACAGGGGCTGCAGGAAGGGCTGGTTCCAGCGCTCCCACCACTACTACCACCCCAGCTATCAGTCTGCCTGCCCCAGGGCTAACGACTCAGTCTGTTCTCTCCACAGCAGTTTCTTATTCCCAAGAATGCAAAGTCCCTTTAACATCAGCCTAATGAGCACAGTCAGCCACAGCAGGGAGCCAGGAATTCCCACACCGACATTTCCCTCCTTTGGACCCGCTGGGGGAGGGAGAAGCCTGCTCAAGAAGGTCTGAGTTTTTTAGCACCTATCCTCAGGGTACCACAAGCTCTTAAAATAACTGCACGAACGTGTGTCCCAGGCCTGCGATCTGGGATGCTGACATCCTTTTAAAGGCTGCGGTCCAAAGTAGATAAAACATCTCCATCCCCCCAGATGCTGCTGCTAGCACCCCCTCACAGCAACGCTCCCTCCTGGCCTGAGGGTTGGAGTCTAAGGCCACGAGGAAGATTCTCTGAGCCCCTGTTTTTAGAGGGTCTGTGCCCTGACGCTGGGCCTCCAAGCACAGGAGTGCAGAGTCCCCGTCCGACTGTCATCAAACATTTGCTGGGCTTCTCTGTCCAGCCCCGGGCTGGCTCAGGAACAGAGGGGTCCCCAAGCCACAAGGCCTGCCTAGAGATGCGAGCAGCCACGGGGCCCCTGAATACAGCAGACATCTGGGTGATGGCAGGGGACGCGGGAAGGTGACTGAAGACTGCTGTCTGAGCTGAGCCCCGGGGTGACCAGGAGGGAGGCTGCCAAGCAGCAGGCACGGCTAGGGCAAAGCCAGGGCCTCCGGGCCCCTCTGCCACAAGCACCAGGGTTGCTGTCACATCACAGCAAAGGTGAGGTTAGCCCCCCCAATCCCAGAAAACTTAAACCAGAAAGTACCTTATTCAAATATTCCCCCAGCCCCTCAGCTATTTACAGGATGGCCAATGGGAAGGCAAGCCCAAGGAGTCAGGGACCAACCTCATCCACTGGTCTGTGATTAAGGGTAGGGAGTCAGAGGCCGGCCCATGGCCAAGTGGTTAAGTTCACGTGCTCTGCTTTGGCAGCCCAGGATTGCGCCAGTTCGAATCCTGGGTGCCGACCTGGCACCGCTCATCAGGCCATGGTGGGGCGGCGTTCCACATAGCACACCCAGAAGGACCTACAACTAGCATATACAACTACGTACTGGGGGACTTTGGGGAGAAGAAAAAAAAGAGGAAGATTGGCAACAGATGTTAGCTCAGGGCTAATCCTCCCCAAAAAGAGAGCAGGGAGTCAGAGCCTGGCTCTGACCTTGACCCCACCTGTCCCCATCAGGCCCGAGAAAGGCACTGTTATGAACACTGTATTAATTTCCTACTGCTATTGTAACAAATTACCACAAACGGCAGTGGCTGAAAACAATGCAAATGTCCTCTCTTACGGTTCCAAGGTCAAGAGGCTGCATTCCTCCCCCAAAAGAAGGCACGCCTTTCCCTCCTCCAGTTCTCAGGCTGCCTGCACTCCTTGGCTCCTGGCCACATCACTGTGACCTCTGCTTCGGTTGTCACATCTCCTTCTGACCCTCCCATCACCCTCTTATGAGGACCCCTGTGATTACACTGGGTCCACCCAGGTAATCCGTGATAGTCTCCCATCTCAACACCCTTAACCTTTGGCACATCTGCAAAGTCCCTCTGCATGTAAGGTACCGTATACACAGGTTCTCACCCCCCACTCCAAGGCCCCCTGGCTCCACTGAAGGCCACATCCCTCAGATCCTGCCAAGTGGCAGCAACAGACACTCCCCAAACAGAGGTGTCTGGAGCCTGAGCCCAGCACCTGGGCACACTGAGGCCACAGGGGCCTGCTGAGCCCCCATTTACAGGCCTGGGGATGCCAGGCCTGTAAATGGCCTCAGCCCCATTCCAGATGAACTGAGCACCCGACTCTAGAAACAGGCGGCGGCTTCATCTCGTGCCCGAGACCCTCAAATCTCAGGGAGGATTCCAAAGGCCTGGGCACAACCCAAACAAAGGATGGGTAATACTAGTAATTCCCGGGCCCCCCACTCTGCCCTCAGGCCTGTTCTCCTCAAGCCAGGGAGCCGCCTCTCCTCCCCCCCGCCAGCCACTGCCCCAAGTCTGGGCTGAAATCCTTCCTCAGACCCTCAACCCCCAGGAGGCTGGGGGAGGGGCGCTGTCGCCCCCGGGAAGGCCTGCGGGGAAGAGCCCAGAAGGCAAGCTGTGACTGGCCTCAGACGTCCCGAGACCACTGTGGAGTGGGCACTGGACATGCTCCAGGTCAGGCGAGGCCCAGAAGCAGGGGGAGCCGACAGGCCTGTCTCTGCCCCTCCTCAGGGTTGACAGCTTCTCCCGACTGTGATGTCACCTCAAATCCACGCTTCCCAGGCAGAAGGAACCCTTCCTACAAAGCCGAAAGGACGAGGAAACCGATTTCAGCTCAACCGTGGGGAGAGGTTGCCAGCTCCCAAAGGAAGGCTGACCAGGCAGGGGGTGATCGCCCCATGGTGGGAGGGATTCAAGCAAAGGCCGGATGGCCACCATCAGGGAGGGAGAACTGTACACAGGGAAAGTGGTGGAATTAATGTCTTAGGAACCCCTTCTGATCTCTAAAGGTTTCTGAACCTACCAACAAGTGAGAGCAATGGGTGGGTCACAGGACTCACAAAGGCAAAGGTGCTCCAAAGGGTAGGTCGGCTGGGCCTCCAAGGGAGAAAGAAGGAGCCTGGGGCCTCAGAGGGCCCCACTGCCAGAGGTTGAAAACCCAGGGCCTGCTCCCGGCAGGGGGGCATGCACCCCCACCTTCCTCTTGCCCAGCCTCCCACCCTGCCAGGCTCTGCAGCTGGGAGCTGTGGTAACAGGCCCCAAATAGTGAGAGAAATGCCTCAGAGAGCCCTAAACAGGGTGTCACAGCAGCCGCCAGCCAAAGCGAAGAGCTGGGACCCTGGCAGAAGTGAGCAATGCCAAAAAGAGGAAGCCCTGATTCTAGCCAGAAGGGAAGAAGGCTTGAGTGCCGGCAAAGGGTAGCCGCCCTGCCTCAAGAGACACAGGCCTCCATCCTGACGGCCACCGGGACCACCAGGCCACCGTGCTGCTGTCCCTGCACACTCCCCTAGGGGCCCAGCCCGTGACCCTCTACATCTAAGGTGTGACTCATCACCTTGCTGCCCCCTACCCCAGGCCTCCTGCGCTTCCTTTGACCCCCCCTGGCATTCAAGGCCTCTACAGCAGGCGCCCACCTCCTCGCCTGGTGATGCTCACCCATCCGTTCCCAGCACACCTGGCTCCGTGACCTCCTGCACAGGCTGGTTCCCCCACACCTCCAACCACATGCCTCTACACTGTAGTGCTCCCCTTCCCGAGTCTGGAACACCCCAACCCCTTCCCGCCACCCACACTGGAAGCTTCTTCCTCAAATGTCCTCCCAGAGGGCAGCCCAAGTGTAAGGCCACTGAGGGGCCAGGGAGGCGGCTCCTGACTGGAAGGGCCAGCGAACGGTGCTTCCTCCTCATCTGGACGCCTCCCTCCCCAGGGACAAGGATGCAGCCCACCTGTTCCAATCCTTGTTGGGGGGGCTCTACTGTCCGTGCCCACTTCCCTGACTCAGGATGCTCATCTGCTGGACGACTCTCCAGGGATGATCTGAACGCCAGGATAAGAACTCGAGAGAGGGAGGAACGAGCCCAATTTTCAGGGAGTGGGGAGAGGAGGCTTACTTTTTTTATTTTGCCAGTTTTCTCAAACTAAATTCCTCCAGATGACTTGCTTTCTCACGAACCACCTTTTATATCCAAGGCATTCTTCTATCCATTATTTCATGCATACTTCTCGAGCACCTGCTCTCTGACCAGCATGGTCCCAACACCTAGGACACAACAGTGAAGACAACAGAAAGGGTTCCTGTCCTCCAGGAGCTGACAACACGTAGAGGAGGATGAACAAGAGAACAGCTGAAGTAAGTGCAACGTGTGACATGTTCTGGAAGGAACACTTGAGAGGCTGAGGCAGAGAAGTGGGGACTCTGCTGAGATCTAAAGGCTCAGAAGGAGCCAGTGGTGTGAGCGTGGGGAAGGAGCTTGCTAGGCAGCAGGAATGGCATATGCCAAGGTCCTGAGGTAGAAAAGATTGAGAGCAGCTGAAGAACTAAGAAAAGATCATGGAGGCAGAGACACGATCAGGAGTGTGAGGGGCAGGAAGCATGCCTGGGGCCCTGAGGGGCCGTTCTTGTGCTGTTTGGTTACCCAGGCCAAGAAATTCTCCTTTTGCTTAAGCTCATCTGAATTGGGTTTTCTTTCACTTGCATCTACAAGAATCCTGGCTCCTACAACATCCAAAACAAAGCACCACATTCCATCACCTCCTCCACCAACGTGAGCCTCAATCTTGAAAGCAGACACCACCTCCCATCCAGTCGCCCAAGAAGAGCCCAGCGTGACCCTCCACTTCTCCTCTCCCTCGTCCCCTGCCCCATCCGGTCACCACACAAAGGTTTCAACGGGGCCTGCAGGCAGCCAAGGGCCGGTGGTCCCTCTCCCAGGAGGTGGCCAACTGCACGCTAGAAGGAGGGGCAGGAAGAGAAGAGCAGATGGTCTCTCGGTTGAGGGAAAGAGAGAAGCCCCCAGTAGTGCTGGCTGGCTGATTGCATATAATTATGAAGGAAAAGCGTTCTTTAAAATTAGCTTCCCCAAAGCGGATATAATTGTAAGTGTCCCTTGCAGTGCGATTACAGCATCAGCCCAACAAATGTTTTATCATCAGCACAGATCATTCAGGCCCCTACAGGCAGAAAAATTACAATGCCAACAAAGGCGCAGGGGCCAGACAGCTCCCAGAGAAGCACTTCCAGCTGCCCAGGGAAAGCCCTGGCCCAGAAAACCCAGCTCAGAACCGGCCCCGCTCCCCTGCACACCTGGCTCAGGGCCAGTCCCCAGAAGGCACAAGGCACATCTTTCTTCCTACTTTCCTTCTTTCTCTTTAGGGTCTCTGATGTTCAGACTCAAATCCCAAGAGCAGCCGTTAATAACAACAAGGACAGTTTCACAGATTGTAAATGGCCACGTGCCGTACTTTGTGCCTCAGTTTTCCCATCTGTAAACTGGGCGTGACAATGGCGTGTATCTCATGACCTGCTGGAGGATGGAATGATGCCTGGCACATAGTGAGCATCCATCAGTGTCACCACAATCCTCCTCCTCCCGTTTAACCTCGGAACAGTGCTGGCCTGGTTCTGCAGAGGGGGAACCTGACACTCAGAAAGACTAGAGGAGCCATTCAGCTACGGGTGAAGAGCAGGATGCAAACCCAGCTCTGCCTGAGTCCAAACTCCACACTCATCGCAATGAGTCCTTGCTGGGCTCGAGGGATAATGGAAAAGGGGCTTCTCTGAGCTTCTCAGGATGCCACTCCTGGGAGAGCTGACAGACCAGCATGCACTCAGACCTCAGCGGGCAGCCCGGCCCTCTCCAGCCTGGCCACACGACCCTCTTCAGAACTCGGGGCTTTGAAACGTCACAGGCTCTGGCTGGGTGGCTGGCCTCCACTATTCCTCTCTCCCTCCAGGGGAGGCCTTCTAGCTCTGGGCCCTCCACTCCTTGGGTCCTTCCATTCTATACGCAACAGAACCAAGGCCCAGAACTAAGAGGAGCCTGAGGTCACAGGGAGAGTCAGGAGGACATCAATAAACTGTCACCAGGCCCCCATGATAAGCCCAGCACGAGGGCATGAGAGGCACCCCACACTGGCATCTCCAATCCGTACCAGCATCCAAGGAGAGGAAGGGCTGCCACAGCCCCATTTCAAAAATGAGAACAGTGAGGTCCAGAGAAGCATCAACGGACAGGTTCAGGGTCTCCAACAAGGGAAGAGGAGAGCCATGCCCTGCCTCCCAGGCCAGAGAACTGGCCACACTGAGTACCCACCAACACACTGCCACACAGGCCTTGACTGGGGTGGTGAGGACAGTGAGCAGGCCATCCCCACACCTGGTGGCTGGGTGGCAACAAAGCCAGGCTAGCCCTGGTTCTCGCTGAGCGACTGTGCCCCCAGGGGATATGTGGCAATGCCTGGAGACGTTTTTGTTTGTCACAGCTGGGGAAGGAGAGGCACCCAGGAAGCGGAGGCCAGAGATGCTGCGAAACACCCCAAAATGCACAGGATAGCCCCTAACAAGTAGAAGGATCCAGCCCAAAATGTCAGGAGTGCCAAGGCTGAAGAACCCCGAGCTACGGTAACCTGTGAATGATTCCGATCGAGAGGGGGTTGGTTCAAAGAAACAAAACTTTCAATTAAATAAATATGCACGCGTTCATGCACATATGCATCTATGTACATATGGGTATATGCATGCGCACGTGTCTGCTTGCATGTGCCGGAATATCCTGGAAGCATAAAAAACTAGGAACAATTCCAGGAAGCAAGCTGGGGTGAAGGGACATCGCCAGGACAAGAAGACCCTTTCAACTGTCAGTCCTTTCTCATCTTTTGATTTGAATGTGTGACTGTACTATTTCAGTTCATTTATGTTCTCTTAGAAATAAAAAACTCACCCTTCGCGGCATGTACACAGTCTCAACCTCCCAACCTCCATTCGGACAGCCTCTGGAGCAGGAAAATCTGAGGCCAGCCTCCCACACGCCTGCCTGACAACTCCGGGATCAGATCCTCACTGAGAATGCCCACCAAGGCACAAGGTTCCACCCTACCCCCCGCCACCCTCCAAGCCTGCCACCCCCCAGGCTGGGCTCCCCCAGCTGACCACAGAGCCTGCGGGTGACCCAGCTGAGCTGGGCATGCTGTGGTCCTGGCTGATGCCAACCGGTCCAGCCAAATTCCTGTCCCAGTACAGCCAGTCTCAGGAACGTGTGCTCACCAGCCTGGGGCACCAGGAGACTCCAGAGGGTCAGGGGCCGGATGCCAGGGGGATGGGCTGGAAGGGCGAGCGAGCTCGGCCTCAGCTAAACTCCCAGGGCCCCAGGCATGCTCCCCACCAGCTACTAAGTGACCCACTTCTCATGCCACTCCTCACGCACCTGCCTCCCAAGGGCCCCACCCCAATCACGATACCAACGTCCTCCACAGGAACATCTCACCCGGGCTGGCTGACACCCAGCCGGCCTGTCTGGCAGATGCCTCATCTGGTCCTCACAACAACCCTCCCCCTACTCCCCACCCGGCTCTCCCCTCTGCACGCTCATCACCATCTGTCCCTCCAACCAGAAGGGCAGCTCATAAAAGCAGCCCTTCGTTCTCTTCTAGGGCCCATGGCCATGCCCAGACGGACTCAATGCCCATTTCCTGACCGAATAAGCAGACGAACAAACACCCCATTCTGCGGGGGAGGCACACCCCACGTTTACAGAAGCATCACAGCAGATGGTGCCGCCCGGTTCCGGAGCCCCAAGGGCAGGGCTGGGGTTCAGTAGACCGCCCCTCAGAACCCAGCTCACTGCCCGGCTGCTTCCAGCCCTTCCCCAGTCCTCAAACTACCTGTTCTCCCAGCAAGGAATCTGGGGGCACTGAACACCCCAAACCCAACAGGATCTCGTCCCCGGCCGACCTAACCTGCACTCTATCCACACACCCACTTCCCCACAGGGGCAGGCCCTGGCCTCCTCCCTCCCTCCCCTCCAAGGCCCATGCCCAGGGGTCAGCAGGGTTTCTAAACCGGTGCTTCTCAGACACAAATGTGCAACGTGCACACGGCCCCCTGCGCATCCTGCTAAGATGCAGCTTCCAGTCAGGGGTCTGCAGTGGACGAAGCTTCTGCAGTTCTCTTGAGATCCCGAGTGCTGAGGCTGCCTGCCATCTCCTGAGCAGCCAGGTCCTAAAGATCCTCACCTCCGGCCATTGGTCCAGTCCACCTGCACTGCCCCTGCACTGCCTGGACCACCGTCACCTCTTGCTCGGACAACCATAGCGGCCTCCCACCCCCTGGAGCCCCCAGTCCCAGTCTTGCCTTCTCCAATCCATCCTCCAAGGTACTGACCAGAGCCCACACTGCCTCTGCCCGCCCTGCTTTCCTGCCAGCTATGGCCCCACAGCCTTCCAGCCAAAGCCCAAACTCCTGCAACGATGGTTTACAGGATCCTGTGCGACCTGGCCTGATTCACCCAGAGTGCCAAGCTCCAGCCAGATCGAACTTCTCTCAGCTCCTGGGACGCTCTTTCCAAGTCCACTGCCTCAGCTCCTCCCCTCCCAAGAGGGGGGTCTGGGGGTCATCCCAGCTCTTACACCAGAGCATCCTCTGTGAGAGCAGGGGGGACCGCACCTGAGGGCATGCGGGGTCTCCGTCTCCCTCCACTGCGGGAACAGTCCCGTGGGGGGAGGGGACGGCCAGGCATGGGGCTGAGGGCAGACCTAGGAAGGAGCTGCTCTTGGGCCCCTTCAGAATGAGAGACAGGAAACAAGAAGCAGAACTGTATCTCTGTCAGCCTGCTCTGGAAACTCACCTGTTCCCACAGCTCGGAGGGGCTAAGAGGGGACAGCCCCCCACCCCCGCCCACCACCCACACAGCTAAATCAACAAGAGGCTGTTGGTCAGACGCAGCCTCAAGGAGCTCATTTAAAAGCCACCATTTTATTATCAAGTAAGTAATAAACGTGGACCTCTCGTCCCTGCAACTAGCCCTGAAGGCGGGGAGACCTGCAATGACCTCCCAGTGGGGCAGCCAGGATCCGTGCACCAGGGGGGCCCCCTTGGGGCTCTGCGCTCCTAACCACTCAGTGTGGGTGTAGCCACACCTGCCACTCACAGAGTGGGGACGAGACTCAGTGGGTGCTCCTTCCACTATGCCCCATCTCGCTGCTTTCTAGATGCTCTCCCAGGCTTCCAGTGGCTCCCTGCAGCCCCCATGGGGACACCCCCGACCCGACACACCCAGAGTCCCTGTTTGAGGACCCCTGAACCCAGAGCATCACACCTTCGCACGTGCTGGCTCACTTACTACCTGGACTACCTTAAATCCACACCTGGCGACCCAATGAGCTCCTCCTGAGCATCAGAGACCCAGCTGGGGATCACCTCCCGAAGCCTTCCTCAACCTTCCCAGACGGAGACAGCTGCCTGCCCACCCCCACTAGTACCATTCCTTGAGCACAGCTGGTCTAACCCCTCAGTGCTTCTCGGTCAGTCTCCTCCACGCAACTGAGCCCCTGGGCTACGGAAAGTCCCTGTGTCCCCAGCCCCTAGTGCAGCGTCTAACCCAGACCCACGGCACTACCTGAATACCACCACCACAATAACAATGCCACCCACCTGCCACTTAGCAAGGACCTAGGATGGGGTGTTTCTAATATTCATAAGTAAACCAATGTGCCAGGCAGTGAACTATGGGGCTTCATACTCATCATTTCAACGGACACATCAACCACGAGGGTTAGGAAGTACGTTGTTTCTCCTACAGATGTAGAAACGGAGGCTCAGAGCACAATAACATGCCCCAAACCACAGAGCTGGACAGTGGCAGAAGCAAGGCTGAAACCCAGGTCCCTCCTTCCAAAGCCAGCTCTGGGCACTGTGGCCGGCAGCTGGAGGGAAGGGAGCCCAGGCTGCCCTGTGCGCCCAGAAGTATTCCTGTGTCCACCCACCCCAAGGGTACTGCCCGCTCCAGGGCACAGGCACACAGGCAGGCCGCCGCCATCTGAGGGCTGAGCGCAGCCCCAGGGATGCTGTGAGCAGTGCTCTTCACTTAACATTTAACATCCTCAGAGGATGCACAGACAGCCTGGGCAGCTTAGCACGGAGCTCTGGAAAACCGCCTCCTCCTTAGTGAACACTGCCCAAAGCTTTCAGTGGGGTCGTCGATGTTCATGGACTGCTGTGTGGGATGACTTGATGAGAGCCTTGGCACACCATGGCCTGGAAAGCCCTGAAGAATCTGGCCCCCACCAACCTCTCTTATCGCTCTCCCCCACACAGTGCACAAGCCTTGCTCCAGCCACACCCTCCTCCCTGCTACTCCACAAATGCACCAAGCTCCCTTGCTCAAAGGCACCCCAGGGCCTTTGCACTTGCTGTTCCCCCTGCCAGAGATGCTCCAGCCCCAGCCTTTCCACAGCTAACTCCTTCTGACCAGTCAGCTCACAGCCTCAAGTCTCTCCTTTACAAAGGCCTTTTCTGACCACCCTGAGAACAGTCCCTGGACCCTGTGACATCACTGCTATCACTTTACTTCCTGATCCCTGCTGAAATTACTCCCTTTAACTGACTGAAGGACATGTTTGTTACCCCCACTAAAGCTAAACTGGACTAAAGCTCCAACGGACAGGCCTTGTCCATCCCGACCACTGTCAGTCTCTCACACTTGTGGTCTCTCACAAGCCCTGGCGCGGAGGGACACTATAGATGTCGGTAAATAAACCCTCTACAGAGGGAATGCAGTTGTCATCCTAGTGAAAACACACATCAGCAGACCAACAACAGGAAGCTGGGTCTGGAAGCAATCCGGAAGTGAGAGGGCGCCCAGCCGCCCGCGGAGGAGGAGGAGAGCGTAGGAGTGAGCGAGGGCCAGGTTCACTCCAGTTTCCCCACTGAGCATCCAATGGCTCTCCCAGTTGGAATATTCTAGAAATTGAGGGCTCCTCCGTTCTAACCTTCTCTTCTTCCAGCTAAGGAAAATGAGGCTCCTCGAGGAGGGCTGCCACACAGCTAACACCAGGCTCCAAACAGGGACCAAAACTTGCCACCCCCGCACAGCGTGATCACACCTGCTCAGCTGCCCCGTCAGTCACGGGCATCAGCCTCCTCTCCTCCAGTGGAGGCCAAGTTCCCTGAGGACCAGGCCCGAGAGAGCTTGGCATGAGCTGGGCATACAGTGGGCGCTCAGAAAAGCTTTCTGAACAACAGACGGACACTCACTCCTTAGGGAGTCCACTCAAGGAGCCCTGAGGGCCCCAGGCCAGGACCTGACCTTCCCACACCTCACACCAGCCAGCACAGTGCCAGCTGGGCACCTGCTGGGACCTGAAGAAGGAAGGGCCTATGGCCAGCTCACACACTCGTGTACAGAAACGTTCCCAGTTCTTGACCCCTCCCGGGACCTGTGCCCTTGGCAATGACCTTGGGGCTCCAATCAAGAGGTGAAGTTCACGGGGCATCAGCATCACTGTCGCAAGTTCACAGAAGAGAAAACAGAGGGTCACAGAGTGAAGTTCTTTGCCAAAGGTCACAAAGCTGGTGAGTCATGGAATGGGTACAGGACCAAGCTGTGTCTTCCACAATGTCTTCTCCAAGATGCTAACACGTCAAATGCAAAACACTAAGTTAAACAAAGACAAAAAGGTTTCTTTATGGTAAGACTTCTTAGGGTTTCTAACATGCTTTTATGTATTTTGAATCTCCAGAGATGCATTGCTGGCCAAAATTCCGTGACCATGGAATTCTTCTTCAGTGGATTATCCTGCAGAAGTCATGTTCTAAAAAATGCTTGTATAGCATCTCTCCTGAAAAATCTATGTCACGTGTGTCAAACAAGAAAATGTAACCACAGAAGGATCCACAGAACCTTTACTTCAGAGAATCTGTGGCATCGTTATATTCTGCTGTATACCATTACATGGATTTTTCTAGGAACAGGGTCTGTAGCTTTCAGCAAAATCTCAGAGGTATCCAGGACCCCCCAGAAAGGTTAAGAAGCAGTGTTCCACAGAAAGAGGCGTTTTCTGGGAAAGCTTCTATATTTCCTTCAGTAAATTCTATTTATGTGCTTAAAAAGAAGAGGTGAAGTTCATTTTCCCCTCCTTGAATCTGGCCTGACCTTGTGCCTTGTTTTGGCCAAGAGCCTAGCAGGGAGATCAGAGCTCCCAAGGCCCTAGAAACGCTCACCGTGTCGTAGCCCCCGCCTCCAGGACAAGAACACACCCAGGCGGCTGCTGGAGGAGGAGACCCTGTAGCCAGGGCATCCCCATTGCCCAGTTAACCAGGGGCCAAGCAGCCAGAGATGCTGACAGACCTGCAGCCGACCAGACACACGAGGCGCCCGGCCCCAGAACTACAAGCGAAACAGCAGTTACCGCTTCAAGCCACTGCATTCGGGACGGTTTGTTATTCAATAATAAGCGATAAAACTCTTACTTACACATAATGGAATCAGAAAGGAATCAGGAAGACATTTACACTCACAAAGATGTCCAATGCAGCATTATCTACACCAGCAAGAAAACTGGAAATCATCTAAATATTTGGTAAGATTACAGCTCAATATATCACAGCGTAGACGTCCGACAGAACTATTGCATAGTGATCACCAAGGACGAGCCTCTGTTAAACCTGATTTCCAGGTGGGATAGGACATTGGGATTCTGTTTTAAAGATCACATCAAAGTATTTACATACAAAATAACATATCCGGGATTTGCTTCAAAATAACAGGGGAAATAAAACAAAACTGGCCATAAGTCAATAATGGTTAACATTTAGTATTGAGGGGGGCAGGGTGTCCATTTTATTATTCTTTTGTATATGTTGGAAATTTTCATAACAAAAGTGCATAAAAATTAAATTTAGGAAAGATCATTCTAAAGACTGTAGAAGCACAGAATTCGTTTACACTACAATGCTATGTGCAGAAAACAAAATTTAAAATGTTACATTATGTGCAGAAAGCAAAAATCAAAATGCAACATATACAACAGTACAATGATTCCAACACTGCAACTGTTAGAAACAAAAAGGAAAGAGATGCGGCTGGGTGGGGGGTAGACGGATGACTTTATCTCTTCAAATTTTGCTTTCATGATGCTAAGTTGTCTTTACAGAGCACCAAAAATCCCAGGAAAAACAATGCCATCTTTTCATTTCCTTCAGCTGGGGCTCAGCGTGAGTGAGGGGCTGGCTGGCGGGGGTGGTGGGTGGGGGCTGGGAAGGGGGAGGACGCTGCTGGAAGCCACAGGAGACAACTGAGGAAGTCCAGACTTGGCTGCGCTGTGGAGAGGACCCCCAGCCCGCCACCCCAGCTGGCCAGAAGGGGAGGTATCAACCAAGATCAGTCCTTCCCAGTGTAAGGGACCACGCCAGGGGCCCCTTCCTCTGACCGGGTTTGAGATCAGAGATGACACTCTTCTGTAAAATTTATCTTCAGGCAGGAAAAAAAAATTTATTTTGGGAAGAGGGTAATTATAATCAGACCCCTCATGACGTGCTGGAAACCACCTCTGCCAATTCAGCCCTCATCTCCTCTGACCCCCGAAACCGCCCCACAATAGGGTACTGATGCCCCCATTTCACAGATGCGGAAAGGGAGGCGGCTCACCTTCCCAAGGTCAGTCATGCCCTGGGCGCTGGGGCTGAGTTCAGAAGCCAGCTGGTAGGCTCAGGCCCGCCGCACCTGTTGTGCACCTGTCAGTTTCCTTCCCAGACAGCACCTGCCCTGGGGGCTGCATGAATGCAGGGCAGGGGGTAGAGGGACCCTCACACCCCGAGGCCCCTCCCAGCCTTAGGTGGAGGGAGCTCACGCTGTACCATGCCCCCCCCCCCAGTAGAGATGCTATGGACTGAATGTTTGAGTGCCCCCCTAAACTCACTTTGAAGCCCTAACCCCAGATATGACAGTATTGGGAGGTGGGGCCTCTGGGAGGTAATTAGGGTTAGATGAGGTCAAAAGGGCAGAGACCCCACAATGGGATTAATGCCCTCATACAATGAAAAGGCCAGAGTTCTCTCTCCTCACCATGTAGGGCCACGGAGACGGCGACAGTCTCTGAGCCAGGAAGTGGCCTCTCACCAGGAAGTGAAGCGGCCAGCACCTTGATCTTGGACTTCCAGGACTGAGAGAAAGAAATGCCTGTTGTCTAAGCCACCCAGTCCATGGTATGTGTTATAGCGGCTCGAGTGGGCTAAGGCAGAAGGTAAACCACAACCCTGGGGCAAGCCTAGAACCCCAAAAAGAGACGACAAGGGGTCTTTTTCAAGCCTGAGGTATACTAGACAGAAAAGTAAAGCTATATTGGGGCTGGCCCCATGGCCGAGTGGTTAAGTTCACACGTTCCGCTTTAGAGGCCAGGCGTTCACCAGTTCGGATCCTGGGCGTGGACCTACACACCACTCATCAGGCCATGCAGAGGCAGCATCTCACACAGCACAACCAGGACCTACAACTAGAATATACAGTTATGGAAAGGGGGCTTTAGGAAGAAGAAGAAAAAAAAAAAATTGGCAATAGATGTTAGTTCAGGTGCCAATCATTAAAAAAAGAGCTGTATTCACATATCATTGCCTAGACAATGAGGGTTCAAAGTCAGTGTAGGTACTGAATCATCCATAAGCTTTATTTTTTTTTTTTTAAAGATTGGCACCTGAGCTCACCTGTTGCCAATCTTTTTTTTTTCTTCTTCTTCTTCTCCCCAAAGCCTCACAGTACATAGTCCTATATTCTAGTTGGGGGTCCTTCTAGTTGTGGCATGTGGGACACTGCCTCAGCGTGGTTTGATGAGCAGTGCCATGTCTGCGCCCAGGATCCGAACCAGCGAAACCCTGGGCCACTAAAGCAGAGAGCTCCAACTTAACCGCTCAGCCACGGGGCCGGCCCCATAAGCTTTATTAAATGAAAAAAAAGTGAAGCATAGGAAAGCATGGATAATAGGCCATCACTGGTGCAGAAACCAAAAAGGGAGTTGTGCATGCGTGTGTGTGCATGTGCATTTGTACACACTGGCGTGTCATACACATGGGCTTGTAGAGACACAGCATGTGTCTGTGAGAACAGGCAAGAATGTGGCACCACATCTGCCTCCGGGGATCCGGGTCGAGGGTGATGGACACTGCACTGGACGCTCTTTGGTTTGATGTAATTTTTGATCATGTACATTATTACTTTTTAAGAAGTTTTCAGTGGTCTTCACAAGCCAGATGTGAACCAAGACAGACTATGGAATTCCATGTAGACAGGTCACTGAACTTCTTGAGCTTGGTTTCGGTTTCCAGCACTATTTCTATCAGCTGATCAACTGAAAGGACCCCTCCTCGCAGCCTCGCCTCACGTAACAAAACTGACAACCTGACAGCGGGGTCCAAACAGCAGACCCACCGGCTGAACCAGAAGCACTGGGTCACAGATTGGCTCCCCAGGAACTCTGAGCTGAGGGCCCTCAAAAAGGGACTCGGATGGAGGCCACACAGCTAAACAGCAGAATGAGACCTGAGCTCCCTGAGACCTCACGCCACCTCATACAGCCCCAAAAGGCCCCAAGAAGCTACTTTGGGGCTGATAAAGGTCAGGCCAGCCCTGCTGTCCAAAGTGACCACAGCAAAGAGGAGAGCACCGCACAGCCCTCCCTTCCACTGCTTTCCTGCCAGCACTACCTCTGTCTAGCTGCCACCAAAGGCCACACCACTAAAATGAAACACTAGCCTAGGAGAATTCTGGAATACCCAAAGCAGAGGCATCGGGCAGGCAGGGCAGCCACCAGCCTCTCAAGGGTCCTCACTTCCCACTAGTTGCAGAAAGGAACCATGAAGGACCTAAACCCCTAATCAGGCCAACCGCCCGGAGCCTTCTCCCACCTTCAGCCCAGCCCCTCCAGGACTGGGGCCCTGAGGTGTGCAGGCCCGAGTGCGTGGCCACCAGCCACTCACCGTTCAAGTCCTCCCCCTTCCAGGTGGAACTACTCCTGGTGTGTCCTCCCCACAGCCCCCCAGGCCTGCTGGGACGTGGGAGGGCCAGGACAGGCGAGCTGAGCATCCTGAAGCAGCGCTCCCCTCCAGCTCGACAACCTCAATCCAACAGTTTACGGCTGCGAGACCCTCCAGGCTCCCAGTGAAAATACACCTTCCAATTGTTCCCCACGCTCAGGAAGGGGCCAAATGGCCACAGGCCGATGGTGTGTTTACATAACACGAGACCGCTTCCCCCAAAGGACAGTGTCAAAACATCAAAGTTCTGCACAGCACTGGGGGCAGGGACATCAGCCTTCACCCCGGATGCCGGGCGGCCCAAGGCCCTGGAAGACCTCATCCCTGAAGGCAGGATTACACAAGCCCTTCTCCAGGATGCCCACAGCCCAGGACACTCAGCATCTGCCTGTGTCTGACCCGCTGTGGACCATGCCAGGCTCAGGTTTATCTGAGAAAGATGGAGCCAGGGGCCCTGCCTTCAGCTCTAACTTGTGGGCATACTCTTCACTCCCCTCTTGGGAACAGGGCCCAGGCCCTAGAGCCTGTGTACACACCCTCAGGCTGGCAGAAGGCAACCCACCCTCACCCCAACCAGCCACGGAGCCCAGAGCCAGCGAGCACCTCCACCTCCCCCTGGCTACCCAACGGCCATCCCACTGTCTTCAGGGAACAGTTCCCAGCTTCTTGCGCAGGGTGCCCCTCCAGGCACGAGGCCGATTCTTAACAAGGAGGAAATCAGGCCCAGAGAGGGGCCAAAATGCACCCAGGTCACCCATCCCATAAGAGGGAGGTCAGGGTTCAAACCCTACCACTGACTAAAACACACACTGTCCTGGGACACCACGTGGAATCCAGCCCTACCTATGGGGCTTCTGAAACCACGTTCCTCCGCTTGCCCATCTTCCTCCCAGATGGGAGAGATGCTCAAACGCAAGCTCCTGGCAAACAGCTCCATCAGCCTCTAACAGCCCCGACTGCAAACACGAATTAGAGAGTTCCCATTTACTGAGCGCTTACCAAAGGCCAGGCTCTGTGTAAGGACTCAAGCTGCCCGGTGCACCCAAGCTGCGAGACTGTGCCGCTGCAGGCTGGTATTAAAATGCCACTTCAGGTGCAGAAACTAAAGGCTCAGAGAGGTTAAGTCACTGGACCCAAAGTCACACAGCCAGATTGCAGCATGGCTGCCTCCAAGTTTCTGCTCCTGACCTCGAAGCTCTTTCACAAGCACCACCCCCCTTCTGAGGCTGAGGGTCTGCCCAGGTGAGAAGTTAGTAACGAAGAGGCACTGAGGACAGGTCGCTGGAGAAGGGCTCAGACAAAAGGAAAGCCATCCTCTTGTCCTCTGCCTTTGTCTACAAAGAAAATAACCTTCCTGGTCAAGGGCACGGGCTTTGGATTCACACAGACTGCTGTTCAAATCCCACTCCCAGGAGTGACCAGCTGTGAAACTCGGGGAAGGTCACTTACCCTCTCTGAGCCTCAGCTTCTGCATATGGACTGAGAGCCTTAAAGCACAGGGTCAAGCCCGTAGCGGGAACTCCAGAAACAGGAACGACTGTTACTTCCAGGACCGAACTGTCCTTACACCACTGAAAACAATGCCATGCAGGGACGACCTTACCATCTCAATCAAAGGCCGCTGTGCACGTGTGGAGGAGGGCACTGCCACCCTCCTCCAGGCCGGGACGGCCACATCAGCTCCCCCGAGGGAACAGGCACATTCCTCACCAGCAGGGGCACCTCCCAATTTACACCCAAAGGCCTCTGTGAGGCCCAGGGGCTCAGGCCTGGACCCTCTGCCCCAGAGCAGTGAGGAACTGAGCGCCCCACCTCCTTAGGTGCAGTGCACAGCTCGGCTGCCCCCGGGTCAGGGTGGGGGCCGGAGGGGACTCAGGGACTGACTCTGCAGGAAGAACTCCTTCCCGACAGGACCGCGACGCCCCTGCCCAGACCTGCCACAGAGAGGCAGGAACAGGCCTCTGATGGGATGGTCAGAATTCCTTTTCTTTCCAAGGATCCCATAATGAATGTTAGGAATTTAAGAATAAAATCTTAAAGAAAATACATTTTTATGTCATCAAGGCCAGGATCAAATCCAAACTACCTCCCCTACTAGCCCTACCACATGGGGCTGACTCCACATCTTCCTTCCGGGGCTTCGCTTCCCGTGCAGAGGAAATTCCACCTAGAGAGAAACCAGCAGCCTCCCAGCAGCGAACATTCCTCCTAATAGAGATGCCCACGAGCCCAGGATCCTGCACCCAGGGCTCACAAACACCCCCACGGTGCCAAGATATCCATCTTCTCCTCTCCAAGAGCCCCCAGCCCCCTGGGAGAACAGAATCCCCCCTCCAACCTGCACCCCCTGCTACCACCCTCCCCCCCGCAGGTCCCCAGCCCAGCACACTGCAGGAAGAGCCTTCTGTGGCCTCAGGCTGTCCCTGGGGCCGCAGGGGACTCCACAGGGCTCACTGCCAGGATTCCCAGAACCGAAGGGCACCCAGCATACAGCAGGCACTCACTAAACACATGTTGTGTGACAACAAGGCAGGCGGTGCTTTTTAAAAAGCAGATGGCTGGGCCCCCAAGTCGTTCAAGGGGGAGGAGGCGGCCCGGGAACCTGCACTAGGACGGGCACCCCAGGGTGGGGACCTGCTGTTTCCTCACCTCCACACCCCAGCCCTCGACTACTGGATGGAAACAGAGTGAGGGAGAAACGAAAGCGAAACTCCCACTGGGGCATCCACTGTGCACCCACCTACCACCCTCGGCGCTCCCAGGAAGCAGTGAGCATTGTCCCGGTCACTGATGCTAGAGGACCCCCCTCCACCAGAAAAAGACCACCAGTGCCCTGGGCTGGGGGCTCCCACCTGAGAATGGATAAGGCCCCAGGCCCCAGCTTAGTCGGGTAGGAGGGCATGGGAGATGGCCTCCGGAGGGAAGGGGAAATCCTATCATTTGTTAAGCACCTGCCATGCTCACCAGCCCTTGAGGTAGGGGTACCAAGCCCAGTTCACAGATGGAAAAGCAGAGGCTCGGAATGGCCTGCCCGGTCATCTACAGCCAGTCGGGCAGGTCTTATGCTCCAAGTTCACTGCCACGTCATCACCCCTCTGAGCCCAACTGCACAGAGAGGATGCTTGGAAAAGAACGCCTGGATTTTCTTCTGAAACTGGTATCAAGCCAATGATGCCAGGATGTTACATGCAAGACGGAGACAAAGGACACCCGGCTGGGTGGAAACAGTGTGGTCTCAGGAGTCAACCACCATGAGGGTGAATTCCAGCTCTGCCACCCATGGCTGTGTGACCAGGCCAGGCACCTGGCCTCTCCCCGAACCTCAGTCTTCTCATCCAGCAAATGGAGACACGTCACTCATCCAGGAGGGGATATTTCCTATCTGCAATAGTGCCTGGCGCTGGTAGGGTCTCCCTATGCTCTGAAATCAGTGTGAGGCACTGACATAGGAAGGCACCAGGGGGAACGTCAACACGGCCCTTCTGAATGACAAGGGCCACCTGGATGAGCCCCAAGTCCTGGTTTCACGGCTGGGGCTCCAAGACCCGAACGTGCAGATGGCTGATGAAGAGCCAATGGTGTACAGAGTAAACCCCTGACCACCGGCGTCACACCTGGCCAGGCCAGTCTCCAGGAATGTCTCCTGCGCAAAATCTTGCTCCCGTCCAGCCTCAGGATCCACCCTGAAGTGACTCCAGCGCAAACCAGCAGCCAGAGGCAAGAGAGTTTATAAGGACTGCCCAACAGGGCAGCCAGCCCCCAGCAAGCGGGAAGCTGGGTGGCAGCCTGGTGCCCCTGCCCTGCCCACTCCTGTGTGCTCAGGCTCAAACGGGGCAGCGGGGCTGGGTGCCAGACAAGAGGCTCCCAGGGTATGCGCACCGGGGAACACGAGTCCCACCCAGGGGCTCCCAGAGTGACCAGCTGGGGAATCTTTACATCCCAGACACCCTCCCAGGAAACCCCTGACTCGAGAAGGCCCACGGTGGGCTGGCCCCGTGGCCGAGTGGTTAAGTTCTCGCGCTCTGCTGCAGGCGGCCCAGCGTCTCGTTGGTTCGAATCCTGGGCACAGACATGGCACTGCTCATCAAACCATGCTGAGGCAGCGTCCCACATGCCACAACTAGAAGGACCCACAACGAAGAATATACAACTATGTACCGGGGGGCTTTGGGGAGAAAAAGGAAAAAAAGAAAATCTTAAAAAAGAAAAGAAAAAAAGAAAAGGCCGATGGTAAGGAGACCACTGCAGCCTGTTTCATTTGGTGTTCCTCCTGCCTGGCCATTCGGGGGTGAGGCCTAGCAGCGCATCTGGGGAAAGACAGTTTCAGTTTACCAGAAGCAGCATCAGGGCACCTGCTGAAGGAGACTCCCAGAGCCCTTCCCTGGCGAAGCTTCCAGGCGAGGGGTGGACTCGAGGCTGTGTGTGACTCACTCACACCCCAGGTGGTTCTTGTGTTGGGCAAGTTCACTAGCCCGGGGGAAGGTGAATGACGGTTAAAGAGGACCAGCATCAGGTGGGGCTCCCATCCCACCCCCTGGGCACCTGCAGCCCAGCCAGAGCGGAGGGAAAGGTGAGGGCGCCTGGGGCTGGATCCTCACCAGCCCCCGCCACTACCTCCCAAGGCCCAGAATGCAGATTCCTGAATACAAAGGCCAGACTGCGCCAAACCAAAGGGAAGCTCTGGCCTACTGTCCTGGGCCCCAGCGCACAGCTGCCACCTCAGATGTAGGACGGTCCCAGGGCCACCCACCTGGCCCCCCATCACCGTGTCAGGGAACAAGGCTACAGGAGGACACCACGCTGCCCACCTTGACCCGATGCCTAAAGTGGAAACCGGCCTGCCCTTCCCTAGACAGCTGCCCTCGGTCCACATGGAACTCAGGGCTAGGACAGAGGCAGCCTGGGTGCCCCGCATCTAAGCAGCAGACACCGCCCACCCTGTGGGTCTTCAGCTCCTAGAGGAAAGGGCTCTCATTAAATGTCACCTCCTCAGACAGGCCTGACCACACAGTGCTAAAGTGGCTGCAGCCACCCCTGCCACAGCTCTCTCCCCTCTCTGCAGGCTTCCCGGCTTTAATTACACCTTGCAGCATTTTAAGTATATCTGTGTGCAGGTTTACCTTCATCTCATTACCATGCACCTAAGTGCACGAGGCCGGGGACCAGCACCAGCACAGGGCCGGCTGGGGTGGATGCTGGAGATTTGCTAAGGGAATAAAAGCCTGAAGGAATGAAGCCGATGAGCACCTCCCCGCCCCATCTCCCTCCACCCCTGGGGTTTCCTTCCTGGCCCAGAGCACTTGAGTCACAAGTGGCTTTGGCTGAGCCGCACGGACACAGAAAAGGCTTCCAAAACAGACCCGCCAGTTCCTTCACCCACCGGCAGCTCCTCTTTTGAGGTCCTACTGTGTGCATGGGGACGGGCACCGGGTCTCAGCAGTGAACCAACCTGCCAAAGTCTCTGCCTTTATAGAACCAGCTTTTCAGAGGAGAGACAGACAATGCTCAGGCCACCAGCAAGTCCAGAAAGAACGAGCCCAACACGGGGGTCACTAAGGGCTGAAGATTCTGAGAGAAAGGGGGAGAAACAGCGTCTCCCAGGAGCCATCGCAAATCCTCAGCCTGGCACCAGGCATGGGCCCACGAGGCCCAGCTGGGGAGGCACGAGCCACACGGCCAGCTGCTTTCTGAGGGCGGCTTGGAGCAGGCAAGACAAAGCACCAGGGGGATTCATCTGCCAGCCCACGGGAACAGCCTGGCTGCTCCAAAAGGCCCCTCGGTCACAGCTCCGGAGCCAGTGCTGTTGAAAGCAGGGGGAGGGGGTGAGCCCCCCCACAGCCCACCTTGTGACCCTGGACAAGCCGCCCCACCCCAGGCACGGGTTTCCCTCTGGGGACGCCGACACTCTCCCCAGAGCAAGGCCCCACACCCCCGGGCCGGCAGATGGAGAAGGCTGGGGGGCCTGATTCGCACCTGAAGGGGAAGGTGTTTAAGACGGTGGCTTTGCCAGGGAAGGAGCAGGTGCAGCTCCTGAAGCATGAAGTGCTTTCTCAAATGAACCTTTTTAAAAGGGAGGTACCAGAACATTCCCTCAAAAAGCTAGCTTACCAGCTGAATTCAAAACACGAGTTGGAACAGAAACCCTATTTACACCCAGCTGCTCAGGAATTGCATTCCTGACGCCCTTCGCTAAGCATTTACTGAATGCTCCAAACCTGCTAAATCATGTAGGAGAAACAGCCAGTGGGGGCAGGATTGTCCAATGGTTAGGGATGGAGGCGCCCAGCCTGCCACGCAGGTGAACTCAGCTCTGTCCAGGGCCTAAGGCATAGTCAGCCCCCGACAACGTGAATTCAGTCTCACTGTCTTAAGAGAAATGCAAATCAAAAGTACCATTTCACACCCATGTGTGTGGCCAAGATCAAAAACCATTTGTCCACGCACTGCAGAGGGTACGGGTGACAGGCCCTCCCATCGCTGTCATCTGTGAGCAGTGCCACGTCTTTGTGAGCAGTTTCAGAACTGCCATAAAAAAGTAAAATCTCTGTGCCCTTTGACCCCGCACTCACTCATCTGGCAATGGGGTAGGGCACTGACTGCCCTGTCTACACTGACAGAAGCCAACCACAGGGCAAGAAATACAGTCCCTCACTTTAAGAGCTGGACCCCACGGCCGTTAAAGAAATGAGGCAAATGATACGGAGCTGTCTCCAAATGAAGCAGTGATGCGCGACTTCTCCAAGACACGGTCCATACAGTGAGCCCAGGGCAGAACGGTGTGTATGGAGAGACCTGCACACGCGTGTGCCTGTGTTTGCACAGAACACCTACAGAGAGACTGCAACAGGCGTTGTCCCTGAGTGACTGGAACTCGGGAACAAGGAGGAAACTGACAGACTTTTCATTGGGTACTTTGAGTCCTCTCATTTTTTTTTTTAACATATGCATGTATTAAATATTGAGAAAGATAAAGGAAACAATAATTGTCAGCTAATATTATGATTGCTCATGGAGACTCTTAGCATTTTCAGGAAACCCAGCACAAACTCTTCTCAAATCTCCAAACTTACAAAAATCAAAGTATCATCTTGCATTAACATATTTTCTTGGGTTCCCCATCCTTAAAATAGGTGGACAGCATCCCTGCCTCCGGGGGGCTGTAAGATTCGGATGGCCGTGGGTTGAAAGAAGAACATGCGATGCTGGAGGTGGGCAGGCAGGGTAGGCCCCTCCTTAGCCGTGCTAGCTGGCTCCACAAACCCCACACCCCAGCAGGATGATCAGTTAGCACCCATCATGAACTTTAGGGTCACTTGCAAACTGCCCAAACCAAGAACACGAAATCCACAACTGCCAAAGATCCCGGCATGGAGAGGCCTCCACGGGCAGAAGGCCACTCCCCGACTCCCCCAGGACAGCAATGAAAAAATAACAGCAGCCACAACTGACAGAGGCCCAGGCACTTCACACGTCCGGCATATCGACTCCTTTAACGCACACACCAACCCTGAGCTAAGGATTGTTGTTATCCTCACTTTGCAGATGAGGAAACTGAGGCATGGAGGGGAGAAGTCACGTGCCCAGGGTCACAGGCGTAGTCTGCTGTGGAGCCAGGCCTGGTTCCCCGGCGGTCTCATTGACAGACAGCAGTGTCCAGGTGGACATCTTCTCCCACGCTAAGTCCAGTTTACTCCCTCGGAGGCGGGTGGAAGGTGTTTATTGGCAAGGCTGAGTTACGGATCGTCCTGGTGCGCTACAGCAAAGGAAACCTAAGTCGGTACCTCCTCCCACCCCCACACCCCCAAAATGGTGCCAAATCCAGACATTAAGACAGACAAAAAATACCCACCCACAGACGAGCATGACTTAAGCCTGGAAAAGACCCTCCTCCTCCCACTAAGAAGCTCCCAAAAGAATCCCAGCCCAGAAGGCTAAGCCAGCCCAGCAGAAAGCAACCTTTGAGATGCGTTCTTTTAAAGGAAGGAATGTAGGCCCTCAGGGGAAGGGACAGCCTGGAGGAGGTGGCAGCACCCCAGATCCCTGGCATGCCTCCCAGGCCAGGTTACTGTCAACACCACACTCCCAGCTCCACCCTGCTGCCCCCCAACCTCCTGCCTGACACAGGCCCAGAGTCCAGAAGGTGTCCAGTAAACATGAGCCGCAATGGACCCTGGGCCTAGCTCCTCCTGGAGGCACAGTACAAAAGGTCCCCAGCGGTAGTCTGCAATGATAACACGGTCTGAGATTGCTCCATAAACACATTTCCTGCAGGCCTCGTCAGCCCCTCCGGCCTCCAGTTTCTCAAGCACAAGAACCTCACAAACATTCTTCTGCTTCTGGAAGCCCAGTCCTAACCTAGACAAAGAAGAGACACCTAACGAGGAAGCCATGTCCTCCGATGGAGAAGCCTTGAGACTGGGCTCAGGGAAGCCCAACTGACTATGCAAGGCCCTTATACTCCCAAAGCTTCAGTTTCCCCATCCCTCCATCCCTGGACTGCTGAGAGGATTAAGTGAGATGAGGAAACTCATCTCACTGAAGGACTGAATTGAAAAGTCAGCTAATATTACAGTCAAGATGGACAGGGCGAGGTGAAGTTCATGCACTCCGCTTCAGCAGCCTGGGGTTCACAGGTTCAGATCCTGGACACAGACCTACACACCACTCATCAAGCCATGCTGTGGTGGCATCCTACATACAAAATACAGGAAGATTGGCACAGATGTTAGATCAGGGACAATCTTCCTCACCAAAAAAAAAAAAAAAGAAGAAGACTGACAGAAGTTCACCCACATTTTATACCAAAACACTTCAGGAAGTCATGTGCCTTGTCCCTACCTCCTGCAACACAGGTTCGGAGGCAGGAAAGAGAAGAGAGGGAAGGTGAGGAGCTGGAAGACTGACACAGAAAAAGCAAACAAAGGGATCCGGGGTCAGCCAGCATTTCCAAACGGGGTACTGCGGAGAACCAGGAAAATTACAAATTAAAATCACCTAGCATTTCCAACTAACAGCTTTATTTCTTTGCTCTGCCTCTGAAGTCCCTTGTGGGCATGGTGAAAAAGCCAGAGAGAGGGTGTGAGGGAGCTGCAAGGCTGCTCCAGGGCTGGAGAAGGGGAAGGAAGGTGGGAGGGGTAAGAGAGAACACAGCCAGTGCACGTCCCCATGGAGAGGGGAAGAAACAGAGAGTGACAGGAACAAACGGGCCCCCTGACAAACAAGCTGATCAAAGGCCCATCTGTTGACCGGTCCAAGGGCCCGTCCATCAAGGTGCAGCAAGGGTTCTGAAGGGCTGGCCCCTAAGCCTACGTAAGGTATGCAGGCAGGACCGGGCTCCAACCCCTGCTGCTGTCACCAGTGTGCGATGCCCCCTCGGAAAACATGCACTATGCCTGCTGAGGGCACGACTCAGCCACGCAAGGAGAAGTGTCTGCGGGACAAAAGGGCGGCAGCCGGACCCCTGTGAAGATGATGAGGGGACCCCGCCTTACTGTTGGAGATGCCCAAGGAGAAAGCACTGCTTTCTGCGTGGGTCTCAAGGTCGCCTGGTCCAGCCTATTCTAGATGTTAAACAAAAGGCACAAAAGTATCGAAGCCGCGCCATCACGTGCCTGTTTCCCCATCGGTAAAACAAAGGGGCTGGAAGAGGGGATCGTCCACATCCCTTCCTGCCTTAGGATTTTTTACAAGGCCTGACATTCGACTAAACAAGTCCTCGCGATCTCCTCAGGTCATCCTCTCTGGCACTGACGCTGTCCCAAACATTTGGAGCAGGTCATTTTCAAATATCTCTGGACTTTTTCATTACGGAATTTACAGACAATCCACCATCCGTCAAAACAGGAGCGTTGCACGCCCCCACTGCGAACGTCCAAACCACAACACTGTTCATCCACATCAGCTCCTGGGCCACAAAAACCACACCAGCATGCACACCAAACACAGCAACAGCACTGGGCTCTGGCCGCCCTCTCCAGGGTTGGGAGCATGCTGAGCCCTCTATGGAAATGTGGCCACCAGGGGGCACTGCCCCGAAGTCACACAGGAGAGAAGAAACAGAAAAACTCTTTTTGGTATTTTCTTTTCCTTCTTAAGCTTAAGTGACAAAATATCTAAAGCTTCCCAAATGAAAACACAAAGTGGACATCCCGAGGTTCTAGAAGAACCCGGATGCATTCTGTCTTCTCTTTGAAGCCAATATTTTGGCCAGAAGAAGGCAACTAGACTTTGAATGCAACAACCCTTTTAGAGAAATTAATCCTCCGTGCCCGATTTCCCCCTGAATGGATGACATCATAGCTTGCCCTGAACCCACCCCTCAGCTTAAAAGCAGAGGGGGTCCACGAGGAGGGAACGCCAATCGGTAAGTCCAGCATGAGGACTAGCCGCAAGTCTCGGCTGGAACGGTTTTGCAAGAGGCTCCTAATTACTGAGCAAAACATACCAACTAGATGACAAGTCTCATGCTTTCGCTGCAGACACTGGATGACACAAATACAGACAGACCTCAGTAAAAAGGGTGCGAGGTATTAACTGGGATTTCCCAAGTCTCAGGTGACTGCAGGGGCGCCGAACACTAGAACCAGACTTCACAAACCTGTCAAAGGGGCTTCTCCACATTTCTTCCATGTCTAGGGCACCTTTTCCACAAGTGTGTGTATCTGCGGTGGAACGTTCAAGTGCCCCTTTTTAATGTTCCCAAAGTCCTCAGACCCATTTTCAGAGCTCTGGCTGCAAGCTCCTCCCGATTTCCTTGTGAATTCCCAGGCTGCTGGCATGCCCTGCAGACCATGAAAAGCTTGCTTTCTCATGGGCCAGTCGGCCTGAGAGAAGGCAGCCAACTCCATCCTCAGACCAAGGGATGCAAATCCAGAAGACGCTGTATACAAGGTGCGCCCCTCTGGCTGCCGAGAGGAGTGCCCACAGGGCTTGCCAGGGCCAAAGGAACAGCAGGCCCTTGGGACAGACACGAGGGGCACAGAGGCGTTGCCAGCCAAGCCGTGCAAGCCAGCACAGACCAGCCACTTGCTCCACACAACAGGAGATAAGGAAAGCCAATTGTTCAATTACGCAAGATGTTTGGGGACCCAACAGGGACAGAAAGGCAAGTGGGGCCGCTTTTCAAGAATCAAATCTACCAAGTGGAGACACTGCATAATAAAAGGTTTCCACCTAGAGTTTGCAAGAGGCTTGGGGAGCCGGATTCTCTTGGGCTTTCGCTGAGAACAGGATTTAGCGAACAGCTTCTCAGAGGCAAAGCCACAGCTGCGGTGCGAGGTGAGGCATACCTGACCCAAGACTCGAGGCTTCTGTAACGGATTAAGAATGCAATCTTATTAAAACACCCGGAGTCGCCACCAGTGAGCACCAGCGTGGGGGTGGGGGTGGGGTTGGGGGGCCGCCAGATAGAGGAAGGCCATTCTACACCGCCCGCATCCACCCAGCACCTCCTCTGCACCAGCCACTCCCCAGCTGTGGGACCCCAGGCGAGGTACCCCACCTCTCTGCGGATGGATCCCCCTTCTCAGACACGTGGCCCAGATTCACCACCCCCCCACCGCCAATTCTCAAGGCTAGTGGGAGGTTCTAATGAGACAGCAAATCACCACATACATGCCAAGTATTACTACTCGCTTCAAACAGGGTTAACCCAGTGACACGCAATGACAGCTTCAAAAGATGCACACGCCGGGCGCGTAGTAGGTGCTCCACGGACACTGGTGCCTTTCTCCATGAAGGGAAGGGGACGAAGCAAGAAAAATACTCCAGCCCCAAAGTAACCTCCAGCCCCAGGCAGACAGCGTGGATCCCCCGATCTCCCAGGTCCCTCTGCCCCCTTCGGCAGCCTTCCCACCGCGCCCTGGGCGGCTGGAGGCTTCCCCAGAGCCCGGTGCACCTGAGAGCCCTGCTCCGTGCCACCCCGCGCGTGCCGGCCACCGCTTCCCCGAACACAGCCGGCGGCCCCCCACGGCCCCCCGGCTCCTCGGACTCGCTGCCCCGCGCCCCGCTCCTTCCCGTTTTGCTCGAACCTCGCAAAACAGCCGCTGAGGCTAACCGGGCTCGGGCCGGGGTCCCCGGGCGCCGGGGCGCCGTCCCTCCTTACCTGCACAGCTCGGCGAAGGCCTGGAAATTCAGCTTCTTGATCTTCTTCTCGCTCAGCCAGTAGCCAACTCTCTTCCCTTTCAGAAAGGTCTGCATCTTCCTCCTCGGCCGGGGGAGCTGGGCTCCGGAGGAAATCGCCCACAGGCCGAGGCTGGCGGCCGGGGCGCGCCGCGGGCGTGCGGCACCTCCTCCCGGCGGCGGGGACGCGGAGCGGGCGCGGGGCGCGCAGTCCTGCCGGGAGGGGCGGGCCGGGGCGGGGCGGCGCCGGGGGGGAGCGGCGCTCAGCGCGACCCGCCACTGGCTGCGCCGCCGCCCCGCCCCGCCCGCCGCGCGCGGGGCTCCCCGGAGCGCGAGGTCGCGAGCGCCGGGCCGGGCCGGGCGGCGGGGAGGAGGCGGCTCGGCCTCGCCGGCGCCGCCCGGCGCTCGGGGCCCCGCAGCACGCCCTCCGGCGGCGGCGGCGGCGGCGGCGGGTCGGTTCCGCGCTCGGGCTGCGCGCCGCCCCTCCCTCCCGCTCGCCCGCGGGCCCGCCCTCCGAGCCGGGCGCGTGCCCTTCCCCGCGCGCTCGGTCCCCGGCGGGGCGCACGCGGCCGCCGTCCTCGCCCGCCGCCGCCGCCGCCGCCGCCGCCTGCTCCCGGTGCGGGTCCCCGCGCGCGGCCCGGCCCGGCCGCTGGAGCCGCGGGACCCCGGCGGGGCGGAGGAAGCGCGGCCGCGCCGGCCGCCAGGGGGCAGCGCCGCCCGCCGCCCCTTAAAGGCGCCGCGCCTTCCCCGCCTGCCGAGCGGGTGCTTGCTTGCGTCGGCGCTCAGGCTGGGGAGCGTGGGGACGGAGGGCGCGGGCCTGGGTTTTAGGGCGGCCCTTGCAAGTGGTTTTACTTTCGAACGGGGCGAGAGGAGGCGTGCTGTGGGCATTTTCTGGCTGTCCTTGGCGAGCGATGGAGCCACTGAGTTTCATTCATCAAAAGCGTCTCCGTACCCCCAGCAGTATTCAGGCCCCCCCTCCCCATATAATTCATTGGAACTGCAGCGGGGAGCGGAATACAGACGTTCCATGAGATCATCTTTCTTCCCTCGAGGAGACAGACACAGCCCAGGATGTGGGCCCCTGGGTGGGGCCTTGAACACCCAAGGGCCTTCTCAGGCTTGGGACGTTGACCACCAGCTCACACTCTGGGTCCTCTTCAACCCGGGGGGGAAATGGGAGGGACTAGAAGCGTCAAAGGTGAGGGTGGAACACTCCCTGGAGACCCTTTCCTTTGGAGGTGATGTTGGCGTCCCGCTCAGCGCCCTTGGTTCGCTGAAGCCGCCCTGCCCTGCCCAAGCCCTGCGGGGCAATAGGGGAGCGTCCTGCCTTCCAAGAGCTCCAGGACATCTGTCCCCGGGCCCAGACGGGAAAAATGAATGGGGGGGGGCTCAAAGTTTCAGGGGGGAATTTAAGCTGACACTGGAAAATAACGAGGATTCTAACGGGCCTGAGAAGGGGCAATAGCTCGGATTGAAGCAGGGAGACAGGAAAACCAAGTTGTTCGGAGTGACACTCTCCTTGACCAAACTTGAGCTCATTCTTCCAGGCCCAGCCCTAGGGGCCTGCCTTCTTCCCCTAATTACGGCATCCCCCCAGCCTTCTTCCTTCTGGTCTTCCAAGTTGCAACTAGGTGAGGATTGTCCAGGAGTGATGGCAGATGTCTGCTCTCTCATCTAGACCCCACCCTTGCTGTGTGACCTTGCAGGCCACTTAGCCTCTCTGAGCCTCAGGTCCTCCATCTTACCTCATGAGGTAAGCCCTGCCTCAGGAGATCACCTCAAACTGCAAAAGAGCAGTGGCTAGGAAGTCTAAAATGTATGGTGTTATGGGGGTGTGGGAGGGGCGGGGAAAGGAGGAGAGTAGAGACATCGCTCATCATAATGGGAAAAATGGTCTTTGGCTTCAGAAAGGCCTGGCTTGGGAGTCCTGGTCCAGCTCCTCCCAGCTTAGGCAAGTCCCTTAAGTTCTGTCTCAGAGCTCCAGGCAGAAGAGTGATGCTTGCCTTACAGGACCGTGCTGAGGACTAGGGCAGGATGATAGACTGGTCCTCAGCAGGCCATCAGAAATGAGGCTTGTTACTGTCTCATCCAAGGACCCTTCATTTGAGGCCAGTTAAGTCCCCACCCCGCCCCACTCGGGGGCTTCAGGAGTGGGACCCCTGCCCAGGGTAGAGCAGAATCCTCCCCATGCACTGGTGGGACCAGGGACCCACTCACACTTCTCTGGAACCCTAGCTGCGTCCTGGCCTCAAGCCTCCTCTCCATTGGGAATAGGAAACTCTACATTTTTATCTGTTTTACGATCTTGGTCATCACACAGGGAGCTCCAGGGCCAGAACCACCCTTAAGAGCTGCCCCACCTTGACCAAGGGAGCCTGACTTTTTGCCTACCCCACCCTGGCCCAATTGACCAGTCTTTGGATATGGGCTGACCCCAGGGAGGGGCATGACCTTTGGTCAAATATTTCTCAGATTCGCTACTTCCTCCATTTCTTTCAAAGTCAGAAGCCCATCAACCCTTCCCGGCTTGTCTGTCCTCTCTAGTCCCAGCTAGTCTGTCCTCCACTCTTCAGCCAGAACGTCTTCAGAATGCACATCCAATGGATCCAACTTAATTAGCTTCCCACTGTATTTGGGACAAAGCCAAAACTCCTTGACACGGCCAAGGCCTCTTAGCCGCGTCTCTGCCACGTTCCCCTCACCCTGCCCCCCCCATCCTGGCGTCCTGTGGTCCCTGCTGTCCCTGGGGCCTTTAGACATGCAGTCCCATTTTTGTTATCTGGAATGTTTCTCCCTCTCTTTGCTAATTAACCCACCCACCAGCTATCGGCTGGTGGTCCTCTCCTGGCATCTCAGCCATCTAGCTCCCCGCACCTGGTAATCAGGCTTGGACTCTTACCTGGGCTGAGTCCTTGACTAATGTGGGTCCCACCGCTAGACTCTGAGCCCCTGGAGGCCAGGGGCTGTCCTCTGCTCAGCACTGCATCCCGTAGCACAGTAGGAGAAGACGCTGGCTGAGGCTGGACTCTGGCTGGATTCAGGTGAAGGCAAACCACCTGTCGCAGTGCCCTGCCTGCAGAAGTGCTCAGTAAAAGGGACTCAATAAACGAGTGTCAGGTAAGTCCCCCCAGTGGTCCCTGACCTCTCTGAGGTGAGAGGGGCAAACGTGGGGAACTCCAGAACGGGAACTTGGAGACATCCATATTCCCTCTGGGAGGCGGGTGGACCATTAGGGCGTTCAGTGGGCTTTTGCGCATCCATGGCCTGGGGCCATCAGGGAGAGGATTCCAGAGTGGGAAGAGGAACTGCAGTATGGGGAGGTAGGGCACTGCCAAGGGGCGGAAGTAAGCCACCTGGGAAGCCCACCTAACCCCTTAGCCCCCATCCTCTCCTGAGGGAGACGGACTCTTGGGAGGTGGTGCAGAATGTAGCCATTGAGAATTCAGACCTAGGATTCAGGCTGATGAACTTGAACTCTAGCTGTGTGACCTTGGGCAAGCTTCTCAACCTCTCTGAGCCTTATGTGCCTCATCTGAGAACCATAAGATGGTGTCCATTTACAGGACACTGGTTAAGTAAACCCATTCTGCAACAGTTTGGCAGAGAAATTAAATGTGCTAGTTCAAGAGGCAGCCAGACTGGCATGACCATTTACTATCTGTGTGATGTGGGCAAGGTAATAAATCTGTCTCAACCTCAGTTTTATAATCTGTTAAATGGGGGTGATTGGGACCTGCCCGGTGGCGCAGCGGTTAAGTTCACATGTTCCACTTTGGCGGCCTGTGGTTTGCTGGTTCGGATCCCGGGTGCAGACATGGCACTGCTTGGCACGCCATGCTGTGGCAGGCGTCCCACATATAAAGCAGAGGAAGATGCACACAGATGTTAGCTCAGGACCAGTCTTCCTCAGCAAAAAAAGGAAGATTGGCAGCAGATGTTAGCTCAGGGCTAATCTTCCTCAAAAAAAATAAAATAAAATAAATAAATGGGGGTGATTAGCAAACCCAGCTGATGAGCTTGTTGAGAAGTTTACATGAGTCTAAATTCGTAAAGCTGAGTTCGTAAAGGACTATGCCAAACATGCCTTAGGAGCGTCAGCCACCACCGTGCTGTCATTGCATCTTCCACACAGTGGACCCCTGCAGCCATTTAAACAATCAAATAAGATAATATCTGTCCATTCATCCATTCAATAAATATTTATTAAGCACCTACTATGTGCCAGGCACTATTCTAGGCACTAGGGATACGGCAATGATGAAAACAGAGCAAAAGTGGGAAGTAGATGGACCCCCACTGCCTGTCCTTGAGGAGCTTATGTTCTCACGGGGCAGACAGCGAATATACTAAGTAAGTAAATAAATTATATAGTATATTGGTAAGTGACACATGCTACTAAAAGAATAATAAAGCATAGTAGGGGGACAGGAAGTGGTGGGTGGCAATCTTAATCAAGTGGTCAGGGTAAATCCCACTGGAAGGTGACATTTGAGCAAAAATGTGACAAAGGTGAATAGGTGAGTCGTGCAGGTATCTGGGGTCAGAGCTCTCAGGCAGAGGAGCAGCAAATGCCCTAAGACAGGCTTGGGCCTGGTGTTGACAAGGGATAGTCAGGAGGCCAGACTGGCTGGAGCAGAAGGAGCAGAGGAGGGCGTAGGAGGAGGTGAGCCAGAGAGGGAATGGCCAGATCACGTGGAACTCGTGGGCCGCGGCAAGGACGTTGCCTTTTACTCTAAGGGACACAGAATTCCTTGGAGGAGTATAGAACCTCGTCTAGCTTTACCAGGATCACACTGCTGCTGTGCGGAGGAGAGACTGGGCGGGGAGCAAGGCTGGAGGAGAGAGACCAGTCAGGATTCTGTTGTGATAATCTCGCTAGGGAATGACGGTGGCTCAGACCAGGAGCAGTGACGGTGATGAGCAGTGGTCAGCTTCTGGGTACAGCTTGAAGGGAGAGCCCATGGGATTTGCTGGTGGGTGGGGTATGGGGTTTGAGAGCAAGACGGAAGCCATGGATGTCTGAGGTTTGGGCCTGAGCAACTGGGGAAATGGCGTTGCCAACAATTGAAATGGGGAAGACGGCAGGAGGAGAAGGTTTGAAGCCTTCATCAGGAGTTCTGTTTTGGACAGGTTAAATTTTGGGGGTTTTTTCCTGAGGAAGATTAGCCCTGAGCTAACGGCTGCCAATCCTCCTCTTTTTGCTGAGGAAGACTGGCCCTGAGCTAACATCCATGCCCATCTGCCTCTACTTTATATGTGGGACACCTACCACAGCATGGCATGCCAAGCAGTGCCATGTCTGCACCAGGGATCCGAACGGGGGAACCCCGGGCCACTGAAGCAGAACGTGCGCACTTAACTACTGCACCACCCAGCCGGCCCCATGGACGGGTTAGGTTTGAGACATCTGAGTGGAGATGTAGAGTAGGCAATTTGATAAAAGGTTCTGGAGTTCAGGGGTGTGACTCAGGCTAGAGAGAGAAAATCGGGAGTTGCCGGTGTCAAGATAGTATTTAAAACCACAAGACTGGATGAGATCACCGAGGGTGTGAATGAAGATAGAGAGAAGTTCAAGGCTGAGGCTCAGGGGCGTGACAATGTTCAGAGGTCCGGGAGGAAGACGCAAAAGAGCTGAAAAGAGGAGGAAAACCAGGAGGGTACCAGTCCAGAAGCCAAGTGAGGGAAGCATTCCAGGAGGAAGGAGCAATCAGCTGGTGACAGGTGGCCTTGGATTTGAGCACCGGGAGCTCCTTGGTGGTCTTCATAAGAGCCGATGTGGAATGGTCTCCTAGATAGTTAAGTCAAAAAACCCAAATGTAATACAGTGTGGACAGGAGACTGCCACTGAGTAAAAGAAGTCAGGGATCACATATCCATATGTACGTTTGTGTGGACAAAGAATGTCTCATTTCTGAAGATACACAAGAAACTATTAACCGTCGTTGCCTTTGGGGAGAGGAACTGAGAAAAGGAGTTTCCTGGAGTGAGAGGAATCTCATATTTCACTGGTAGTTGTTAGGCTATTAAAATATTTTTCATCAAACAGGGGCCATCCCAGTGGCACAGTGGTTAAGTTCACACACTCTACTTTGGCGGCCTGGGGTTCACCAGGTTGGATCCCGGGTACAGACCTATGCATTGCTTATGAAGCCACGCTATGGCAGGCGTCCTACATATAAAAAGCAGAGGAAGATGAGCATGAATGTTAGTTAGCTCAGAGCCAGTCTTCCTCAGCAAAAAAAGAGGAGGATTGGTGATGGATGTTACCTCAGGGATAATCTTCCTCAAAAAAAATAATAATAATATTTTTCATAAAATAGATATTACTTTTTCATCAAAAGTAGTTATAAAAAGGAAAAACTTGTAAACTATTATGAAATCAGAAAAATATATGAAGTGCTGGTGCACAACAGAAGTCCAATAAATGTCCATTTCCTGTTGAAAGGGTTGTTGGGAGAAAGGGAAACTTTTGAGGTTCTCTTGTGGGTTGACGTGTCCTTCAGCAAGCTGAAAGTGAATCTGAGTTTTCTTTTTCCAGCATCTTTTTAAAATAACATTATCCCATGGAACCAAATTTGCATTATCATACTTTAAAACATTTAAAACAATTCCTTACTGTCATCTAAAACTCAGTTCATATTTAAATATCCCTAATTGCCTCTAAAAGTTTCCTTCACAATGGGTTTGTCCAAACCAGGATCCAAACCAAGGTTTTGCGTTGTCTGTTGAGCTCTTTGGACCTTGACCAGTTCCCCTGGTGAAAAGACCAGGTTGATTGTCCGGCAGAAGGGCCAACACTCTGGATTTGGCTGGTTGCTTCCTTGTGGTATCATTTAGCTTGTTCCTCTATCCCTACATTTCCTGGAAACTGGAAGTTAGACATAAAGTCTTGATTAGATTGAAGTTAAAAGCTTTGGGCCAAAATACATTATAGACGGTGTTAGGTAGACGAGAAAGTACATGAGGTCTGGTTGTGCTAAGATTTTTACATATGTATTCACCCACGTAATCACAGCCCAAATCAAGACAGAGAACATTCCTAGCTCCTCAGCTGACTCCCTCTCATGTAGCCCCCCGAGATAACAGCCCCCACACAAAGGAAGCCTCTAGTCTGACTTTTATCACAAAGATGAGTTTTGCCTGCTTCTGCTCTTCACAGAAATGGGATTTCATAATATGAACTCTTCCACTCCTATGGTGGTGAGTATCAAGGTTTTCCCCACTATTGTCTTATTTCACTGGATGAATATGCCACAATTTTGTTGTGCGTTCCGCTGCTGATAAACCTCCTAATAGTTTTAACACCAATTGATAATCTTGCCTAAATTGATGATTTCCTCAAAAGTTGCTGTCATCCTCAGAAAAAGGGGGATGGGGGAAAGTCACTGAGGCTCTGAAACTGGTTTTCGAAGAGCTCTTCAATACGTTGCTTCAGGGACTTCTACAGCCACCCCGTGAAGAAGGATGTGTCCTCCCCGTTATGCTGAACGAGGACCCCCATGGGTGATGTGCCCAGCTGAAGGTCACACAGTGATGACAGAGTGGGGCCCGACTCCTCACGCTGGGCTCGCCCCACCATTCCCTGTTACTGTGCGAAGACAAAGAGGTCAAGGACAGGAACCCTCTTCTCAAGGCCACCAGAGGAAAGAAGGAAGGAAATACTCAGAGAAGCAAGGCGGTGCAATCAAGTTTCGAAATGTACCTAGCTGCGGCAACACACCCCTTGTACAGGCCAATAAACTGAGGCCGAGTGAGAAAGCCAACAGCAGCCAGCTCTGCCCGGGGCCTGAGCAAGGCCACGTTCCAAGGACTGCGAGGCCAGAGCCTCCTTGGGTGATGCTAGCTCACTGCTTACCCCAATATATTCACGCCCAAAGCCTAAGTGGTAAAAAGCAGTGACCAGGCCTGTGCATGGGGATTTGTCTCCAGGATTGCCCGCTTCTGTGATGGCTGTGCTCCCTCCGAGGCCTGGGAAATGTCCCTCTCGAAGCCATCATCCATGCCAAACATTTAGTGACATTCCTTTAATCCTCTGTGGCACGTAGAAAACACAGCTATGACTAACTATATTAAGAAATGCCATCTACAGACCACCCCTGGCAGCCCCATGTGCCCCAGTGACGTCCACCCTCTGGGGTTATGGGGAAAGAGGCCCCTGGTGGCCTCCCAGGTCCTAAATTGCTTTTCCTGGCACAGTCCCGCCCTCTGGGCTCTGCCAGACAGAGAACTGCAGAGGGACCTCATTTTACGAGAACCCTAGAATTAAAAAAGGAAAAAAAAAAGAAGCTCGCAGTACATGTGCTCCAGTGGTTGAGGCTTCATCAGCCCCGTCTAGGGTCTAAAACGTGGTTCCGTCTCCGGCAGTCGAATGCAGAAAGGGAAGCGAACCCACACAGGACACAAGAGCTGCGTGCTGCTTCAACTTAAATGAGCACCTGGATCTCTTGGAATCTTGTGAAAGTGCCCACACTGACTCAGTGTGGCCTGGGGTGGAGCCTGAGACCCCACATTTCCAGCAGGTGATGCTGATGCTGCTGGTCCATGGGGATCTCTGAGCAGTAAGATGCTAGAAGCTATAATAAAACACTAACTCAGGGGCTGGCCTGGTGGTGCAGCGGTTAAGTGCGCATGTTCCGCTTCGGCAGCCCAGGGTTCGCCGGTTCGGATCCCGGGTGCAGACACGGCACCGCTCATCAAGCCATGCTGTGGCAGGCGTCCCACATAGAAAGCAGAGGAAGATGGGCACGGATGTTAGCTCAGGGCCAGTCTTCCTCAGCAAAAAGAGGAGGATTGGCAGTAGTTAGCTCAGGGCTAATCTTCCTCAAAAAAAAAAAAAAAGGAAAACGTTAAATCAGTGGTTCTCTCGCTGCACATTGGAATCACTGAAGTGCTTTTAAAAACAAATACGTGTCTCTGTCTGTCTACACCCCACCCCGGACCAATAGATCAGAATTCTTGGAAGGGCGTGGAGAGAGTCAGGCCCAAAAAATAAACAAGAGAGGCACCTTGCAGGCACCAGTGATGATAATGTGCAATGAAGCAGAGTACAATTTTAAAATCCTCTGCCTCTAAGATCAACATAAAAAAATGCAAGAAATGAAAGTCTTCGCTGGGATGTTGGATGCACGTGGGGCTTAAGAACTATTGCGCTGCACCAATATATGGGGAGAAATGAGCCACAAAGTTATCTTCATCATCGTTTGTAATCGGGTACCCAATGTTCCTCACGTAATAGCTACCATGTGTGCATTTATAAGGCTCCTACAGAATGCACACAGGGTCACAGTGAGTCCTCATAACAGCTCTATGCTGGGGCCACAGTTATTTCTTCTCATTTTATTTTAATTTTTTTTCTGGTTTTTTTTCCCCAAATCCCCCAGTACATAGCTGTATATTGTTAGTTGTGGGTCCCTCTAGTTGTGGCATGTGGGATGCCGCCTCAGCATGGCCTAATGAGCAGTGCCATGTCTGCACCCAGGATCCGAACCGGAGAAACCCTGGGCCACCAAAGCGGAGCGTACGAACTTAACCCCTCGACCACAGGGCAGGCCCCTCCTCTCATTTTAAATCTGTGGAAACTGAGGGGCCTAGAAGTTAAGGAACTCCCCCAAGGTCAGAGTGAGTGACTGGTAAGGCTAGAGTTGACTTCAGGACCAGCTGATCCCAGAGCTCCTACTGGAAACCCCGGATCAGCAAACTACAGCCAGACCGACCCCGCCACCAGTGGCTTTTGTACAGCCCATAAGCCAAGAATGGTTCTTCCATTTTTTTAAATAGTTGGTGGAAAAGAATCCAAAGAAGAAGAGTAATTCATGACATGAAAATTATATGAAATTCTGATCTCAGCGTCCATGAATCGTTTTCTTGGTGCACAGCCACACCCACTCTTTTCCATCTCATCTGCGGCCGCTTTCCTGCTGCAACGGCAGAGCTGAGTCATTGTGACAGAGACCATATGGCCGGCAAAGCCCAAAATGTTTATATCTGGCCCTTTCTAGAAAAGGTTTGCCGACCCCTGCTCTAAATGGTTACGCTGTTTATAAATTCTCCACTTTTCTTTTTTTTACACTTAAATGAGTACCTTTTTTACCCCCAAACTGCTAAATTCAAGCATGTATAAAAGTACTTTTATAGGGTCATTTAACAATAAACCAGTCAGTTGCTTGTCCAAGATTTCTGGTGAATCAGTTCAAGTTCGTGAATGCAAAGGTCTTGTGTGTTCAGATGTGGGAGGCCGTAAAAACATTTATAACAAAAGGAAGTCTCAGGGCTGGCCCCGTGGTACAGCGGTTAAGTTTGCACGTTCCACTTTGGCAGCCTGGGGTTCACCAGTTTGGATCCCGGGTGTGGACCTACACACCACTTGTCAAGGCATGTTTAGGCAGGCGTCTCTCATAGAAAGTAGAGGAAGATGGGCACGGATGTTAGCTCAGGGCCAGTCTTCCTCAGCAAAAAGAGGAGGATTGGCAGCAGTTAGCTCAGGGCTAATCTTCCTATAAAAAAAAAAAATGAAAATGAAAGAAAAAAAGGAAAAGGCAAGCAGAGCCAGCCCCGATGGCCTAGTGGGTAAAATTCGGTGCTCCCACTTCAGCAGCCTGGGTTCGGTCCCTGGGCATGGAACCACACCGCCTGTCTGCCAGTAGCCACGCTGTGGTGGCATTTCACATAGAAGAACCAGAAGGATTTACAGCTAGAATGCACCGGGGCATTGGGGAGGAGTAAAAATAAAAAAAGGCAAGCAGCTGAGTAAGAAAATCAAAATGACAAACTAAAGAGGGTGAGGTACCCTCCAAGTTCTCACCACACGGTTGTAGGACATACAAAGCATTCATTTATTTATTTAATTTTTATTTTATTTTATTTTTATTTTTTTGAGGAAGATTAGCCCTGAGCTAACATCTGCCGCCAATCCTCCTCTTTTTGGTGAGGAAGACTGGCCCTGAGCTATATCCATGCCCATCTTCCTCTACTTTCTATGTGGGACGCCTGCCACAGCATGGCTTGATAAGCGGGGCCATGTCTGCACCCGGGATCCGAACCAGCAAACCCCAGGCCGCCGAGAATCGGAACGTGCGCACTTAATCACTGCGCCACCAGGCCGGCCCCCAAAGCATTCATTCAGAAACCTATCGGGAGGCCAGTTCCATACTCTGGGAAGTCAGAGGAAAGAGACACAGTCTGTGGCCTTAAGAAGCTCATGATCTAGTGGGAAACTCAGGTAAGTACGTACAGAGACGTATGAGACCACCAGGAGAAGGTATCCTGGAAGACATCCTGGAGGAGGGACGCCTAGAACGGCTGATTAGCAGGCGTCTCGAGGGCAGGTTCTGTGGGTTTCTCAACTCCATATTCCAGCTGCTCTGTTGCGGGCCTGTGCCTAACCTCTCAGAGGCATTCATCAAGCATTATTTTTAATTTGTTGGAAGGTACGAAGGGAAGGTGAGAGAATTACAGTGGAGGCCTCTGTGAGATAACCCTGGGCAGACTCTGCATCCTCCCTGGCTACGTGGGAAGAAAGGGGGAGGATTCTGGAAGACTGTTCAGTTTTGCTTTGTTTTTTAACTTTCAAACTCATAGACACTGCTTGAGGGATTTTTGGAAAGAAAGACACTATGGAAGAAAAAATTGCATAACAATCACCACATTGCTTCCTTCCAGTGCATTTTCTATAGATAGATAACAAGTTCTTATTTTAATTTTGTATCCTGCTTTTTGGCCTCTCATCCTCATTCCCTAAGCATCTTCTATGTTGCAGCAGCCTTAATAATCCTTAGTTTTAACGACTGCCTAATATTCTGCCTAATGATTAGGCCAACTCACTTAACGGGTCCCCTGATATTGGACACCTGAGTTATTCTCTGGTTTCAGTCTTATTGGGAGGATTAAGCAATTCGCTTAAGTACAGCCTTGCCGTGGAAGCGTCAGCAATTATTCTTGCTGGAGGAATGGCTTTATTCCTGAAGCTTACTTATGATTTTGTCCATGGACATGGCTCCTCAGAGAAGAATAACAGGATCAATCTCCTCCAGTAACAAGAAGTCAAAGGTATTTCCCAAAGGCTGCCACTGACTTCGACTTCTGGGGTAGTTTCTGGAAGGGTGGTGGAAGGGCGGCACCTACCTGAATTACCAGCACAGTCCTCCTTTGACAGGTGCCCTCACTCCCTTTAAAGACACCAGTTGGTCTCAGTTGTTTCTCATAGTTACATGCAGCCCCCAAAGGTTGCCAGACTGAGCAAGTAAAAATACAGGAGGCCAGCTAAATTTGAAAGTCCGATCAACAATGAGTGATTTTTTAGCATAAGTATGTCTCAAATGGACCATGAGATGTACTTAGACTTAGAAAAAACTCTCGTTGTTGATCGGAGGTTCAAATTTAACTGGGCCTCCTGTATTTTATCTGGCAACCCTTCGCCCGAAGACCCCATCCAATCTATGAAGCCACCTCGAAGTGAATGTGACCTTTATCTGCCACCTGGGGTCGGTCCCTCCGTTTCTGAGGGGAGTGGGACTCTCCGTGTGGATTGGATGCCATATTAGGAAAGCTGGGCATGGCCTAGAGCAGCTGGGTTTGTTTGCTTTGTTGGGTAAAGATTTTGCCTGCTGACATTAGTGGGTAAAGGTTTGTTTTCTTTTGGGAGAGCCAGAAATATCCAGGCAGGCCCGGCCCCAGAGCATTGGCGGGATAGGTCAGAGCAGCTTCTCCCATGTCGTCCCCGAGGAGAGCCCCTCAAGGATTTTCAAGGCCCGGTGGGAAGAGAAAGGAGCATGTGAGCCTTAAGAAGCAGACAGCGGGGGGCTGTGGGGGGCTTCCAGCTGAAGGAGACGTCGGGGACCATCCCCCCCACAGGCTGGTGTGAAAGACTCTGCAGACCCGCGGGAAGCCCTCTGGACAACTCTCCTGACGGCCTCTGCGCACCCCGAGCACTCCCCTCCACCAGGGCAGCCCGTTGTGCAGCCACACCCCGACTTCCAGAAAGCTCTCTGTCTTTTGTGCCCAATTTCCAACTCCCTCAGGGTAGAATCACACTTTTTTATCTTCTAACCTAACACTGAGGTGACCCTGAGGAGCCCTCCTTTCTGACCTCTGCAGTGTGAACACTGACCTCCCTCCTGGACTTGGGTCACTGGTCAGGAGTGCCAGACATCACTGGGACACGTGGCAACCTTGCAAAACCCTTCTGCCCACTGAACGCCCTTCAGAGAGGAGAAGCTGGTCACCCCACCCAGACCCACCCGCTGGGCTTCGCTCTCCAGGCCAAGACAGCCCCCTTTCCTCCAGCTGGGTGGCCTCCTCTGACCCCGCTCCAGGCCCAGCTGGGCCCGCCAGCGGCCTCAGGGCAGAGTCGAATTCTCCTTCCTTGAAGTATGCAGCAACATGTCTACTCATGTGGCCTCGGGCCAAACTAACTTTTTTGACTGGTTCCACCACTTCATAGATAAGGAGGCTAAGTGGTCCAGCTGTTGCCACATAGCAAGTTGGTGCCAGAGCAACACCTTGAACCCAGGTCTCTGGCTCCTAAGCCAGACTACTTTCTACCATCACACACTTTCCTACCCGGAGCGTATCAGGAGGGCGTATGCCTGCTGGCTCCACGAGAGGACAGGGAGTGCCCGGTATTCAAAACCCAGGCCTCGCACTTGCTGGGTGCGTGACATTGAGAACACCCCGGCCTCGCTACTGAGCCTCAGTTTCCTTATCTGTAAAATGGGGATAATGATAGTACCTCACTCAAGGGTTTTCCCAAAGGATTGAAACTGATGGTCCTTATGCAGTACTCGGCCCAGTGCTGGGCATGCGACAAGCATTTAGTGGGCGTCGGGAACCATCTTGCTGTTGTAAAACCTGCCTAAAGTATGATTTGAGCGAAGAAAGGGATGGTGGCACTTGCCCTGCTCAAAAATCTCAAAGTCATACAAAACGGGGGGTTGGATGTAAGTCAACCTTGACTTCGAAATCTTGTATCCTCTTCCGAGATGATGCTGACCACACTGTGAGGTACCCTTCTAGGGATGGGAATTAGATCCTGGATAAACCCACTCATATCCACCCCGTCACGGCAGGCTCACAATGTGCCAGGCGCTGTTCTAGGCCTGGCGATGCATCAGCGAAAGAAGCAACGCCTTGCCCTCCTGCAGCTCACATTCTAGTCTCAGAGACAGGCGAGACACACGCGCAAAAGGTGTGGACCACGAGCGCGGGGAGAGGGGGCCGCTGAGAAGAAAAGCAGCACGAGGGCCGGGCTGTGGTTCTCGTCCTGGACCGCAGCGCCGCCTAGCGGACACTTTGGGTATTTCCGGGGGCTTTGTCGGTTGTCGCATTGATGAGGGGGCACACCAGGCGCGGAGCTGGCCGGTGTCGGGGCCACCGGACATGAAAGATCAAGACTGACCGCCTCGAGCAGCTCTAGAATGTCCCCGCAGACATCCATGTAGGTGAAAAATCTGCTTATAATTATATGAGCCTGGAACCTGACTTTGTTTTGTAATTAAGCACAAAGTATTTTGTACACAGATTTGTCACTGCATTTTCAGGACTTCAGGAATTATGTATACAGAGGGAGAGTGATACTCTGTTTTGTTTACACTCCACCAAGAGTTATTCACTGTTTTGGAAAACCACATCTCTGTGGAATTTGAGTCAACATGTCACCTCTTTGTCACGGTCACATTTACAAGAAGTCTAGGTGTAGATGCTGACAGCTGCCAGAACATCTGTATGGTAAAATACATGTCAAATTATTAAACATTAATTTACTTTTACTTCTCCTTTAAATTATATAGTACATCCTACTGATTTTTTTTTTAAGTGTGGGCTTAGGTAGGTTTTATTATCGTGAATTTACTTCATGCTTATAAAATGTTATAAAAGGGGGAATTAGAGTAAATGTGCTAAAGAGCAGAGGCCATGCTGGAGGAAGGAAGGAGCCACGAGCATATCTGAGGAGGCGTGTTCCAGGCGGAAGGAACAGCCAGTGTGAAGACACATGGGCGCCAAGGGAGAGAGAGGGGGAAGGGGGGCCGTCGTCTCTGGCTGTGCCCCTTTGTCAGTGCTGAGGACTCAGGACTGAGCTGGCAGGACAGGCATGTCCAGCGGCCAGGACCAAGCAGGGAAGAGAGATAATTTGATTTCCTTTTTTTTTTTTAAAGCTCACTGTGGTTGCCCAAAGGAGAGCAGCTAGCAATCTACTGCAGTGGTCCCGCCGTGACAATAGCTTGGATGAGGGCAGGAGGCCCAAGGTGTCAGATTTGTGATGTATTTGAAGGTAAAACCCACAGGATTTGCTGATGGAAGTGTGATTTTAAAAAAAACCCACACTCAGTAGTCAAGGACTCGCCTCTCAGAGAAAGGATGAGAGAGGGAGACAGCTGGCTAACCCACAGGGGAGAGTCAGGTTTTCAGTTAGGAGATTAAATTGAGAGAGGTTTTGCATTTTGAAAATACAACAGATCTTTAAAAATGTAAAAGATTAAACCTATTTTTAAAAGAACAGGGTATTTTTAAGTTGGGAGGTAGGTTTAGGGGGTGGGGGCTGTTTTATTATTACACTTTATAACTTGCATATGTGTGTTACATATTTTCTTTTGTACTTGTTAAATATCACATGAGAGTGCTTTTTTAAAAAGCTTGGCACTGACATCTTTTGTGAGCCTGGGACTGTATTTCCTGGGCAAAGGCAGCACTAGCCAGAGCGTGGGCAGTCTCAGAAGGAACAGGGCGAGTGAAGTAAGGGCTTGGGGCTCCCAGCAGGACAGTGGCGCTGGGCTGAGAGGGTTCAAGTTCTGGCCTTGATGCTTGCCAAATGCCCTTGAGAAGAAGGTTCGCGCATCTCTCCGAGACTCAGTATTCTCATCTGTAAAATGGGGGCCAGAATAGTGCCTCCCCCATTATTGCTGTGAGGATTGAAAAGAGACAATGTGTGCAAAGCCTCTGGCACAGTGCCGGGCACAGGCACAGTTGTCCCCGAGGGTGGGATCAGAGGACAAGAAGGGGCTTCGCTGGATGCCCTTGAAGAGCAGCTGCCTGAGCGTCAGGCTCCCTGCCTAGCGCTGGAGAAGCATCCAGGTTTTGTGCCTCCAGGGTCCTCCTTTGAGGGTGTCCTGCAGGCCAGCCCCTTCGGGTAGCACCTTCCTTCTTCAAACAGAGGCAAAGCCACTCCCAGCTTCCCCAGGGCCCAGGGGTGAGGTGGCGATGTTTTCTCCAGGAGGACGGTTCGCTCTGTCCCTATAAGAAAGCAAAGGGGAGGCCAGATTGTAAGGAGGAGGCTATCTGATGGGCAGGGGAAAGTAAAGGGATTGATATTATCTCAAAATGTGTGTCTGGTCTCCCCCTGCCCTTGGTCAGACTGAGGACCTGGCAGGGTCAGGCCTGAGGATTGGTCCGTACAGGGAGACTGAGCCCATGTGGAGATACAGTGAAGATAACGGGATCCGGTTTCTCACCGTCAGAGAAGAGAGTAACTTTCTATGGAAAAGGGGTCAGACCAGAGGGTCAACCCTGTGTGTTGGACTGGAATTGGAGCTGTTGGTGTAAACTCATGGTTTGGTTTGGTTTTGTTTTTGTGAGGAAGATTAACACTGAGCTAACTGCTGCCAATCCTCCTCTTTTTGCTGAGGAAGGCTGGCCCTGAGCTAACATCTATGCCCATCTTCCTCTCCTTTACATGTGGGACGCCTACCACAGCATGGCTTGCCAAGCGGTGCCAGGTCTGCACCCGGGAGCCGAACCAGCGAACCCCAGGCCGCTGAAGTGGAACGTGAGAACTTAACCGCTGCGCCACTGGGCTGGCCCCTACGTGGTTTTTAAATATATGTAGATGTGGAAGTTGCTATTGTATGTATGTATCTACACACGTACGTGTAGATACATACATATGCATATATACACATAGACTCACACATATAGTTCTCGCTTTGTCTCCTGGAAAGCCTAGAATGAGTGGCAGCTTAGTAGTAATAAGCCCTCCTAGGGCCTGGGATGTGGTCTCTAATTACCATTCTCCCCTAAAAGAACTGAAACTCATTATTGAAATGGCTGATTCCAAGGCTGGAGAAAGGAAATTACAAGATGAACATGGAACATCTTCCGCCAAAGTAAGGAAATACTCAATAAACAAATAATGTGCTTGTATCAAAGGAACACAGGAGCCCGCCGAAGGAGCTCCCAGTAGTCAAAGCCAAAACAATGGGGTCGTTTGTTTGGCTCTTTTTGGAAGCTGTGAGCTCCTTAATGGTTTACTGAGTGTCTTGGTCCGCTCAGCTGCTGTAACAAAATTCCCATAGACTGAGTGGCTTACAAACAACAGAAATTTATTTCTCACAGCTCTGGAGGTTGGGAAGTCCAAGATCAAAGTGCCAGCAGATTCGGTGTCTGGGGAGGGCCTGATTCCTGGTTCATAGGTGGCCATCTTCTCACCGTGCCCTTGCATTGAAGGGGCAGGGGGGCTCTCTGGGGTCTCCTTGTAAGGGCACTAATCCCATTCATGATGGCTCTGTCTGCATGATCTAATCACCTCCCAGAGGCCCCCACCTCCTAAAGTCATTAAATTCCGAGTTAGGATTTAACATATGAATTTTGGGGGGACACAAACATTCAGTCTATTGAACTGAGTATGGGATAGAGTGTAGGTTTGGCTGCTATAACAAAAACCCAAAGATTGGCCAAAGCCAAGCAAATAGAAGTTTAATTCTCTGGCACTTACAAGTCTGAGCTGGCATGGTGCCTCTTCTCGGCGAAGTCATTAGGGATCCAGGCTCCTGCTATCTTGTTTCTCTGTATCCTCAACACTCATCTTCTACCTCATGGGTCAATATGGCTGCTCCACCTCCTGCCAGCACACCCTGTTCCAGTGAGAAGGACAGGAGAAAAGAAGGAAGAGGTGAGTATGTGCCTTCTCTTTCAGGACATGACTTAGAACTTTCACATATCACTTCTGGTCACATCCCCCTGTCTAGAACATAGTCACCAGGTCACGCCAACCTGCAAGGGAGGCTGAAGAAAAAATGTAGTATTTAGCGGAGCAACTCTATACCTAGCTAAAAATTATGCTACCATGTAAGAAAAGGATAACAGAAATTGGGGAACCGTTATCAGTCTCTGCCACTCTTACAAATAAATTCCTTGTTTTGCTTTGGTTAAACGGAGTTGATTTCTATTGCATATGACCAACATGACAGGAATATGGGGGAGCTGGCCCGGTGGCACAGCGGTTAAGTTCACATGTTCAGCTTCTCGGCGGCCCAGGGTTCGTCAGTTCAGATCCCGGGTGAAGACACGGCATCGCTTGGCAAAAGCCATGCTGTGGTAGGCGTCCCACATATAAAGTAGAGGAAGATGGGCATGGATGTTAGCTCAGGGCCAGTCCTCCTCAGCAAAAAGAGGAGGATTGGCAGCAGTTAGCTCAGGGCTAATCTTCCTCAAAAAAGAAGAAAAAAGAATGTGGGAAAAGGGGACATTAACTTTTATTGGCCATCTCCTGGGCCCCAGGCACTGCGTATAGATGATGTCTTTTAACAGTGGCTCAATAAAGTTGGGTCTCACAGGTCAGAATGCTGAGGCTCAGAGAGACATAGTGACTTGCTCACAATCACAAGGCATAAGTGACAGAGCTGGAGTCTGAACCTAGATCCCTGGGATCCCAAAGCTCAGGTGCTCGCATGGTACCACACTTGAGGTGCCCCTCTTCCTTTGCCCCAGGCACTCCCCAGCCCCTAACCACCCCTCGCCCCACTGGGGCTGGGAACGCACTGGCCATAGCGATTCCTGCCCCTCACCCTCAGCGTGTGTCGCGGCCTGTCTGCGGTTGGCGTCGGCTCCCTCACCAATGTTGACGCCATCCTCAGTCACGCCCCTTTGTGCTTAGACAGTCGGCTGTGTCCGTAGCTACACCCTGATTTCATGATTAGAAGTTGGGTGTTAGGACACACCCCGGTCATCCCTCAGTCACCCATGTGCTCCCAAATATGACAGTGATAAGTGCTTTCCTGGAGCAGCTCCCAGTGTAGTAAAAGACTCAAAAATAAGCACAAATTTGAAAGCACTGAAGATGCCGAGCTAGAGGGATGTTTGGGGCAAAGTGGGGGCACACAGGATGTCGGAGTCAGGAAGAGCTTCAGAGAAAAGAAGGTATTTGGTCCATGAATCTCCTGAAACTATACACAAGTGTTTGTGGGTCAGTGTGTGTTTCCCGCAGGGAGAAAGCCCATGCTCTTTATCAGATTCCCCAGATGATTGACAGCTTGTGGGCTAGAGACTCTGGGCTAGAGGTTGAGAAGGCTGCGGAGGCCGGGGGTGGGGTGGGCAGGAGAGGAGCTGGCAAGAAAGAGCCTGGAGACGCAAGGAGGGCAGGGGCCACTGCTCAGAGGGCCAGTCTGCTAAGGAGCATGGACTTCAGTCTAAGGCAATAGGCAGTTATTAACTAGGTGGGGTGTCTGTTTTACCCTTGGCCTATGTCACATAACCCTCATAGCTCTGGATTGTCTCATGGTGTCTCCCAGACACTATGAGCACACAGAGAACTCCCTTCTCAACATCCGGGGAGGCTTCTCATGAGTCATGAAGCATGAGTAGGAGTCTGCCCAGCAGATTTTTTTTGGTTTTGAGGAAGATTAGCCCTGAGCTAACATCCACCACCAATCCTCTTTTTTGCTGAGGAGGACTGGCCCTGAGCTAACATCTGTGCCCACCTTCCTCTGCTTTCTATGTGGGACGCCTGCCACAGCATGTTTTGACAAGTGGTGTGTAGGTCTGCACCCGGGATCCAAACCAGTGAACCCCGGGCTGCCGAAGCGGAATGTGCGAACTTAACTGCTGCGCCACTGGGCTGGCCCCCCAATGTTTTAATTAGAAAGACTGGGCAGAGGGCCAGTCCTGGGGCTGAGTGGTTAAGTTCTCGCGCTCTGCTTCGGTGGCCCAGGGTTTTGCCGATTCGAATCCTGGGTGCGGACATGGCACTGCTCATCAGGCCATGCTGAGGCAGCATCCCACATGCCACAACTAGAAGGACCCACAACTAAAAATACACAGCTATGTACCAGGGGGCTTTGGGGAGAAAAAGTAAAAATTAAAAAAAAAAATCAAAAAAAAAAAAAAAGACTGGGCAGTAAGTTACAGAAATCTCCTGGAACTGTCTTAAACCCGGTGGCACTCTTGTAAATGTTTAATAACTAGCTTTTAGTGGGGATCCTGATTTGTAGCATTTGCCAATTTCTGTGGTGTAAATACTGCCACCATGGTCTGTTTCAAGCTACTAAGGTGATGTCATTGAAAAAACACGTACAATTGACTTTCAGGAGCCAGTGTGAGCCAGCTCCAGCACACTATTGTTTAAACCCCATTTATTATAAGAATATAAGCATATCTCGTGGTGTACCCACAACATTACTAACAATAATGTACAACTGAAATCTCACAAGGTTGTAATCTATCATAATCTTAATAATAATAATAATAAAAAGAATATAAGCATATCTCTTGGGGACCAAGGCGGAGATGCAGCCTGCTCTCAGGATCAGACTGGAAGCAGGAACCGAGTGCTTTTGCAATCTCAGCTATCCTTCCTTTTTCTCTTCACTTTCATTCCTCTGATTTCATTTTTCTCTCCCGTTGTGGCATATTGGCTTTCTCTGTTCCCCAGTCCATGGAGCAAAGAATGGCTATTGCCAACAGTTTCCAGGTTTTTGTGTCCATCTTGACAAGAGAGCAGCCAGACTGAAGCCTGGACTCTCTTAGTCCCAATTTCACATGCCCTAGAGAAGGAGTCCGCTGGCCCAGCTTGGGTCAGGTGCTCAGCCCTGGTCCAATCAGCTGTGATGAGGGGGCAGGATGTCATTATTCCAAGATGGTGACCAAGCCCTCTGATGCTGTGACCACAGGGTAGTCGGGGAAGGAGAAGGAACCAGAGAAAAAGGAAGCAAGATCTGAGCAACCTACTCCTTAGGTATCTTGACCAGCAGAAAATGGGGGAAAGAAATCATATAATAGTTCATGCTCTCTCTTCTAGTCTTTTAACTATCTGCTGCGGGTCCGTCACGAATTCATTCATTTATTTAGTCATTCAATCATGCCTTCAGCATTAATTTGACATTTATTGAATACATACTCTATTAGATACCAGGTAGGGCTAAAATCGAAGGGAAAGATGAATAAGATTTAGTCATCACCCTCAAAGAGTTGGCAATCTTGGAACGAAGCAAGCATCCATGATAATGCAACATGGAAAAAGCTTCACAAGAAGCGCGTACTAAGTGCTGATCCCCTGAGGACGGCAATGGGGAGCTGCAGCCAGCAGCCTCCAAGATGGCTGGGTGGTCCTTGTCTCCTGGTCTTCACACACCTGTGTTGTCCCGGCCACACTGCACAGGCTTGGTCTGTGTGGCCAACAGAATAAAGTAGAAATGATGATATGAAACTTGAGAGACTAGGTTATAAAAGACTGTGGCTTCCGTCTTGAGTATGTTGTCTCATTCTCTTGGACCACACGCTGTGGAGGAAGCCAGCTGCCGCGTCATGAGCAGCCCTGTGGAAAAGGCCCATGTGGCCTGGAACTGAAGCCTTCTGCCAAGAGCCAGGTGAGTGAGCTTGGGAGCAGATACTCCAGCCCTAGTCAAGCCTTCAGATGAGACTGCAGCCCTGCCAACAGCTTGACTGCAACCTCATGAGAGACCCTTAGCCAGAACCACCCGCCTAAGCCACTCTCAGATTCCTGACCCTCACAAATGGTGGGAGATAATAAGTATTTGTTGTTGGGAGTTGCAAAGTTTTGGAATAATTTGTTACACAGCCATAGATGACTAACATGGGAGGTGACATTCAAGGTGGATCTTAAAGGATGAACTCACAAAGCAGAAACAAAGAAAAGCATGCAAAGCAGAACATTCTAGCCATGCCATGTGCAAAGCTGTAGACAAGAAAGTGCAGGACATGAAGCGGGAACAGTAGCTTGGTCCGGCCAGAGCTTGAGCTGGCTGGGAGGAGACAGCACACGGCTGCCAAGATGGGCCAGGTACGAGAAGGGCTGTGGGTGCCATCAGTTTAGTCAGTGGCTTCCACCCTTTCTTAGCACTAAGAGCCCCTTCTTCACATAAGATCCTGTACCAAAGACCAAGCTGTAAAAAGACAAAATAGAGCTCCTCTGGTTGGAAGTGGTGGGATGGGGGTTGGAAAAGAAGAGGGTCCTGCCGCCCTCCCCTCCTGCCCCCGCCATTGGCTGCTGTACAGAGAGACCAGCTCTGGAAGGATGCACAGGACACTGAGTAGAGCAGTGCCGTCCAGGCAGTGGACCTAGTGGCTGAATGGGCGGGAGGGAGAACTTTTTACTATCTTTTCTTTTGCATTTTTTGAATTTTAAGTTGTGTGCATTATTACTTATTCAGAGAAGTAAGTAAAGATAAAGCATGGGGCCAGCCCAGGGGAGCAGGGGTTAAGTTTGCAGTTGCGCTTTGGCAGCCCAGGGTTCGCCGGTTCGGATCCCGGGTGCGGACCTACGTACCGCTCATCAAGCCATGCTGTGGTAGGCGTCCCACATAGAAAGTAGAGGAAGATGGGCACGGATGTTAGCTCAGGGCCAGTCTTCCTCAGAAAAAGAGGAGGATTGGCAGCAGATGTTAGCTCAGGGCTAAACTTCCTCAAAAAAAAAAAAAAAAAGATAAAGCAACAAGAGCAACAACAAGACAAGCTTAGGGAGGAAACCCAGGAAGGTTTTTAAGCAGGGCAGTTGCAGGGTCAGATCGCCCGCAGAAAGGTCCCTGTGGCTGCCCTGTGGAGCACCGTTAGGAGACTGGGGGTGGGGACAGGAGCCCAGCCAGTCCAGAGGCCACTTGGAAGATTCTGGGTGTGTGAACTGGGGCCCAGAGTAGAGTGTGCATTCCGGGGACACATCTGAGGGGGAACGGCCGATGCCTTTTAAACCACTGTTCATTCAACAAATATTCACTGAGCACAGGAGTGTGCTGGCTGCAGAGATAGGCAGGAGGGCATGCAGTGGGCTCAGTCCTGGCTCTGCTACTCCCAGGCTCGGTGACCTTGGGGGTTGCTCACCTCTCCACGCCTCAGCTTTCTCATCTGTAAGATGGGATTACTAATATCACTTACCCCCTAGTTAAACAATTTTTTGTTTTGCTTTCTATCATAAAATGTTCAAATGTACAGAAAAGTAGAGACAGTAGCATAATGAACACCCATATACCACTACCTAGATTTAACAATGTTTAACATTTTGCCTCATTTATTTCTTTTAGTTGGCATTGTTATTGAATTATTTATTTACTACTTTTTTTTTTTGCTGCGGAAGATTTGCCCTGAGCTAACATCTATTGCTAATCTTCTTCTTTTTGTATGTGAGCCACTGCGACAACATGGCCACTGCTGGACGAGTGGTGCGATTCCGTGCCTGAGAACCAAACCAGGGCCGCCAAAGTGGAGCGCACCAAACTTAACAACTAGGCCACCAGGGCTGGCCCAATGGAATTATTCAAAGTATAGATATCATCTAATTTCATCTCTAATGATTCACTATGCTAAAAAAAAAATGACATTCTTTTTCTACAGTGACCATAACATTGTTATCACACCTAACAAAAGCAACAATAATTCCTTTGTATCATTTAGTCTCCAATCCATGTCCAGATTTGCCTAAAGTTCTCCAAAATGCCTTTTATTGATTGCTTTTTTCAAAGTGGCTCCCAGTCAAGGTCAATACACTGATCCCAGAGGGTCTCTGCCATAAGGATGAAATGAATCAATGATCACAAAGCTGCGTGGACAATCCGCTGGTATGGTGAGTGTTCCGTGAGCATTGACCCTGATCAGGCATTAGAGACTGGGAGCTGACTCCACGGGGCCCCAGCCTCAGGGAGCTGCAGACACACCATGTCACGGTGGGAATAATAAGTGTGTCAAGAGAAGCAGGACTGAGCCCAGGAGGCCCACATGGTGGTGTGTGGCGACCCCATGACAGAGCGGATGGTCCACGGGGGAGCCTCTTGGCTGGGTCTCAGTCAGTCCTGACTGTCTTCTAGAAGGTGACTTCATCAGAATAGTGTCCCCTGGGGGTGAGGGTGGGTGGGGCGTGGTCTGCCTGGCTGAAAGCGTGTAGTGAATCAGGAAGCTCCAGGCTGCTTCTACCTGGGGTCTCCACCTGCTAAGAGAACTCAGCGCTGGGTGGAGGTGTGTCTGGGCCCCTGGGAAGGCTCTGCGCCTGAGAGCTTTCAGGAGACAGGCCCTGAAGGTGCTGTGGAGTAGAGAGGGCCAGCGCGGGCTTGGACATCAGGGTGAGAGGGGCCTGAGCTCTGCTCCAGGGCCTTGGCGGCAGAGCCTGTTCCGGGCCAGCCTGTTGTTGAAGGGAGCCTGCCCAGCCCCACCTCTGGCCTCACACCCCACATGCTTGGAGAGCTGGCTGCCCAGGTCTCTCCTGCTCCTGCCCCATGGGTCTGTGCTGGACGGCGGGCGGGTCATAAACTCCCTGCCATCTGGATCTGCGTTGCTCCCCTCCTCCATCGCACACCCAAATTGGCCTTCCCTGCGCCTCATCTTGCCCCTCCTCCCAGCTTATCACTGCTCCTGAAACTTGAAAGGAGAAGATACCTGGAGACCGAGCTTGGTCCTCACCCCCGGACAGTGATTGGACCAGAGGAAAACACGTGAGCCGATATGGGCCAATCAGAGTCCACGAGGGTCAGCTCCAGGACTTTGGCTGAAACCCCAAGGAAAGAAGCATTCCTTGCGTGTGAGAACAGGTCGGAGCTTCTGGCGGTACCCTAGCCTCCATTCAGGGAAAGGCTGAATAAGAATAAAACCAAAGTGGAGAATAGCAGAGCCTAGAGGTGGAGAGAGGGGGGATTTCTGCCCCATTGTGCTTAAACACAAGCCAATGCTCTTAATTTTTTATTTATGCTGGCTGGAGTTGGTAATTGGCCTGGGTTCCCCAGAAAGCAAAGTCTGAGGCAAAGGCCTGTTTGCTGCTAGTTTTGAGGGAAGGCAGTCCCAGAGAGCAGGAATGAGGGACAGGAGAATGGGGCGAGAAGGAGCCACTGTCAGTACGAGGGTGCCCCATCTTGTGGGACAGTCCTCTTAAAAGCCGCATCAGTTTCATCTGAGGACAGTCCATTGAGGGGAAAAGGTTAGGAATTGATCCACTTCTCCCAACTCGCATCGGTCAAACGTTTCCTAATAGGGCATTAACTCCCCTGCTGTCCCCCACCCCCACGTCGCCCTGCTTCTTCCTTTGCGTGGGGAGCTATTGGGCTCTCTGGGAACACTGGAACTTACACTCTTTGAGGAGAAGGCTAGAATTAAACAAGTAACTGCAGGGAGTGTTTTGAAGAAACAGAGCAGGATATTCTGGAAGGGAGTCAGGGAAGGCCATCTGAAGAGGTGGCGAATCCAAAGGTAGACCCCCAAAAGCAGGAGTTAGCCAGGCCAAGGGGGTGCAGGTGGGGAAGAGCCTTCAGGAAGCCCTGGGGCCAGAAGGAGCCAGGCAGATCAGTAGGCATTTATAGAGCACCAAGTACATACGGGGACGTGGCCCCCTATTGTTTGGGCTGTCCCGCCCCTTCTCCCTTTTTCTAGGGAACTGAGCCTTCTTCCTTCCTGCCCCCGCCACGTGGTTACCATAGGAACAACCGCGTTCCTACGATTGGACCACACCCCTCTGGCCGCAGTTGATTGGACTAGAGGTGAGCACCTCATCGAGGCTGGACCAATCAGAGTCTCGACCCCTGGAGACTGGGGCGATTGGAACCCAGAGAGTGACGAGGCTCTCAGCTCCGCGCTGGACGAGTTGCTCGTCCCCTCGGGAGATGCTAGCAGCCAGGATTTCAGCCGAGGGGACCAGGAAGCAGTGAAAGACACTTATGCAGTGAGGAGGTGTTAATGAGGCAGATGCAAGAGATGAGAAACCGCGAGAGAGCCTGGTTCCTGTCCATCCGAGAAGTGGCTGCACCCCTGCCCTGGGGCTCCTTGAAACAAAGCCCCCTTTTTGCTTAAATTGCATCCAGTTGGGTTTCTATCTTTTGCAACGGAACAAGCCCTAATTAGCACCTTGCCAAGTGCTAGGACTGTATCAGTGCATAAATACGGCAAGATCTCTGCCCTAAAGAAGGTCATAAACCAGTGGGAGAGACGGACATACATAGTAAACATTAACTACAGAGCGATAAGCGCTGTAATAAAAGTTTGTTCAAGGCAGGGAGGTTGTGGAGAGATAAATTAAGATAACGGATGTAGAAGCATTTTGAAAAGAAAAAGGTGGTATGTACGTCCCCTATGATCATACTTGTGAGATTCAATTGCATTTCTACTTTCGGGTTAATCAAGAACACATCCACCCTACTTTCAGAATAACGCTATTTCACAACACAAGTGCTGACCTGTTATGTGGCAATGGGCAAATTCTCCAAGGTCTCATGCTTTTGGTTCCTCACCTGTGTTTGTTGGGTGGCTGGATAAATAACATTACGATTTCCCAAAGAATCGGGAAGCATTTGTGGTTCCTGCCCTTGCTGCTATGTCACAAGTTTCCACCATTTCTGGCCTGCCTACGTCAACCTCTTTTTGCCTCTATGACATTAAGAAGCTGGCTCAACTAAAATAAAATCTCACAAGTGAATCAATGATTGAGAAGTTTGCTGATAAGCATACCATTGCTATGTTAACCACAGATGGTGACATTATGTCTGGGGACAAGTTATGATGGCTACCACCCAAACAATCTTCAAAATCATCCTGTCCAAGCATGCTTCAGACATTCACATAGTTTATGAAAGAGCAGTGATAGCTTATTGAGAAATGCTTTCCCTCCACCCTCATCACAGACAGACACCTGTTTATTCTTGCTGAATATCTGATGCTAGAGATAAGGCAAATATAGCTTAGAGGCAACCTGGTGGACAGGAACAAAGCGGGCTTCGGTGTCAAGCTGACCTTAGGTTCAAATTCCAGATCTACCAATTGCCAGCTGTGGGATCTTGGGCAAATTACTTAACCTCTCTGAGCCTCAGTGGCCTCATTTGTTGAAGGAAGGAAAAGACACTAACCAGAGATCAGCTGTGGGGGTGGACAGCTGGATAATAGAACCAGGTAGGGCTGTAGAGTTAAATGAAAGAAGGTGGATAAACATAA